>NC_089258.1:40840916-41140916 GCF_963930625.1 Muntiacus reevesi | reverse complement strand
CGCACCCAGGCGCAGCGGCACCCGTGCCCCGGGAGGGGGCGCCCTGCGGGTGGTGGGGGCGTTCGGGCTGTCGGTGAGAAAGGCTGGCTGGGAGTCTGGACGACGGGCCGGACGCCGACGCTGACGAGTCCTGCGGGTGGGCGGGGCCGCGGTTGGGGGCGGGGCCTAGTCACGGGTGGGCGGAGCCATAGGTGGGCAGAGCCGCGGGTGGGCGGAGCCGTGGGAGGGCGGGGCCGCGGGCGGGCGGAGCCAGCGGCCCCTCCACGTCTGGAGCGGAGGCTGGAGCCAGGTGTGACTCCACCTGCGAGTCGACCCGGATGCTGTGACGGCCAAGTGACATTCCGAAAAGGCTCCTTACCCCGTGGAGCTCTTCAGGGCATGATGATTAGGGTCCTCTCGAGAGGCCAGGAGGAGATACCTAAACTGAAGCGTGCTGGGCTACGCATGGATGACCGAACATCACCCAAGGGCTCCAGCTCCACCAAGGTTCTCAAACGTCACGTCTTCTCTCCACCTCCCCCCGCCCCCGGCAGTGATGGTCCAGATATCCTCCAGCGGTGTCGGTCACGACACTCACTCTCGCCCACCCCGTCCCACTTCTGCACCCCACTGATTTCCTTCCCACGGTGACCAGAGCGAGACTGAGAAACTCGGACCTGACTCGGGCGCCCCTGTTGCCGCCCTCCCACCGCTCCTCGTCTTTAGGGTTAAGTCTCGCTCACAGCCTGGACGGCCTGCGTGTCTGCTGCATCACGTCGGTGCTTTGAGGAGGGGGTTCATCTCCTAACATGCTGGCCGTGGTCTCCATCCGCAGGCATCCCGTGCGAGTGCAGCCAGCTGAGAAAGGCCATCGGGGAGATGGACAACCAGGTCACCCAGCTCACGGCCGAGCTGAAGTTCATAAAAAACGGTACGTGCTTCCGGGCACCTTCCTGCTCCCGGGCCTCACCCAGCCCTGCCCCGGGGACTGCTGGATGCGGGCGTGGTTTCCGTGGGCCGGCCGGGACTCTGTCTGCTCCTGCTGCACGGTGCGCTGGGTCGGTGCTCCGTTCGGGGACCACCAGCGCTCACCCTGCAGCCCTATCGTCGCAGCCGTCGCCGGGGTGCGCGAGACGGAGCAGAAGATGTACCTGCTGGTGAAGGAAGAGAAGCGCTACGTGGATGCGCAGCTGGCCTGCCAGGGCCGGGGCGGCACGCTGAGCATGCCCAAGGACGAGGCCGCCAACGCGCTGCTGGCTGCCTACATCACGCAGGCCGGCCTGTCTCGCGTCTTCATCGGCATCAACGACCTGGAGAGGGAGGGCGCGTTCGTCTACGCGGACCGCTCGCCCATGCAGACCTTCAGCAAGTGGCGCAGTGGGGAACCCAACAATGCCTACGATGAGGAGGACTGCGTGGAGCTGGTGGCCTCAGGGGGCTGGAACGACGTGGCCTGCCACCTCACCATGCACTTCCTCTGCGAGTTTGACAAAGAGCACGTGTAGGGGGCCCCCACATCTCCAGGGTCTGAAAGGAAAAACAGTGCTTCTGGGTATTATTCCTGAAGAACCTAACGTTTTACAACTTGTAGCCAGAATGTTTGTTATGTAATTATTACTCAGAATTGCTCTTGGCTTTGTTCAAAGTATAAAATGATGTCTTTAAATATTACAACAGTTAAGTACGAACAATGGTAGTGAGGTCTTAAAGGAGTATGCATGGAAAAGCATCCTCTTTATCATGCATCCGTAAATTATATTAAAATATAAGTTCCTTTTCTTTATTAATCAAGTAGAGACAATTTTGCTTTGCTGCAAACCCAGATTTCAAGAACAAGAAAAATAAAGGCTCCAATCTGTTGACTGAATGTACGGTGTCCTTTTGTCTTCCCCGTCCTCAGGAGCGGTATTCCTTGTCTGTTCCTGTATCACTGTCACCCCCAAACAGCAACTTGGTGTCCCTGCAGGTGCCGTGGGGCAGGCCTTCATGCCAGGCACGGCCAGGCTCTGCCTTACTGGCCACGCTTGACCGTGAGGCCACTCAGGCGGCTGGACGATGCCTGGGTTCCTCGCTGGGCACCTTGCCCTGGGCAGCTCCCGAGGACCGCTGGCGCTTCCGAGCAGTGCAGCCTGAGCCCATGAGGGAAGTGACGCCCCGTCCCAGTCTGCATCCCTGTCTCAGAAGCCAGTGGCCAGGCCCAGCCTGTGCTCAGGAGGGGCCTCCTGGGGGTGGGGCCACTGGGGGCCATTCTAGAAGCTGCCTGCCACAGTCAGCCATGGTTCTTCCTCTTGTATGTCAGAAACCTCAGCAAAATAATTAACAAGCATCTTCATTTTTCTAAGCAAGCAAATAACAAACATCTTGATTTTTCTAAGGAAGCATATAAATGTGTATGCTCGAAGGAAAACAGCCGGGGCTGGAGGCCAGAAGGGGGCTGGGGGGAGACCGTCTCAGCGCCTCCTGCGAGTCCACTTTGGGAGCGAGGCCCTGCTACCCGACTATGTCTGCAGCTTGTACTCTGACTGCCTCGGAGGAAGGGACGGTCTGCCTCGAGCACTGGGGCGAAGGGAAGGCCGGGTGACGCCCAGCGCGGTGAAGGGGCCGGATTCCATCAGAGGGCTGGTCCTCTCCGAGCGCCCTGTGGATGTGTAGGTACCATAGCAGCCTTGCTCCGGGTTTCTGTGGGCGCCCCCACAGCACCCCCGGGTCTGCAGGCATCCCCGCCCCCAGCCCACTGCCCTGAGCTGGCCCGGGTGCCTGCCCCTCACAGGACATGCAGATCCAGCCCAGGGGGCCCGGTGCCAGGGAGCTGACTGCGCAGGACGGTGCGGGCCGGGGGCTCGGGAGGGGTCGGGCCCGGGAGTCCTGAAGCCTGAGCCTCTGCAGCGTGAGGGCCGGGACCTCTGCCTGAGAGACTGCGCCCCATCACGGGAACCGCCCTGGTTCTAGGGTGGGTCAGGGGTGCCCCCACCGGCCCTAGCCGGGCTCTCCTCCCCGGGTAAGTGCAGCCCAGGGCAAGCCCTCACCTCCCTGGTCTGGGTCCCTCTCTTATAGGGAGGCGGAATGGGGCACCTCTGTGCTCTCATGGGGACCAGAGGGAGCCGTGTACGCTCCCTCCTCCGCCACGCCTTTCTGGGAGGCCCCGTGCCAGCAGGGCGCGCAGGAAGCCCGCGGCTCGGTCTGCGGTCAGGCAGGGCCACACGCCTCTGCAGGGGGTGACGACTGCAGCCGCATTCGCTCGGACTCGACAGCCGGCGGGAAGGCGGGATTGAAGCGCTAATTCAATCCCCCGGTTTGGCAAGGGAGGGCGCGGCGCCCCATCTGCGGAGGAGGAGCGGCGGTCTGGCTGCGGGTGGGCCGGGCTTCTCAGGCTGCACCGAGGCGGGACCACGACGCTGTGCGCGGATGCGCGCCGCCCGCGGCCCGAGGAACTGCCCGGCGGGGTGGCCGGTGCGCGCGTCCACACTGCCACCCAGCGGCCGCGGAGACGGCCGAAGGAGGAACAAAGGGATGACCGGCGCCTGGGAGGAAGGGGAGCAGGGGCCCCCAGACCCAGCCGCGGGGGGCCGTCAGGAAAGAATCGAGCTCGTGTGGGGTCCCTTCCAGGTGCGAGTGTGACCCCAGGTGGCTGCTCGGACTGCAGCGGGGCGGTCGGCTCTAGCCAGGGGCTGTCATTCCTGCCCTGGTCCCCACCCCCTGCTGCCCTGGGCCCTGGGGGTCTGGGGGCGGAGGCCGCAGCTAGGCTGGCAGGAAGGTGATTCCTCGCTCAGATATCCTGTGGGCATATTCTTGTCCCTGGGGAAGCCTTTGTCTGGACATCCCTGCCTCTTGATGAGGGTGACAAAGGCTCTGACGTCTGCCCGTGGGCACCGACCACCTGGTGTCGGGTCTAGGCGGAACCCACGCCCTTCCTTGGGGGCAGGCGGCAGGGGAAGACCTGGTGGGGGGGGTCACCAGGTGTAGCCCAGTTTAATCCAGCAGGTCAGAACTGAGGGCAGGGCTGTTTCTTCGCTGTAAGCAAGAAAATCAGAGTCTGGCTGGTGTAAGTAGAAAGGGGGTTTGTTGAAAACTTTGGGGCAGGTGAAAGGAATTTTGGAAAGACTGCAGAATGTCAGGTGCTCCGTCCAAGGAAGGGAGAACCCCAAACATACTGCAGAACATGGGCCTGCGGGGCCGGCAGCCTCCGCCAGCTCCGAGAACCCTGCTGTGGCTGCTGTCTGTGTCTGGCTGGACTCAGAGAAGCGGAGGACAGCAAGGCCCTCCTGCTCTGGGGACCCACTGGAGGCCGCCGCCTGGACACTGTGGCTGCCGCCTCCAGAGAGGCCGTGAGTGACCAGAGACATCAGGACAGAAGCACGCCCATTAATTTAAATTAAGACAGTCTGCTCCGTGAAGAAGCACAGGACGCGTTTTGCTGTTAAGAGTTTCACTTGGAAGGGGAGACGTGTGCCGCTGGGTACCAGAGGGTCTGGTGGGAGCTAGGCAGGTTCCTGGAGGGGGACGGGGGCAGCCTTTCCATCAGGGCGGGGTGGGGGTGCAGGGGGAGCCTCGGGGGCCAAGGCCTGGGAGGAGAGCCCTGGCAGGGAAGCGGGAGGGTCTCCTGGGGTGGGAAACGCCTCCAGGGGCAGCGGCACCCGCGCACCTACACACCGGGTGTCTGAGCCCCTGCTCAGGTTAGCCGCTCCTGACATAGGCTCCCAGGATGACCTTGGCAACCTTGGGCTGCAGTTTCTACATCTGTGAGCCGGGATAACACCGCACTGCAGCATGCTGTGATGATGAGTGCAGTCGGCTGCGCCCCTCATGTGTCAGACATGACCACGTGTGTCAGGCATGACCATGCATATCAGGCGTGACCATGGGTGTCAGGCAAGACAACGTGTGTCAAGCATGACCATGTATGTCAGGTGTGACCACGTGTGTTGGGCACGACCACGCATGTCAGGTGTGACCACAGGTGTCAGGCATGATCATGCGTGTCATGTATGAACACAGGTGTCAGGTGGTGCTCAGCTGTCCCCATCTCACAGGGAGCCCTTCCCCAGACCCCAGGCTTCCAGGGCCAGGACAGGTGTCTTTCCTGCACCACGAGGCACAGGTATGTTTTCTCCAGGTCCACGGGCCCCTTTAGCCCCCGGAAGCTCCGTGTGCGTCTGCACTTTCTGGGCGGAGGGTCCTTCCTGCACCCACACCCTCTGCTGGGCGCCCACGGCTGGGTGTATGGACACATGCTCTAACGGGAGCCTCCTAGAGATGGACCCCCGGGGACCCGAGGGCTGGCAGAGGGGGCTTCAGGCCCACATTGTTCAGTTGGGGGTGGGGGGGGCCCTTGGCTTCTGCGGGGAGGGGCCACTCAGCTCGGAGCTCCGTTGCCCACAGCCCTCCTGATGTCACACAGGAGCAGCCCATCCCTGGGAAACTGAATTCTCTCCTGCTGGCGCCTGAGCGCCACGCGATCCGGGCTGGCTTGTGGGACAGAAGAGACCCAGTCCTGAATGCAGAACATCAGACTCCTTCCTGGTGAGCTTGGAGGCCCGTTGATAGACAACACGTTTTTAAGTTGTTATTGTGGAAAGAACAGGGCGGCAGAGAGGGACGTGCTAGCACAGCGAGTGTTGACCCCCGTGAGAGGGGAGGGTGGGGCGGGTCTGGCGGACACTCCGTGTCGGGAGTGGCTGAGCCCCAGGAACAGTGTTTGCAGAGCCGGGAACAGCCTGAGTGCGCTGAGCGGCTCTGGGCTCTGGTCCTGCCCTGCTGGAGCTCAAATCATTTGACTTTGGTCTTTAAAAAACTACAGAAACGCTGACAGCACCAAGCCCACGGGTGAGATGAAACTTTATTCCGAAGGAGAGCCACACCCGGGAAAAACTTGAGCAAATCCCCAGTCGCGTTCCCCAGGGGCCGCAGTGCCGACCTTGGGGCCCTCTGTGTCACTGCCCACACTCACTCTAGTTTTGTCCGCACTTCAATAAACTTCATCCATTTTGCTATAAACCTCATACTTCTGGCCAGAGGCTTTTTTTTTTTTAATTAGGGCTTTTCAACACTGATGACAGAAGTCACTGTTGTTCTTGAATTGTCAGCACAGCCTGGCTGTCTCCTCGAACAAAGACTTCCACACACGTTTCCCAGATTCACCCCCACAGCACCTTCCCATTTTAGGGCAAATCCCAAAGGAAAATAGCTCTTGACTGTATGAAATTTAAAGACTAGGCTTTTTCCGTCGGGAGGGAATAATGGCCTCCATGCACTGGAATAACCCATATAATGCTCCTGATCTCTGATGACCGAGTTGCAGTTTGCCTGAAAAGCTTTAGCATATGCGTTAAGCATAGCGGTCTGACCTCAGTCACAGCCCCTTTTAGAGGAGGTCTTGCTTGTTGCCTAGAATTATATAAAAGCTAATTTTAAATGAATAGGTAAGGGAATTCTGTATTTAGTAGTTAGATGTAGAGGTAGACGCAGCAGGTAGTCTGAGCGGGTGAGTGGTCTGAGCGGGTGGGAATGAGAGAAGTCAGGTGTGGGGGTTCCTCCATCAATAGAAGCAGTGGGGGGCCATGAGCTGAGAGTCTGGGGCACCCACAGCGCCTGAGTCTCAGAGCCGTGGACAGCCCCCCACTCACCGAGGGGCGACCTGCTTCCCCGAGAGGTCTCAGGTGGTTAGGGTAACCTCACCCGGGTCACCCAGAATCCCCTCCCTCTCTTAGGGCCTATAACCTTTGTCACAGATGCGAACTCCCTCTCGCCATGTGAAGCGACATGTACACAGGGTTTTTTGGGGATGAAGAAGCAGAATATGGTGGGGGCCTTCTGCCCTCTGCAGGGAGGACGGGCTGTGCCGGCACTCGGGCCCGCCGCGTGTCTGTGCTGGGACCATCCATGGGCGCCCGTGTCTCTGTCTCCCCTGTCACTGGACTCCCCTCCGGCGGTGGGAGGTGTGTGTTCACGGGTCCCCACCACTGGACCCCCTCCGGCGGTGGGAGGTGTGTGTTCACGGGTCACCACCACTGGGCCCCCTCCGGCGGTGGGAGGTGTGTGTTCACGGGTCCCCACCACTGGACCCCCTCCGGCGGTGGGAGGTGTGTGTTCACGGGTCCCCGTCACTGGACCCCCTCCGGCGGTGGGAGGTGTGTGTTCACGGGTCCCCGTCACTGGACCCCCTCTGGCGGTGGGAGGTGTGTGTTCACGGGTCCCCACCACTGGACCCCCTCCGGCGGTGGGAGGTGTGTGTTCACGGGTCCCCATCACTGGACTCAGACCCAGTCCGCTGGGGAGTCTGCCTGTGGGCACAATCCCCAGGACCTGTGCATCTCCGGAGATGAGGCGCACCCTGCCCATGACTGGGGAATCTCAGCCCATTTCACGTTTGCTCCGTCAATGCCTACCCACAGCCTCCCGACATGAGGACCTCTCTGCACCCTCCATGGCCCTGTGACGCCCACTTCATCCCTCCCACTCTTCTCCCAGTGCTGTCTTCAAAGGCAGGCGGGTCAATTTAGTGTCTCATCCTCAGTGCCCAGCGGTACCCAGCTGGCTGTCAGAAGAAGCTCTGGGAGTGATGGCTGATGTGATAGACAGGCTGATGACTGAGTGCTTGAGGCCCGTGGGCAGGAAGGGGCCAGGGCCTGAGCGGCCTGGGAGGCCACGCGCTGGCCTTCCAGAACTGGAATTGTTGCACAGAAGCAGCTAATTGTGGCTCCATGTCGGAACTGTTTCTTTGGCTTGCTTTTCATTGCTTTTGTTATTATAATCATACACAATTGCCTGCCTCAGAGAACCCTGCCTCTCCGCCTGACTGTTAAACCAAACTGCCTTCGTTCAGAGCCTTGTCCACCTGTGGATGGCAGTAAGGAAGAAATGAACACAATCAGTGGCTGAGGCTTGCCATTCTCGATGTGCAAGACTAATGGCCTTTTTACTTTGCTTCCTCATCTCCCCCCATCTCTGATCTGTAAAAGAACCTGGCATCCAGACCTCGCTAAGATGATTATTTTTTGGTGCTAGCCTGCCATCTTCTCGGTCAGCTGGCTTTCCAAATAAAGTCGTTTCCCAGCCTCATGCAGCCAGCAGAGCAAGCTTGGACTCGGTAACAGAATGAGGCTGGTGGGTGGGTTCCATGCCCTCACACTCAGATTGGCCGAGGATTTCATGCGGGGTGGGGCTTAGTGGTGGTGGGGTCCTCAGCCCCCAGGAGGTGTGATCAGGAGGCTATGCAGCAGGAAAGCAAAGTATGAGTGGAGAGCGGCCCGAGTCCAGGGTGAAGGCATCTGTGCAGGGAGGCCTGGTGGCCGCGGCGGGCAGCTGCCCTCAGCTCGCCAGTGACCTCCCAGTGGCCTCACGTCTGACAAGCCCTGAGCGAGGAGCACTGGCTTTGGAGGCTGCAGAGGACAATCTGAGCTCCCTCCCCAGGCCTAGACCGAGCGGGGCTGGATGTGCATGGTATCCATGGGGAACATGGGGACAGACATGGTCACCTTGTAAGAAGCTCATGGGCATTAGAGCCTGTGTCATGGTCTGAGCGCCATGCTTCACGCCTAGTAGGTCTCCAACTTCAGGGGCGACTAGTAGGTCTCCAACTCTGGAGCACCTAGGAGGTCTCTAACTGCAGGGGCACCTATTAGGTCTTCAACTGCAGAGGTGCCTAGTAGGTCTCTAACTTCGTCTCCAACTCCAAGGTGCCTAGTAGGTTTCCAACTGCAGGGACACCTAGTAGGTCTCCAACTCTGAGGCAAAGAATAGGTGTTCAACTGCAGAGGCGCCTAGTAGGTCTCCAACTTCAGGGGCACCTAGGAGGTCTCCAACTCCAAGGTGCCTAGTAGGTCTCCAACTGCAGGAGTGCCTAGTAGGTCTCCAACTCTGGAACACCTAGTAGGTCTCTAACTCTGAGGTACCTAGGAGGTCTCCAACTGCAGGGTCGCCTATTAGGTCTTCAACTGCAGGGGTGCCTATTAAGGTCTTCAACTGCAGAGATGCCTAGTAGGTCTCTAACTTCAGGGGCACCTAGGAGGTCTCCAACTTCAAGGTGCCTAGTAGGTCTCCAACTCTGGAGCACCTAGTAGGTCTCCAACTGCAGGGGTGCCTATTAGGTCTTCAACTGCAGGGGTGCCTATTAGGTCTCTAACTCCAGGGGCACCTAGGAGGTCTCCAACTCCAAGGTGCCTAGTAGGTCTCCAACTGCAGGGACACCTAGTAGGTCTCCAACTTCAGGGGCACCTAATAGGTCTCCAACCCTGGAGCACCTAGTACATCTCCAACTCCGAGGCACCTAGTAGGTCTTCAACTGTAGGGGCACCTAGTATGTCCCCAACTGCAGGAAGCCCATGGGCAGCTCTGCAGTGTTAGCTCTGGCTTTCCTGCCTTGGTGGGAGGTTGTTAAAGACTTTCAAGACTTACTGAAAATTGATATTACACCCAAGGTTATTTGTGAAAAGGCGTAAAAATAACGAGTGCCCTCCTATAACATGCAGCAATGTACTTTGCATCCACACACCTCCACCTTGACTAGAACTTTGTACAGCGACGGAAATCTCTCTTCTGGCTGTTCAGATGACACCTGGCTTCTAAGCACTGAGCTTTAGATTTCATTAACTTCAAACTCAAATGGTTCAAATAGCAGATAGTTACCATCTTAGCCCAACCACAGAACGCGTGGACCCCACACCAGCATCAAGCCTTGTTTGCTCAGTCCCCAAGGCTGAGTGACTCGCCTGTTTGAAGGGCGTGATGTTTTGTCTAAACACAGGGTCGTAGGAAAAGCTGTGTGTCTGAAGAGAAGACAGGGGCTGGATTTCACATCCCGCACCTCTGCCCCTGCTATTTCTATTAAATTGAGTTGGGAGTTTCATTTTCCTCAAAGATTTCTCTCTATCCTGGCTCCTCTGCAGTGTTTCACAAAGATCTGTTTTTCTTTTATTTCAATGCAACACATTTTAAACACACTTGAGTAGCGAAATCTTACCTGTTAATGGAGTTTACCAAGAGAATGATAAAGCTTTAACTCACTAGGTCTTGGAGTGGCTGTAAGGTCCCATGTGACACCTCAGTTCTAGCAAAGCATGCAGGCTCAGGAAGCAGGCAGACGTGGCCTCCAGGGAAGGCTAAGGAAGACACTGCGGAGAATTTCTGCCCCAAGCCAAGGTTATTCTGCCGATTAAAACAGATGTTGCCAAATGCCAGAGTTCATGGGGAAAAGCAGAGGTCAGCCTCGGAAACTTCCAGCTGTTTTTGAAGTACCCTTTGATGAATATATATATATGTATTGTAATGAGGAAAGTGTGCTCACCCCGTCTGAGAAACAGGCCACTTTGAAAGATCTGGCTTGGTGGCCGGACGCGGCCTGGATCTTGCAGACGAACGAGGGTCGCTTCGGCGGCTTCACCCCTTAGCTGCAGGGGGTGCTGCTACACCGACCAATGTGGACCCAGGAAGGACTTTTTATATATTTATTTTCCAAACGGAACATTCATTCCAGAAGGGAGCATTCTTTTTTTTTTTTTTTTTTTATGTTATATTGGAGCATAGTCGATGAACAATGTCGTGTTGGGGCGTGTTCTTTTTTTAAAACAAGTGCGCTGCAGTGTTCCTTGTCTAAATGGAGCGCCAGTTTTCAGGGGGCGGGGCTGGAAGAACCTGAAAAGGTGACACCAATACCTAGGGAAAAAGTGTAAAATTTTTTTCCCCTTAATCTCTTTCTCCCTTGAATCTGTATCCTCTGGTCCATGCGTGTCATACCGACTGTTTGGTGTAGTCTGAGGCACATCAAAGCAAAAGATAAGAGACGGCTAAGGTGAAAAAGAACGCCCGCCACCCTCCACGGCGCTCTGGGACGCAGGGAGGCAGAGTGATGCCTGCTCCGTGTGGGTCGGGCCTGCGTTGCCATGATGCCTGGCTCCTCCCATTCAGTGGGGTACCGAGCCGGCAACCCTGCATCCCTGACTCAGGCAAACGTGCGGATGCTCTCTCCTGGGGGTGTCTCAAATTCACTGCAGCCGACTGAGAAACAAAGCCGAGCCTGTTTGAAACAACGGGTGACTCACATTTTCCATAATTAGCTGCGGAAATGAAACACTCACAAGTCTTTGTTGAGTGTGCTCGCGGGGCCCGGCCCTGTGGGTTTTGTTCAAGACGCTGGACACAGACTGAGCTGTCGTGATGGTGGTGGTCGGGGGTGGGGGGCACCTGAGCAACCCACTGGGTCTGGGATGGGTCCACCCTGTGGCCCGGCCTTGCCCCATCCTCTGAGCCCCCAGTGCCCTGAGCAGCTGGCTGAGCTGAGCAGGGCAGAGTGTGTGAGCTCCGACGGCTGCCCGGGGGCACAGCAGGGACGCTCCGGGGAGAAGTGTTAGATCAGCAGTGAGGGCGCATCTGCCGGGTGGACTAGTGTTGCCTGTCCTTTGGCGTTAAAGGTTTGAAGATTGCGAGTATGTGGTGGAGGGGCATGGGTGGGCCGTCCGCTATTATCTTCTCCAGGCAGTAAATGTCCTGAGTGGATGGAAAGTTCTCTGCACCGGGCGACCTGGGAGTCATGCACGGCTACTCACCACACAGAATGTGGCCAGTACAAGAGGAATTGTATTGTAATTTTATTTTATTCACTTTTATTCACTTGTAATTCTTTAAAATTTTATTTTGTTCACTTGTGACTCTTTAAAATTCGCTGAGTAGCCACCTGTGGCCAGGGGCTTCCAGGCTGATCCATGCAGGTCTGGACCAGTGGGGTTCTCCAGCCCCCAGGCCCTGGAGCCCACCCGGCCACGTGCTCTCTGTCGCTCCATCTCCTGGTGCCCAGCCCGGTGTCCCTCCTAAAGGGGGCCCCAGGAGGACACCTCTCATCTCTGCATCTCCTGCTGTGTCTGCCCTCCACTGTGACCCCTGGAGAGCAGGGGTCAGGGGTTAGTCCCATGCGTGGCCGCGGGCCTGGCCACCACGGGAGCTTCAGCCTCGGCCACTGGATGAGCCTAACGCTAACGGATGAGCATCCATTCTGTGACTTTGACGTGGGCTGAAAGCTCTCAAATGTCCATCATGTCAGGACATTTCTGGGTTGGAAATAGGGTTCCCTCCCCAGCTGTGTGGTTTGGACAGTTCACTTGGCCTCTCAGAGAGGCATTTTGTTTGTAAGATGTGAATACCAAACTCACAGGGTGGTTCTGAGGATTAAAATGAGATAAAATAGAGGGCTTCCCTGGTGGCTCAGCTGGTAAAATGAGATAAAATAAATGAACTGTGTAGGACGCTATTGTAAACTCAAATAAATGTCAGAAAATAAATGTCCTGTTTTCTTCTGCACCTGTTCATCCTTGGGAAGATTTTAGTCCATTTGAGGAATCAGTATTTTAACACACAAATCAGGAAAGCATTATTCACTCATTCATTTATTCAACAAATATTTACCAAGCATCTTGTATGTGGCAGTCAACAGTCCAAGCCCTGAAGATACACCAGTGGGCCAGAAAAAAAAAAGAAAAAATCAGTGTCCTCATTTGTTGTTCAGTTGCTCAGTTGTGTCTGATTCTTTGTGACCCCGTGGACTGCAGCATGCCAGGCTCTCCTGTCCTCCACCATCTCCCAGAGTTTGCTCAAACTCATGTCCATTGAGTCGGTGATGCCATCCAACCATCCTGTCCTCTGTTGCCCCCTTCTCCTCCTGCCCTCCGTCTTCCCCAGCCTCGGGGTCTTCTCTAATGAGCTGACTCACGAGTGTCCTCATGGAGCGTAGCACATCTAATCGGGAAATAAGATAATAAAACCTACAAGCAGGCGAATCCCACAGAGGTCTGTGTGCTGTGGAGACAAAGGTAGATGTGGTAGGGGTGTTGGCAGTGCTGGGGTGGGCGGGTGGGTGGAGATGCCACTGCACTGCAGGAGCAGTTTGCACCAAGAAGGTGACAGTCCAGCCAAGCCTTGAGCACAGGTCACGGGTGAGCTGCACAGGTGCAGGGGAAGAACTGCCTGGCAGAGGGGACAGACGCCGCCAGGCTCCCGAGGCAGGACGTCCGGCACTGGGGACGAGGAGGGTGTCTCTCCTCTGATTTCTGTGCCCACCTCCACCAGGGTCTACCGCCCCGCTGCTCGACGTGTGTGTGTGTGTTCTTAATATTATATTTCATTGACGTATAGTTGACAAAATGTTTTAGGTGCATAGCAAGGTGATTCAGTTATACATATACACATATATTACAGAGTGTTTTCCATTATTACAAGGTGCTGACTAGAGTTTCCCGTGCTACACTCCAAACCTTTGTTGCTTGTGTGTATATTATTTTTAAATTAGAAATCTATCGTTCTATTCATACGAAGTCAAACACATGGAATCAAAACATGTTTTGTTTTTTAAAGTGACATTGTTTCCTAATGTCTCAGAGTAGCCTTTCTGTAAGGCTATTTTCCGAATAACTTTATTTATGCTTTATTTATTATTTTGGCCCGTGCTGAGTCTTCTTTGTTGCTCGGGCTTTTCTCTAGCTGTGGCGAGCGGGGGCTTCTCACTGCAGTGACTGCTCTTGAGGGTCGCGGCCGGGAGGGCGCGGGGTCTCAGCAGTTGCGGCTCCTGGGCCCTAGAGCGCAGGTGCAGTAGTTTTGGCACATGGGCTTACTTGCCGCATGGCGTGTGGGATCTTCCTGGACCGGGGATTGAACCTGTGTTTCCTGCATTTGCAGAGGATTCTTTACCACTGAGTCACCAGGGAAGCCCGGTATGTATTTTTTGAATGTACCTCAAAACTATTCAAGGCAGATTGTTCTTTTCTACACTGAAGCATTTTTTCCTCCTTGAATAATGAAACTTTGCATTTTGTGGCTGCAGAATTTGTGTATTTTCTTCTTAGATGCTTCACATGGGGGTCATCTCTAGTTCCTTCCCAACTGCAGTTTTGTGCAAAGTTGCTGGGGAGGGACCCTAAGCCAGCAGGTACCCCCACAACCAGTGGGGGGCATGTGTGTTGTTTGAACAGCTCAAGCCTTGGTTTGGGGGCCTGATGCTGACCCAGCCTGCCTTTCTCCTTGCAGGAAGCTTGGCTGACTCCCCCTGGGAAGGAAAAGTGGCTAGGCCTCCAGAACTTCACACAGCTGATTGACTTGGCATCTGAGTTTGTAGGAGGAAAGGTGAGCAGGGTGTCTCAGGGCGAGAGCAAGTGTTGCACTTACGCACCCGGGCTGGTGCTGACCACTGTGGGGACCTGAGCTAGAACAGCACAGAACAGCCGGAATCAGGAAGAGGGCTGGCCTCCCCGAGGAAGCCCGTCACCACCAAGGTCTCCCAGGGAGCGTTCCCTAAATTGGTGACAACTATGACCGGGGCAGCATTGCCCGAGGTTGGAAACACGCATTTTGCCCCTGTGAAAAGAACTCCCCACCCCCCGTGTGTTTTCTTATGGGGCAGATGAGTGGGCCTCAGACTTCAGTGTGAGAATCACGTGAGAACCTAACACGAGGCGCCAGGTGAGCTACAGACCTACCCTCGGGAGCTTAGGCTCTGCCGGGAGATGTGCAGACCAGCGCTGGCATCAAGGCAGGACAGGGCACTGCGGGGCCACATCTACCACGCAGGGTGGGGAGGCAGGGGAGGCCCATGCAGGGAAGTGAGGCTCGAAGGAGCCCTCAGTCAGGGGAAGAGCAGGCAAGGCAGCGGGGTGACGGGGAGGGTCAGACAGAGGACGAGGGGAAGGCAGCTGACGCGGGGTGTGAGGGCAGGAGCCTGGAGGGGTAGCGAGGCCCCCTGTGCCTGGAAGGTTTCTGCCCCAGAGGAGGGCTGCAGGCCCTGAGCAGGGGAGGGATGCCCAGGTGAGCTCACCGAGCTGCGTCCTCGGGAGGCAGATGTCAACAGACAAAACCCTGCACAACCTAAAAGCTGAGCACCGTGCTTTATTCGGAGGATACAGCCAAGGGCGTCAGCCCGGGACACAGCCTCTCACAGGGCTCTACGGATGGCTCCGAAGAGGTGAGGGGGGAGCAAGGATCTGTAGGGGCTTTTGCAACAAAGACCACGTCATCACAACATCAAAAGGTTCCTATTCGTAAAAGAAAACCAGACATCTTCTGGTTTTGGCCCTCTTCTGTGTATGGGCTTCCCAGGTGGCGCTCGTGGTTAAGAACCCACCTGCCAATGCAAGAGATGTAGAGACGTGGGTTCGACCCTTGGGTTGGGAAGGTCCCCTGGGGAAGGAAATGGCACCCACTCCAGTATTCCCGCCTGGAGAATCCCATGGACGGAGGGCCTGGTGGGCTACAGTCCACGGGGTCACGAGAGTTGGAGAGGACCGAGCAGAGTCTGGGCTCACTGACACCGTCCTTTATTCTATTATTAAATTACTTTATTTATTTTAGTTGGAGGCTAACGGCCCTTCCTCTGATGTGCACTTCACTCTCGGGCCTGTGCTCTCCGGCCACACAGAGATGGCCCCCACATTCGGCCATCCAGACAACCAGCGACCCCAGACAGCCTCGGCCCTCCCCTGCCTTTCAGGTTCTGGCTGGGCTCAGAGGTCAGGACACTCTTTCCCAGACCACAAGGGTCCCTGGGCCTCAGGTTCGACGGAGTGGCCAGCAGCCAGTCTACAGCTCACTCTCGAAGCTGTCCTGGTTTGGGAGCCCCTGGCAGTCCAGTGGTGAGGACTCAGCGCTTTCATTGCCATGTCCAGGGTTCAATCCCTGCTTGGTGGGGCAACTAAAATCCCCCTGAGTCATGAGGTGTGGCCAAACAAACAAACATTCTGCTTTGGTTAACAAACCACAGAGGCAAAGGAGAAGCCTCAGCAAGATGGTAGGAGGGGAAAAATCATGTTTAGAATCAAACCCCTTACCCGCCAGAGACGCTCAGAGGGCTCAAACAGACCTTGTGTGCACCAGGACCCAGAGACCCCACGGAGACGGAGCCAGAGCTGTGTCTGAGCGTCTCCTGCGGAGGCCCGGGCCAGCAGTGGCCCGCTGCAGGGCAGGGGCTCCGGGTGCAGCAGACCTGGGGGTGGCATAAGCGCTCTTGGAGGAGGCCGCCATTAACCCACCATAGAGCCGCTAGAACTTATACAGAACTGGGGAAACAGACTCTTGGCGGGCACAGACAGGACCTTCTGCACACCAGGACCCAGGAGAGAGGAGCAGGGACCCCACAAGAGACTGACCCAGACCTGCCCGGGAGTGTCCAGGTCTCCGGCGGAGGTGTGAGTCGGCGAGGACCTGCCGCAGGGTCGGGGGCAGTGAGTGCAGCAGTGTGCGCATGGGATGCATGTAAGGAGGTCACCATCATCTTCATCACCTCCAGCATAGTTTGGCCTCAGGTCAAGAAACAGGGAGGGAACACAGCCCCGCCCATCAACAGAAAATTGGATTAAAGATTTACTGAGCATAGCCCGCCCATCAGAACAAAACCCAGCTTCCACCTCAGTCAGTCTCTCCCATCAGGAAGCTTACATAAGCCTCGTATCCGTCTCCATCAGAGGGCAGACAGAATGAAAACCACAAACACAGATAACTAACCAATCTGATCACATGGACCACAGCTTGTCTAACTGAATGAAACTATGAACCATGAGGTGTAGGGCCACCCAAGACGGACGGGTCATGGTGGAAGTACTGAAAAAACATGGCCCAGTGGATAAGGAAATGGAGAACCACTTCAGTATTCTTGCCTTGAGAAGCCCAAGAACAGTATGAAAAGGCAAAAAGATAGGACACTGAAAGATGAACTCCCCAGGTCAGTAGGTGCCCAATATGCTACTGGAGATCAGTGGAGAAATAACTCCAGAAAGAATGAAGGGATGGATCCAAAGCAAAAACAACACACAGTTGTGGATTTGACTGGTGATGGAGGTAAAGTCAGGTGATGTAAGAAAAATATTGTATAGGAACTTGGAATGTTAGGTCCATGAATCAAGGCAAATTGGAAGTGGTCAGACAGGAGATGGCAAGAGTGAACATCAACATTTTAGGAATCAATAAACTAAAATGAACTGGAATGGGTGAACTTAACTCACATGACCATTATATCTACTACTGTGGGCAAGAATCCCTTAGAAGAAATGGAATCGCCATCATAGTCCACAAGGGTCCAAAAATCAGTACTTGTATGCAGTTTCAAAAACAACAGAATGAACTCTGTTAGATTCCAAGACAAACCATTCAATTTCACAGTAATCCAAGTCTATGCCCCAACCAGTAATGCTGAACAAGCTGAATTTGAACGGTTCTATGAAGACCTACAAGACTTTCCAGAACTAATACCCCCAAAAGATGTCCTTTTCATCATAGGGGGCTGGAATGCAAAAGTAGGAAGTCAAGAGACACCTGGAGTAACAGGCACATTTGGCCTTGGAGAACAGAATGAAGCAGGTCAAAGGCTAACAGTTTTACCAAGAGAAAGCACTGGTCATAGCAAACACCCTCTTCCAACAACACAAGAGAAGACTCTACACATGGACATCACCAGGTGGTCAACACTGAAATCAGATTGATTATAATCTTTGCAGCCAAAGGTGGAGAAACTATATACAGTCAGCAAAAACAAGACCGGGAGCTGACTGTGGCTCAAATCATGAACTCCTTATTGCCAAATTCAGACTTAAATTGAAGAAAGTAGGGAGAACCACTAGACCAATCAGGTCAAATCCCTTATGGTTATAAAATGGAAGTGACAAATAGATTCAAGGGATTAGATCTTATAGAGTACCTGAAGAACTGTGGACAGAGGCTCATTACATTGTACAAGAGACAGGGATCAAGACCATCCCCAAGAAACAGAAATGCAAAAAAAGCAAAATGGCTGTCTGAGGAGGCCTTACAAACAGCTGAGAAAAGAAGAGAAGTGAAAGGCAAAGGAGAAAAGGAAAGATATACCCATTTGAGTGCAGAGTTCCAAAGAATAGCACGGAGAGATAAGAAAGACTTCCTCAGGGATCAATGCAAAGAAATAGAGGGAAACAATAGAATAGGAAAGACTAGAGATCTCTTCAAGAAAACTAGAGATACCAAGGGAACATTTCATGTAAAGATGGGTACAATAAAGGACAGAAATGGTATGGACCTAACAGAAGCAGAAGATATTAAGAAGAGGTGGCAAGAATACACAGAAAAACTGTACAAAAGAGATCTTCATGACCCAGATAATCATGATGGTGTGATCACTCACCTAGAGCCAGACATCCTGGAATGTGAAGTCAAGTGGGCCTTAGGAAGCATCACTAAGAACAAAGCTAGTGGAGGTGATGGAGTTCCAGTTGAGCTATTTCAAATCCTGAAAGATGATGCTGTGAAAGTGCTGCACTCAATATGCCAACAAATTTGGGAAACTCAGCAGTGGCCACAGGACTGGAAAAGGTCAGTTTTCATTCCAAACCCAAAAAAGGCAATGCGAAAGAATGCTCAAACTACCGCACAATTGCACTCATCTCACAGCCAGTAATGCTCAAATTCTCCAACCCAGGCTTCAACAGTATGTGAACCAAGAACTTCCAGATGTTCAAGCTGGATTTAGAAAAGGCAGAGGAACTAGAGATCACATTGCCAAGATCCGCTGGATCATCGAAAAAGCAATAGAGTTCCAGAAAAACATCTATTTCTGCTTTACAGACTATGCCAAAGCCTTTAGCTATGTGGATCACCATAAACTGTGGAAAATTCTTCAAGAGATGGAAATACCAGACCACCTGACCTGCCTCCTGAGAAATCTGTATGCAGATTAAGAAGCAACAGTTAGAACTGGACATGGAACAACAGACTGGTTCCAAATTGGGAAAGGAGTACGTCAAGGCTGTATATTGTCACCCTGCTTATTTAACTTATATGCAGAGTACATCATGAGACATGCTGGGCTGGAGGAAGCACAAGCTGCAATCAAGATTGCTGTGGAAAATATCAATAACCTCAGATATGCAGATGATACCACCCTTATGGCAGAAAGTGAAGAGGAACTAAAAAGCCTCTTGATGAAAGTGAAAGAGGAGAGTGAAAAAGTTGGCTTAAAGCTCAACATTCAGAAAACTAAGGTCATGGCATCTGGTCCCATCACTTCATGGCAACTAGATGGGAAATAATGGAAAAAGTTACAAACTTTATTTTCTTGGGCTCCAAAATCATTGCAGATGGTGACTGAAGCAATTTCATTGCTCCTTGGAAGAAAAGCTGTGACCAACCCAGACAACATATTAAAAAGCAGAGACATTACTTTGCGAACAAAGGTATGTGAAAGGTCGAGTATGTTGAGGCATGCCCCGGAAAAAGTGCCGCAGACAAGTTCCGGGAGCTGGCTAAACTTCTGGGAACCGACCCCCTTGCAGCCTGGTCGGATCAGGAACCGACACGGAGCCCTTGGACACCCACCGCCGCTGTAGCCCGAGCTTTCTCCCTTACATGGAAGGACCTGGCTATAAAACCTCTCCCCACCTCTCATACCTCGCAGACTCCCTTTGTCCCCTTGCTCACCCGCCCCCGGGAGTTCTGCCCGAGAGCGACCGCCCAATAAAGGCCTTTTACCAATGGTCCTTAGAGGTGGCTCTTTCTTCCCGCGGCGTTTTCTAACAGTATGTCTGGTCAAAGCTACGGTTTTTCCAGTAGTCATGCGGATGTGAGAGTTGGACTATAAAGAAAGCTGAGCACTGAAGAATTGAAGCTTTTGAACTGTGGTGTTGGAGAAGACTCTTGAGAGTCCCTTGAACTGCAAGGAGATCCAACCAGTCCATGCTAAAGGAAATTAGTTCTGAATATTCATAGGAAGGACTGATGTTGAAGCTGAAACTCCAATACTTTGGCCACCTGATTTGAAGAACTGACTCATATGAAAAGACCCTGATACTGAGAAAGATTGAAGGCAGGAGGAGAAGAGGATGACAGTGGATGAGATGCTTGGATAGCATCACCAATTCGATGGACATGAATTTGAGCAAAGCTCCAGGTGTTGGTGATGGACAGGGAGGCCTGGCATGCTGCAGTCCATGCGATCACAAAGTGTTGGACACGACTGAGCTACTGAACTGAACAAACCACAGGCCAACCTCCCCACAGGGTGTCCTAGGATGGGCAGGCTAAGCCACAGGGGTGACCCTGGTGACAATTTTTTCCCCATTGCTCTGGGACAAGGGTCACAAAGCCCAGGGTCCCTGTTCTTAAAAAAAGTTGGTTTATTTTCTTTCTAAAAGGTTAGCACTTTTGTATCCAGATGGTAAAGGGGATTAAGAAGGAAAGGGTGGGAAGGCAAGATTAAGGGGCGGAGGCAGGCAATGCAATCTAAGCATTTAAAAAGCTTTGTGTCTTAATTGCATATTGTTTCTCTCCCCCTCGGCAATTTCACATTTTCTTTTTACTGCGTCTCATAATGTTTCACCAGGGAATGAAATAAAATGGTTTTAAATTTATGGTTATTTTATCTTTACTTCTTTCTTTGTCTAGGTTTTATTTGCAACAGATGACTTTTTTGCTCCTGCTGAAAATCTTCTAAAGGTACCGTAAATTGGCCTCTGCTAAGTGCTGGGGTGGGGTGAGCCACGCAGTCCTGCTAATTAAAATCTCCCTGTGTGTTTGGGCTGGGAGTCACGTGATGTGACCCAGAGAATTAGCATATTAGAACAGTAGAAACGTGTGGAAATTAGCCTCCACTTGTGTTAAGATGGCAGAGCCAGATGTGGACCCGACTCAGGATTCTGGGACCACCTTGCTCTGTGGGGGAGTCACTGTGTCCTCTTGTATTTCTCTCTGCTCTACTTTGTGTTTATAACTTACGATGGGAAGAAAAGTGTTTCACAGCTTGAATTTTTTGGAAAATGTTATTCCTACTTAGTTATAAAGATGTTGTTGTTCAGTCAATCAGTTGTGTCCTTTTGTGACCCCCATGGGCTGCAGCACCCCAGGCTTCCTTGCCCTTCACTATCTCCCAGAGTTTGCTCAAACGGTTGGTGATGCCATCCAACCATCTCATCCTCTGTCGTCCCCTTCTCCTCCTGCCTTCAATCTTTCCCAGCATCAGGGTCTTTTCCAGTGAATAGGCTTTTTGCATCAGGTGGCCAACGCATTGGAGTTTCAGCTTCAGCATCAGTCCTTCCAATGAATATTCAGGACTGATTGCCTTTAGGATTGCTGTCCAAGGGACTCACGAGAGTCTTCTCTAGCAACACAGTTTGAAAGCATCAATTCTTTGATGCTCAGCCTTCTTTATGATCCAACTCTCACATCTGTACATGACTCCTGGGAAAACCATAGCTTTGACTGTATGGACCTTTGTTGGCATATGTTTATTAAAAACAAAATACTGATAAATGTAAGGAAGAACGGGAACTCTGGGGAATCCCGCCACCTTGTCCCTGCAGGGGGACCAGCGGGAGTTATTGCAAGAGGGGTGATGGCCTTGGGGCCCGTACAGCTGGCGCCCGGCAGCGTGTGACTGCCGTGGGGCGGGGTCTCACTTTTCCTGGTGGGCGTGAAGCAGCTCGGAGCACGGGGATGGGGCAGAGGTGAGTGTTCAGAGGGACCCGCAGCATCGAGCCTGCGCTTCCTGAGACTCTCCCGGATTCTGGTTGCCCAGTCTTTTTGGGGCTGCTCTGGGAGTCCAGCTACCCTTCCTCGCTTTGCTAAACAACCTTTGAGGAGGCGCCCAGGTGGCAGCTGCACCCGTGGTAGGGCCCCTGGAATGAGCCATGTGTGGTTTTGCTGCCAGTGGCGAGTTCCGTGGAGGATGGCCCGCAGAGAAGTAGGACTTCTTTTTCAGAAGCTGAAACAAAGATACGCAGGCATCGTCCTCCGTCTCCCCTACAGTCCCTGTTCTCTGCACCGCGCATCTGTCCCTTTGGGGCAGAAGTCTATTTCCTGGGAGCCCAGGCTCTCGCATGAAGGTTAATGATCCACTTGTCTTTGCTTTAGAGTGACAACCCAAGATTTAAGGAATATGAGTACACTGAGTTTGGGAAATGGATGGACGGATGGCAGACCAGAAGGAAAAGGATCCCAGGTGAGACGATGATGACTCTGCTCACTCACTCCTGTGACGTGTGAGATCAGGGGCTGTGGGGAAGCAGCGCACATTGGGGGTCGATTTTAACACGGGCCCTTGGGCTACTCGGTCACCTCAGATGTCCCCTCTGAATGGCAGGGGGGTCGCGAGAGCCCTGGTCATCGGTGCAAGCAGGAGGGGGCAGGCCCTTGTGAGGAGAAGGAGACCCTGGAAGGGGAGGGCCGTGGGTGAAGGAGGCTGAGCCGCGTGCGCACATCGGTCGGTGCGTGTGCGGCATTTGACGTCAGCACTCTGAAGCAGGTGTTCTGGTCCCATCCGATTGCCATGGAAACAGCCTCCTTCACTCAGCTCAGGTCACAGCAACGGTAAGAGAAGCTGGGAGCTCAGCCAAGATCCATCCTATCTTTTATGTCACCTCAAGAGGCTACTTTCGTTGACTGCTACTCACCAAGCAACATACACCCTTTAAACTTATAGAAAAGTCTGTAAAAGGAAAGCAGCCAGCATTAGGCTAATCGCTGACTTTCTTGCTACTGTCTCAGGTATTATAGTTTTCTATATTTCTGTGGTGCTCCAGGCCTCATGGCTGTGCTTAGCCGCTCAGTCGTGTCCAAGTCTCTGGGACCCCATGGACTGTAGGCTCCTCTGTCCATGGGATTCTCCAGGCAAGAGTACTGGAGTGAGTTGCCATGTCCTCCTCCAGGGGAATCTTCCCAACCCAGGGATCAAACCCAGGTTTCCCGCACTGCAGGCAGATTCTTTACTGTCTGAGCCACAGTGAAGTCCAGGCCTTATTAGATTCTAATAAAACTGGACATCTTAAGGTTGATCTGACTGCTGGAAACCAAGAATCACACAGTGTCACACTGGGAGTTCTTACACATCATCTGATGCAGGGTGGGGTAGTACTGGCTGGGTCCCTGAAGGCAAAGAGCAGGCTGTTTCCAGGAGACCCAGCTCAATACTGAGCCCCGGCCGAGTTGGGTTGGTGGTCCCTACACCAGGTTTATAGCTAAACGTTTTGGAAGCTGATCTCATCCCTGATTTGCAGTTAAAAGAAATGAAGCTCAGAGACGCCCATCTGCCAATGATGCACACAGGAGGTGGCCAGTTTGGAGTCAGACATGTGGCCCCTCTGGATCCAGGGCTTATACACGCTCTGGTCACATTAGAAGGGAGGGTCCACGTGGCCAGTGGCGGTCCCGTGAGGCCACGTCAGCAGAGACCTGGCAGTCTCGGCTGAGGAGGAGCCCGAACACGTTTTTCTCTGATGCGAGAAGTATGTTTCTGGTGTTTTACTTCCGCTGTCGTTTTGCTCAGGAGCGAGGCTCGTCGGCGGGATTCAGCCCGAGGGGTTCCTGTTGTTTACATCCCCAGGTCACGACTGGTGCGTGGTCCAGCTGGGCATCCAGGGTGCTATCCGGGGCTTCGACATGGACACGTCCTACTTCACGGGAGATCACGCCCCTCGAGTGTCGATTCAAGTGGCAAACTTCGAAGAAGTTGCCTGGGGATCCCCTGGCCCGGGAGGAGCTTTGTGAGGACTCCTCATGGCTCGCTTCCCGCCCAGACAATCTCGTCCAGAGGCCCTCTCACTGCCACAGAGGTTGATGACATTCCCCCTCAAGGGCTCCGTGATATTTGAGGTTTAGCTTAGCCGTGTTCTTCAGCTCAACTTAGATTTCGCTATTCTCACACTGCAGCACCCCTGGGAGGCGCAGGGTCTGGGGAGCAGGCTGCCGGGCGGGTGGCTGGGTAACGCGGCCAGGGCGGTCTGGAGCCCGGTCCAGGCCAGCTGTGGGGCCTCTCCCCTGCTCATTCTGCTGCTCCCAGCCCCCTGGGTCTGCATAAGGACATGGCAGCGCTGGGCTTTCCAGGAAGGTTCCTTTCCGAATCCTGGAATGGAACTGGTGTCCTCCCAGGCTCGTCCCAGAGGTAGCTTTCTACAAACATGTGCCCTCACGGGCATGTCTGTACTTTACTTTGGAAACAGGAGTCATGTCAGTTAGCAGTCTTATCCTGGAGGCACTCTGTGCCCAGCTTGTAGGAGGCTCCAGGGGCGTGACGGCTCTCCCCTCCCGAAAGACGACGGAGGGACCTGAAAAGTCACGTGATGGTGGGAGGGAGGGACCAGTGACAAAGAGAAAGATGCTTTCAGGAGGTGCAATTATCGTCCACATGGGCCGCTGTTGATGAATCGTCCACAGATCAGTTCTGAGGATGCCACTGGGGGAAGCAGTGTTTTTGGAGTTGACTTACAATATTCCATAACTTTATCAATCCAGCCTTTTGAAAACCCGAGTCATGTGATAAGTTTGTCCATCTGGCTAAACTTGGAGATGATATTTACCCTCTGATGAGCAGACGAACCACCAGATGTGCAACACCCCTTTTGAAGTTACCCTAAGTATTTTAAATATGGAGGAACTTTAACACATACATCTATGACATTGGTCATCTGATACTTTGACTTAAGAAACGTTATCTTTAGGCAAAATGAAAACGACCCTACAGTTCATGAAGAGAGTATGTACGTTCTGATTTTGAATGGGGATGGTAACCCTCGTGGTCACTGTAATTTTAGATAAGCAGCCGGAAATCCCACAACGGGAAGTCAGGACAGCAACTGCGGCCACCCCTGAGGAGTTTGAAGCCATTTCGGAGGCACGTCTCCCGGGGGAGCGGGGCCTTGTCACGGGCTGTTGGGAGCAGCTCTGCCCGCCTGCCCACCTGCACTCAGCCTGGCACAGCTCACACGTTGTTCTTGCCCCGTGCGACCCTGCAGAGGTTTCTGGGTGGGTCTGTGCACCCCTGACCGCGGTGCATGCGAGGTCCAGGGTGCTTCTTCCCATGGGGCAATCTGCTCACAGAGACGCAGAATGATGCCCTGTGAGATAAACACAGAGTCAGTTCACATACTTTTGATAGCTGTTGGACAAAGTAGTGTTATGCTGGATGAATGTAATGCAATAAACAATTTGGTTTGCATTTGGGGACATTCTTGTTTTTCGAAGTTTCTGGTGATCATTACGTTTTACAAAAGTGTGGATCCATAACACACTGGGGAAATAGATAACAGCAACAACAAGCAGGCCCTTCCAGTGAAGCGCTGATCTAGAGGAGAGAGCTGGGAGGCTCAGGCTGACCCGTTCACCCCCAGGCCCACGGCAAGAGCCTGGGTTTTATTTAAATGTTCACATCACATTCTGCTGCTGCTTTTTTATGAATCCTCAAAGTGAAGACATCCGGAGGTTCGTTTCTAACCCCTTGCCCATCCCCGGCCACCACCACCCGGTGGCTGTTATGACCGGGGTAAAATAAAAGCAGGCTTTATTCTGTTTATTAAACCTGGGACTTGATGTTTATTAGTGTTTTTATTAAAGTGTTCCATTAGGCATCCATCATTAATTTTGTTCCAAAGTGGTTGCCCCATAAGCCCCATGCAGGGATTAGGATGAGAGGATTTATTGTCCCTAGAGCCATCACTAGTGTTTTTTTTTTTTTTTTTTTAATTTATTTATTTGGCTGCATCAGGTCTTTTTTGTGGCATGTAGGATCTTTCATTGTGGCATGCAGGCTCTAGAAGGCACTGGTTTAGTTGCCCTGTGCCATGTGGGATCTTAGTTCCCTGACCAGGGATCAAACCCACGTCCTCTGCATTGGAAAGCAGATTCCTAACCACTAGATCACCAGGGAAGTCCCCATCACTAGTGTTTTTATATTTATTGCTAGCTGAAGTCCAACGACTGGAGTTGCTTGGTTCCCATGACAGAACTTAAACCGGGAAATCCTGCTTCCAGTCACAACTACTTTCCGGTCAATTCCCAGCAGAGGTGGAGTCACATACGACTCAACATTTTCCCGGGTAAATATGATGGACCATCTCCAGTCCTGTGGTTTCTTCATTGAGTGCTGACATGTTTTAAAAACACAAAACAAAGTCACCCTTTCCTCCTTGGTCACTGATCTCTCTAGCATTTTAGGATTTTAATCTTCCCTTTTTGTGTACTAGGAAATTCTCGTTTTAGCTCTGCCATCTGTAGGTAGTTAGGAAAAACTATCCATTAAATTAGGATGTGATGGACCTAAGGTGTATTAGGTTAGATATCGCCTAACAATGTCTGTTTCACAGACATATTAGCAGTTGAAGTGCTGTGTACAAATAACCCTTATTTTGTTTTATTGAACAGCTTTATTGCAATGTAATAAGTATAACATGCATTTCACCCATGTGAAGTATACAATTCTACGGTTTATTGTACATGTAAGTATACAGTGTAAAGTCTATGTAAATATATAATATGGCTTCCCAGGTGGCTCAGAGGTAAAGGATCTGCCTGCAATGTAGGAGATGCAGGTTCAATCCCTGGGTCGGGAAGATCCCCTGAAGAAGGAAATGGCTAGCCACTCCAGTACTCTTGCTTGGAAAATTCCATAGACAGAGGAGCCTGGTGGGCTACTGTCCATGGTCCATGGGGTCGCAAAGAGTCAGACATGACTGAGCAACTGAGCATGCGCATGAAATGGATATAGATAGTATATGTGCTGCCACCACCATGGTCAACTTTGGAACATTTTTATCACCTTGAAAAGAAATCTGATATCCTTTAGCTATCGACATTCATCTCCCCCAGCCCTAAGCAGCCACCAGTCCACTTTCTGTCTTGATCCACTGGACTACTCCAGACATTTCATATAAATGCTCTTTTTTGACTGGTTAACATGTTTCCAAGGCTCACCCATGTTGTTGAGCGTCAGTACTTCATTCCTGTGTGTGGTCAAATAATCTTCCATTGTATGGGCAGACCTCATTGCTTGTCCGTGCATCAGTTGATAGACATTTGGGCTATTTTCACCTATTGAAAGCTTATGAATAATGCTGGCATGAACATCCCTGTACAAATTTTTGTGCAAACATATGGTTTTCATGTGGGTGTACATCTAGGAGTTGAAATTGCTGGGTCATATAATAACTGTTTTTAATTTTATGAGAAATTATCAGACTTCTTTCCAAAATGGCCACACCATGTTACATTCCCATCAGCAATGTATGAAGGGTCTGGTTTTTCCACATCCTCCCAACACTTGTCATTTTCTGAGTTTTTGATCACAGCCACCCTAGAGGAAATGAAGTGGTATCTCACTGTGGTTTTGATTTGCAATTCCTTTACGACTAATTATTGTTTTTTAAAGGCTTTCTATTTTTTATACTGGAGTGTTGTTAACAGTGTTGTGTTAGTTTCCGATTTTCTGATGTTCAGTTAGTTCAGCCGCTCAGTCGTGGTCCAACTCTTTGCGACCCCATGGACTGCGGCATGCCAGGCCTCCCTGTCCATTACTAACTCCCAGAGCCTGGTCAAACTCATGTCCATCGAGTCGGTGATGACATCCTACCGTCTCATCCTCTGTCATCCCCTTCTGATGTTCAGTAAAGTGATTCAGTTATACATATGTGTGGATCTCTTCTTTTTAAAATTCTCCTCCCATTTAAGTTGTTAGAGTACTAAGCAGCCTCGTGACTGATTTCAGTTGCTTCCTTGGTCACTTGCATATTTTATTTACTGTTCGTTGTTCAGTTGCTAAGTTGGGTCCAACTCTTTGCGACCCCACGTACTACAGCAGGCCAGTCTTCCCTGCCCTTCACTATTTCCTGGAGTGTGCTCAAATTCATGTCTGCTGAATCCATGATGCTATCTGACGACGTCCTCTGTCGTCCCCTTCTCCTCCTGCCCTTAATCTTTTCTCACATCAAAGTCTTTTCCAGTGAATCAGCCTCTCCCATCAGGTGGCCAAAGTATTGGAACTTCAGCTTTAGCATCAGTCCTTCCAATGAATATTCAGGGTTGATTTCCTTTAGGTTTAACTGGTTTGATCTCCTTGCAGTCCAAGGGACTCTCGAGAGTCTTCTCCAGCACCACGGTTTGAAAGCATCAGTTCTTTGGCTCTCAGTCTTCTTTATGGTCCAACTCCCACATCTGTACATGACTACTGGAAAAACCATGTGTGCATGCTCGGTTGTGTTTGACTGCAACTCCATGGACTATAGCTGGCCAGGCTCCTCTGTCCATGAACTTTTCCAGACAAGAATACTGGAGTGGGTTGCCATTTCCTCCTCCAGGGGATCTTCCCGACCCAGGGATTGAACCCACATCCCTTGTGTCTCCTGCATTGACAGGTAGATTCTTCACCACTAGTGCTATCTGGCAAGCCTCAGCTTTGACTTACGGACCTTTGTCAGTAAAGTGATGGCTCTGCTTTTCAATACTCTGTCTAGGTTTGTCATAGCTTTCCTTGTAAGGAGCAAGTAAGTGTTAGTTATTCAGTCGTGTCCTACTCTTTGCAACTCCATGGACTGTAACCTGCCAGGATCTTCTGTTCATGGAATTCTCCAGGCCAGATACTGGAGTGGGTTGCCATTCCCTTCTCTAAGGGATCTCCCTGACCCAGGGATCGAAACCGAGTCTCCTGCATTGCAGACAAGATTCTTTACCATCTGAGCCACCAAGGCTGCAGTCACTGTCCGCAGTGATTTTGTAGCCCCCAAAACAAAATGTCACTGCTTCTACTTTTTCCCCTTCTGCTTGCCATGAAGTGATGGGACTGGATGCCATGATCTTACACAAGCCCCTTTGCCACCTCAAGGCTGTGATCCATGAAGGGGACTATTCCTTGACAGTTTTATTAAAAGTGAGGTTGGATATTAATTCTGTAAACAAGAATCTTTTTTTTAAATGTAAAATCAGCTTTACATCAACAGACATTAACACTATGTACCATGAAGTCAGCTCATAATGTTAAATGAGCCAGGATAGTACTGTGAATTACTCTTGTTAGCATATTTTCTTGGGTTTTATACCAACACTCCAGGAGCTGGTGAAGGACAGGGAAGCCTGGTGTGCTGCAGTCCATGGGGTCGCAGAGTCAGACACGACTGAGGGACTGAACGACAGCAAATACCAAGACAGCCTGGTTTTATTTACTGCAAATATCAAGCCTTCCACTGTCCTACTGAAATTTTTTCAGATCACTCAATTTCACCAGATTTTTCATGTAAAAATATAAGCCTGGTTTCATTAGAATATTCTGATGAATGACTTTGAGCTTCTGTATAAAAAAGCTTGGGTTCCACCTTCTAGGAAGTGATACTCAAATAAGAAACGTCCATTTTATTAGAATCACATGATGTGAGTGGGTCTTGGTAGTTATTTTCTGCTCTGCAGACCTACTCCCGAGCTGCTCTGGTTCTCAGCAGCTACTTGAATTTGTGAATGTTATCTTCAGTATTCTCAACCGCACTGCGAAGCGACGTGTGTAAAAATAAAAACCTAAGATCCTGTGTAAGTTGGTGTGGGATTTAGCAATGTTGATTTCGGGCACCAAGCATTATATCTGTGGTGAATTTCCCAACTGATTTTGGACCTTCCTGGAGTTATTAATTCACCAACACCACAAATATGTGCGTATTTACTATGTGCCACACGGAAACAAGCAAGACAGGTAGCTATTCTGGCCTTCAAAGATTTTTAGATTCTGCTTTTGGGAGACTTATTGTCAGGGACTTAAGAACAAGGTAATTCTGGACTGTGATTAGTGCAATGAAGTAAATAAGTGAGGTGGGCATTGATCACCTTAACCTGGGGAATCAGACAGTGGCTGAGGTGGGGTGGGGGGCAGGAAGGAGATGGCTCTAGAGAGGGCAAGAGGGCCTTCCTGGGGCCATGCTACAAGCTGAGACCTGAGATCAGCGAGTAGCCTTTGGACAGCAAAGTTGTCTGAGGACAAGGGGGTGGCAGGTGCAAAGGCCTGGGGCTTAGTGTATTTAAGAACTAGAGCAGGCAGATGTGGACAGCTGTGTGTTTTAAGATCCACAAAGGGCAACTTTTCCCAAGTAATAATAATAATAAGGCATTTTTCCTTTTCAGATGGTGGAATTGCACATCTTAGGGTATACGGGACTGGACTGCGGGTAACCCCAAAGAACCATTAGACCTGGTAACGATCGCGTATGGAGGTGCCTGTGTAGGATTTAGCAATACACATTTTGGGCACCCGAACAATATAATAGGTGAGACGATGCTTGAACTTGGGACATGTGGGCATCACAGTCCGCACCCCAGTGTGGCATGAATTACTTAAGAGGAAGGGGCCATCTCAAGCCATATGGGTGGGTGAGATCCTTCATATAGGATTGAAAGCCTTTAAGACAGGAAGTAAATCAATAGCAATCTCCCTTCCTAATTTTGGCTTAAGCAGTTGCTCTAAAAGGAAAAGTAAAATTTACTAACCCTGTAGTTGTGTGTGAATTTGCTGAAATGTTCATCTTAATGAAAATCACAGATGTTGCACTGCTCAGGTGCACGGGATCTGCACCGATCACGCCAATGCAGTTATTCTCACATTTTTAATAAAACGTGATGATCCTGTGATAGCCCGTTAAACACTGTTTTTGGCAGGAGTCGGCACAGCGAAGTTGATGGCAGATGGCTGGGAAACAGCCCGGAGGCTGGACAGGCCCCCGATACTGGAGGTGAGACGTGAAAATGCTGCATCCCAACGCTTCCCAGAAAGTAAAGCTTTTTTCCTTCATTTGACATCAAGGAGACTGATATTTTAGAAACCTCTTAGGCATTTTTGTAAATACTTACTGCTTCTACATGTTTTCTAAATCTTCTACTGTTTCCTTATAATATCAGGGCCAGACTACACATAAAGACCTACAAGTCAAACTTGCTAATTAATGCTGGCTATTGCAACACATCATTGGAATTATCCCTTTTTTAATATAAAAACTAGAGCATCTAAATTTAATAAAAACCCATGAGTAAATTTGTTGATCTGGAGGGAAAAAACCACTATTTCATCATCTTTGATTTTTGCGTATCGCTGGGTGAGACCACTTCTGTGAACGTGTGATGGCTCAGCTGTTTAATTTGGCCAGTAACTAACTCAAGATAAGGAAGTAAAAAATGAAAGAAAACACCTTTTAGTGTGTAAATCATATCAAAAATTATAATTTAATTTATAACAACTTATTTATAATTATATATATTATACAAATTATAATAACTTAATTATAAACATACCTTTCATGGGTTTGTATCACCCAATGCTTCCAAATATAAACAAAGCCTCCTCACTAGAAATTTGTGTTTGGAGGCAGGTCATATATTGGTATAGATTTGGTCAAAGACATATCTACTTTGAAAAGTCAAAACCAGCCAACCACAGGAGCTCTTGTTTGGGTTAGACAAACATCCTTTGGTGTACAGCATCCCACCTGAATTCATGTGCGTGTGTGCTAAGTCATGTCCAGCTCTTTGCGATCCTGTGGCCTGTAGCCCGCCAGGCCCCTCTGTCCATGGGATTTCCCAGGAAAGAATGCTGGAGTGGGCTGCCATGCTCTCCCCTCCAGGGGATCTTCCCGACCCAGGGATTGAACTCGCGTCTCCTATGTCTCCTGCATTGGCAGGTGGGTTCTTTACCACTAGCGCCACCTGGGAAGCCCACCTGAATTTATAACTGACACACATGATCATATCAGAAATTCATCAAAATTTACCAAGCACCCGATTAACCCGAGTCGGCATCAGGCGTTTACAGAGTGACGGTAGAGAGATGCAAGAAGCAACTTGCATCCAGATCACAGGAAGTAGGTACTCTTTTATAGTGAAAAGTGAAAGCGTTAGTCACTGGGTCATGTCTGACTCTTTGTGACCCCACCAGGCTCCTCTGTCCACGGAATTACCCCAGCAAGAATACTGGAGAGGGCTGCTATGCCCTCCTCCAGGGGATCTTCCCGCCCCAGGGACTGAACCCTGGTCTCCTGCATCGCAGGCAGACTCTTTACCTGCTGAATCACCAGGGATGCCCTACTCTTCTATAGCAGGAAATGACAAGTACGCTCCAACATAAGCTGACTTATGTTGTTTCTCCTCTTTTTGAATTCCAGAATGATGAGAACGGTATTCTCCTGGTTCCAGGCTGTGAGTGGGCAGTTTTCCGATTGGCGCATCCTGGAGTAATAACTCAAATTGAAATCGATACAAAGTATTTCAAATGTAAACGTGATGCCACTAAGAAACTGCTTATAACTGATGTGCTAGTCATAAAGGCAGCGGGCTCCATGCCGCAACTAAGACCTGATGCAGCCAAATAAATAAATAAAAACTATGAAAAAGAATAAAGACAGCAGGCTCCAGCAGGAGAGGGACTCAGGGCAGCAGGTTGTGGGCCTGGCTTTCCGCTCACGGTTGTGTAGCTTCAAGCATGTTATCTTAACACTTTGCACTCTGCTTCTCTCTTTATAAAGCATTAGATGTGCAGTCGACCACCAAAGTCCTGAGATTCTATGAGGCACTAAGGCTCTTCACCACAAGGTCCCTGAACTCCACGTGAAAAAGCCTATGAAACTCTTCTTGGTTAGACATCGAGAGAACAAGGTGGGGGTATCTTCTCAGGGGAGGGATTGCAAGCAGTTTGGTGACTATTTCTTCTCCGGGCAGTGATCTACACACATTTTAAAAATCATGGCCTTCCTTTAGTAAAATAATATTTGGAAAAGCACCCTTAATATTCCATGTTTACTTTCTTATGAAATAGATACATGGTCCATTAAGTTCAAAAGGGGTTACTAAACTTTTATAATCGTTAAGTGAAGTTTTGCCAAGTACTATGGTGGGTGTCTCATGATTCTTTGGCCGTCTTTGAATAAACACAAATATAGATTGTATTCATACACTGGATGCTTGATTTTTAAATGTCTTGTGAATCATTATGCCCTCACTCAACTATTAACTGTTTCATCAAGGGTCGGTATATATTTAAGGTGAAGTTCATCCTCAATGGGTGGATGTAAACGGTTTCAAGGGGTCTTGATAATTTGAACTCCTATTGGGAAGACTCCTGTGGTTTAGATCTGATTAGTGGTCACTGTTTCCACTTTTCAACATGACTGACCAAGGGCGGCTCCTGACGGTCAGGAGGAATGTCAGTTCTGTTATTTTTTTGCTGTTTATGGATGTTCACAAATCATCTCCAGTGGTATATTTAATCCATGGTTCTCTGTGTGGTAGTTTAAAGTCACTTGTTTATTTTTGTGAGGGACAGTTTAGTCAAAACCAGGGTAATAAGCAGCAAATCCATGTAGCCGGGACCCCAAACTGCAGCATGGCATGGATGCCCTGCTACTGGCCTTGGGTATTTGTCAGCCAGGGATGATGGGCATGGGGATCGGGAATAAGCCGGCATCCAGTTATAACATCAAACACGCCAGGCCTAATACACACATCCACACACATGTGTACACACATGCACACGTGTGCACACACATGTATTCACACGTGCACGTATATTAAAGAAACAGAAACAGTCATTGGGATGTCCTCTTCCTGCACCCCAGAAACACGCTCACCTCACCCATGCTCACTTTTTGCTGGGCTTTTTGATCTGATTAAAAAGGTCAGTATTCCATAAACCAAACTGTGCTGGGTGCAGAGTAGAAAAGACACCTTTGTCTTGTTCTGACAGGTAATTCTCCTGAGAGCTGCAAAGTGGACGGCTGCATCCTGACGACGCAGGAGGAGGAAGACATGGTCAGGCAGAAGTGGGACCTTCAGTGCCATAAGTGGAAGCCACTGCTTCTGGTCACAAAGGTAGCGTGGTATCCGATCCCTTGGGGCCACGCAGGCAGCCCTCCCGTGGGCTGCTTCAGTCAAGGCCGGGTTTCAGAGGGTCACAGCTCCGCCCCAAAGCTTCTGCTTGGTTTAACAGTGTGACAAATGAGATTTTCAAAACTGTCTCTGCCCCTTTATATAAAATGACCCGGGCTCTCTTGTTTCACATGTTTGCATAATCTAACTCTCAAGTTTTCTTTTAGACCACTTTGTTCAAGCATGCATACATGGAGAAACGTTTCCGTATTATACTGACTCTCTAGGTGGGGCGGCTAGCATATTTACAGCCTCCAGAGTGTGGCCAGCTATGGGATGCATGCTGAGGTGATCCAGGGCATTTCCCTGGATCATGCAGGAGGGACATGGTCATTTTCCGGTCGGAGATGGGAGTGAGTGCTGCTCCCCTTAGAGAAGGGTGAACACTCCCACGGGCCCCCTTTCTGCTTTCTTTTTCTCATCAGTTTGTCCACTTACTTAACTATCAGAAAGAAACATCACGGGGACCTGAGTATTCATGCCGGGTCTCCTTAGGGCATCCTGTCCCCAAAAGCAGATTGCTAGGGTGAGCCGAATTATTATCATGGAATAACTTGTCACCTTTTAAGGCCCAAAGTCCAAGCGGATGGGTGGCCTTGGGAGAGTCAGCCCCCTGGTCATTACAAGGACCTCCGCCTCCCCTCTCTTTCCAGCTGAAGCCCGATGAGAGGCATGTGCTGGACAGCCTGACCCCCGAACTGCAGGACGTCATCACCCCCGCCAAGCTCACCATCACCCCCGATGGGGGCATGAGTCGCCTCCGACTCAAGGGCTTCCCCAGCTCTATCTGCCTCCTGCGGCCCCTCGAGAAGCCCATGATGAGGTTCTCGGTGACGGCGGGCTTCAGGGAGAACCTCTAACCCACAAAACCCCGATGACTGTACAGTGACTCCGACTCTCCTGAAGTGTGTTCAACACATGAAACTTCAGTTTCTAGCAATTAGTGTTTTGAAGGTCAATATAATTCCTGATGATTTAATAAAGTGGTCACCCTCACACACGGGTATCTGTATTTAATGTCACTATGGACTGCTTGGCAGTTGGACCCCTGGGTCGGAAAGATCCTCTGGAGGAGGGCATGGCAACCCACTCCAAGATGCTTGCCTAGGAAATCCCATGGACAGAGGTGCCTGGCGGATTACAGTTCCTGGGACCAGAGTCGGGTACCACTCACTCATGGAACACTTGGTAGTTCAAAAACTGGCGGTGGCTGTGAAATAGCAGGATTTCTTTATTACTTTTTTTAAACAGTACAAGATATTAATATTTTTATAACATCGGTATTCTGTACCTTCGGAGGCACTTTATACATAGTCTTCTGTCCTGAAAAGTTTGTTGAAGCCCTTCAAAGCCACTGGAAAAATATAATCCTACAAGCATTCTCTGTCTGGGTTGAAGAGGTGGGGCCTGCCTTTACCTGGAACAGGCCGTGACCTTCCCAAGGTCACCCAGGCCCTTGACTTGCTCCTGCTGCACATGAAGCTGCCTTCTGAAGGTTACACCTTTGAGGCACCGCCTGCCAGCCGCGCCTGCTCACCTGGATTCCCACGTGCTCTGCATGGTTCCTGGCACATCCTCCTTGACCAGTTTTAATTGTCCCGATGGTCCTGTCCGCCACCCCCACCTCTCCGCCTCTGGGCAAAGCAGGAGGTGGAGGAGCAGCGGGAGGGTCCCGGTGGGGCCCAGGGCACCCTCGGCCTCCCACCCCCACCGTGGCGGGTGTCTCCCTCCGTGCCCCCAGCTCTGCGGGCCTCACCTGCTGGGATTCAGATGCCCACCGCCCGGCCTGGCCCTGCCCGCGACCCGACCCTGTCCGGCTTGGCCGCCCCTCTCCTGGGCGGCGGGGCAGGTGGGCGGCGGTCACAATCGCCGCTGGCGTCAGCGCGGGCGGTGGGACCGTGGACCCGGCGGTGGCCGGGCTGCCCGGCGGCGGCTGGAGCGCACGGGCGGCGGCCGGGTGGCGGCGGAGGAGGCGCAGCCATGGGCTCGCGCGCGCCGCACGCGCTGGTGGACACCACGCCCGCCAAGACCATCGTGGTGTACCGCAATGGGGACCAGTTCTACGTGGGCCGCAAGTTCGTGCTGTCGCGGCGCCGCGTGGCCACCTTCGAGGCGCTGCTGGAGCAGCTGACCGAGCAGGTGGAGGTGCCGTTCGGCGTGCGGCGCCTCTTCACGCCGACGCGCGGGTGCCCGGTGCTGGAGCTGGACTCGCTGCAGGCCGGCGGCAAGTACGTGGCGGCCGGGCGCGAGCGCTTCAAGAAGCTGGAGTAAGTGCCCGCGGCCTGCGCGCCCCTGCCCCGCGGCGGCCGCGTCCGGCCCCCCAGACGGGGACCGCGCCGGCTCTGCCCGGCCGGGCCAACTCCTGGCGCGCCATGCACCGTCCGCCGGTGGCGGTGTCTGTCCCCAGACCATCAGTGACGCAGAGGGTTATGAAGGGGATGCGGAGGGGGGCGGCGGGCCTGGCAGTGAAAATAGGGCGCCAGGGCGCGCCTCTTTGGAAAGGTGGGAAGCTCTGCGGGGAGAAGGGGAGCCGGCCACGCGGAGCGGAGCAGCACGCAGAGCTGGGTCGTGACTCGTCCAGAGTGGCGTCCGGGGAACCCGGGCGCGCGTCCTTCCATAAGCGCGCCTCCTGAAGTGTGTTGTGGGCTCGCTCACCGTCCTCTGGCCTGCTAGATTCAGGCCCTGCCGAGGACAGGCACCTGGGATTTCCCAAATTCTGGCAGCTACGGAAGTGCAGACGTGCCTTCCGGCCTCTGCCGCCCCAGCGCTGCAGAGGTCAGGACCGCAGCTGGGGAGGATGTAGGTGTCCTGGGCAAGCAGGCCCACGTACCAATTCCAGAGCCACCCGGAAAGCCGTGATGGAGCTGGCCGGGTTCAGGCCGTCGGGAGTGCTTGTGGCTGCCCACCCAGAGCGTGAATTCAATTCCGTTTCGTTTAGCTTGGGGCTGGTATTGCACTCCCTGAGAGGCCTTTCAGCAAATGGGGTCACCACACTTATGTTCATACCCTTACTTTTCATTCCAGGAGCACCCCCGTCTCTGTGCTCTGAGAGTCTTCATCATTTCCCTAAGCTCTGGGTACCACGTTATACAAATGTCGTAGCAGTGCAACGATTTCTTCAGTTCCTTAACAAAAGCTGTTGTGCGCGTCTTCCCGGAGGGCAGCCTGGCAGAACTGGGGAGGCTGCAAGGGCCCTTCAGTGTGTGTTTCAGGGAGATAAGACACAATCAGAAGTAACCACAGAAAAGAAAACGGAGACTGCGCAGACAGAGGCACAGGTGTAGTTCTGTCGAGGTGCAGGACCTCAGCAAAGGCTTCCTTTAGAGAGCAGAATCCGCCTGCAATGTGGGAGACCCCGGTTCATTTCCTAGGTCGGGGAGATCTGCTGGAGAAGGGATAGGCTGCCCACTCCAGTATTCTTGGGCTTCCCTGGTGGCTCAGCTGGTAAAGAATCCACCTGCAATGCAGGAGACCTGGATTCGATCCCTGGGTTGGGAAGATCCCCTGGAGAAGGGGAAGGCTACCCACTCCAGTATTTTGGCCTGGAGAATTCCATGGAGGGGTTGCCAAGGGTCGAACACGACTGAGCGACTTGCACTGCCTTACAGAGCAGAGGGGAGAAGAGCACTTGTTTGTTTGTCCTCCGTGAACTCTTGGGCTGCCTCGGCATCACTCACGTCTCCTGTCTCTCTCTAGAGGTATCACTTCTGTTTCTCACGTGTTGTTGATGCCATTTCTTTTATTGTGAAATTTATCATGTATACAGAGGAGTGTGTGCGTGCTCACTTGCTGAGTCGTGTTCAGTTCTTTCGACCTCATGCATTGTAGCCCCCCAGGCTCTCTGTTCATGGGATTCTCCAGGCACGAATACTGGAGTGGGTTGCTGTTTCCTTCTCCAGGGGATCTTCCCAACCCAGGGATCGAATCTTCGTATCCCGTGTCTCCTGCATCTCCTGTGTTGTCAGGAAGATTCTTTACTACTGAGCTTCCTGGGAAGCCCCATATACAGAGGAGTATGTGCAATTTTATGTGTAGTTTAAAGAATAGCAATAAAGCAAGTCTCTGTGTGAACCACAATCCAGATTCAGGAAAAGAGAATGACCAGTATTTTCAAAACCTCCTACATCCACTCCCATCCCTTGCCCACAGGGAAATACTATTTTGGCTTTTGTGATAATCATCTTTTCATAATAATCTATCCCTGAAGGATACATTTTTTCCAATGCTTTACGTACTTTATGTAAATGCAGTTATGCTCGGTGTATTTTGTTACTTGCTTTTTCACACAATAATATGCTTCTGAGGCTCATCCATGTTAATAGCATGTAAATATAGGTCATTCGTTTTCACTGTTAGGTATTATTTTGTTGACTGATATACCAGTTTATTTGTTGAATCCTTTGGTGGATAATTGGTGGTGTTTCAGATTTCATGCTAAGTCAGCACACTGCTGTGCACATTCTTCTACCCATCTCCTGGTGCGCGTGGATGAGACCTCCTCCTGGAGAGCATGTGAGTTGTCTGTTACTGCATGTCCTAGTCACGCAAGCTTCCTGGTGGGAACAGTGCTTATTGTCTCATAGGTCCTCTGACCAAGAAGTCCGGAGCAACTCAGCCAAGTGGTTCTGCCTCAGGGACACTCATGTGTTTGCAATCAAGATGCTGATGCAGTCACATCTGAAGGCCTGCCCCGGGCAGGTGCTTGCAGGCTCACTCCCGTGGCAGGAGGCTTCACCTGTGTCGTGAGGCATCCATGGGAGATCCAGATGCTGGCTCCCCTGGGCAGGAGTGGTTCAGCCTGAAGCCACGGTGGCTCTTGTTACGGCTGCATCTCTGTTAGGCTGTCTTCTCTGTCCCTCTGCCTCATTATCTCTGTGTGCTGCACAGTTTTTACTTTTAAAACTTATTTGCAGAAATAAGTTGAACGGTGTCATCCCAGGTCATGGTCACTTTAACACAGCTTCAGAGTATGGGGAGGTTCGGACCACCCAGGGGTCTGGAAGCCAAGATGCTGCTTCTACTGCGCAGGTGCAGCCAGTGGGGTCCCAGTTCTCTAGGACAGTGGGTCATAACGACCCCGTGGCTGGCGGGCCCTGAGCCAGCGCTTTTGTTTGTGGTTCTTCCTCTCAGCTCTCTGCTCCCAGCAGCCACCACCCCTAAACCAAAGTGGCCCTGGACATCAGGTTCTTGTCTTTCTATTTCCTTTCTTTCCTGGACTGTGCTAACCCCTCACTATCTTGTTATGTTGCAGAGGTGTGCTTTTAGTTTGTCCAGTTTTACTTGTTTTGAAGAGGACACGTCAATCAGGCTTTCTTGGTCCACGGTTCCCAGAGCCGAAGTCTTCTCATCCTTTTTCTTCATGTATTTTTGTTATAAATCTGTGGAGGACAGTGTCCTTTGGCCTGTGGAAGGCGTTTCTCATTGTCTTCTAACTCAGTGGTTGCTGATGAGAAATCAGCTATCATCATTCCCTTCTTTGAAAGTAATGTTTTATCTTTGTTTAGCTCTTTGAAATGCACATTGTTTGATTATGGGTACTGTGCATTAAGTGGTCTGTCTAAGTGCGGATTTATTGAATTTTCCCGAGTCGTGGCACGGTGACTGTCGTCAGCTCTGGCAGAGTTCGTAGCCACTTTCTCTTCAGATGGTGCCTCTGCCTTGGTTTCTCTCTCTATTTCCGATATCTGGGTGGGTGTGGGTGGGCCTGTTTCATTGACTCAAACCTCCTCTTTCTCATCTCTCTCTCTCTTTCAACTTTGTGCTGTAATCTAGGCACTTTCTTCACATAGATCTTCTGATTAATTTTTCTGCCTGTGTATCCTATGCTATCAAATCTATTCATTGCATTTTAAATCATTTAATTTTTCATTTCCAAACATGCTACCTAGTTCTTTTTCAAAGCTTCCATTTCATTCTCCTGAGTCTCTGGGTCCTGCATGTATTTTCAAGGATTTATTGAAGTCTTGTCCTTCTGTGATCTGTACCTACAGTCCCAGTATTTGAAAGTTTTCTCTTATTTCACCTGGTTTTCTCTTGCGGTCCTTGCTATCCTTGTTAGTTTACTTAGGTTTTTTCCTACGGGATTTGTTTTTTGAGGAAATCCTTTGAGGCCTGAGATAAAAGTGAGATTTTCTGGAGTGGATGTCCATTTTCTTCTCCCAAATGCCCAGGATGCTCCCTCTCCAAAGAGCCCTCCAAATTGTCAGTATCGAGTTTTTCAGGGCCACCCAGATAGAGGTGTCTTCTGAGCTAGCTGGCTTGTGATCTAAGTTCTTAATGGCATCTGCAAATGTGCAGACTTGACATCCTATTGCATTTGAAGGAAAATCACGGCCATCACAGCTGCTGAGAGGTAGCACTTGGATTGGGGCTTCCCCGGTCGTGCAGCGGTAAAGAACCCACCTGCTCGTGCAGGAGATGCAGGAGACTCTCATTTGGTGGAGAGATTTGTCAGGGCTTATTTAAAATGTTTTGGACTCATGGCAGAAATACTGAGAAAGACATTGAGATGTTTTTTTTCCTGAGTTTCTTAAGGTCAATTATTATATTCTCTAGGGAATGGAAGGTGATCCAGTTCACTGAGCAGGAAGGGGAGGAGGGGTTCCCACGTGGTGGAGACCCTCTGTTATTTTGCATTTTCCATGTACCTTCACTGCTATCAAATGGATGGGAGGGGTTTGCATGCGGAGTTCAATACAGAGAGGCGTTTGGATTTCGCTTCTTCACTACCTTTTAGATCAGTGAAGTATGAAATTGGAACCCAGATGTTGGTGAATAAAGCTCTGAAAACTGTTTGGGCTTAATTTATGTTGGTATCAGTGAGCTAGCACTTGCCGGAATGTATATTCTGTACTTACTGAACCATTGAGTGGTTAAAATTAAGTTCCATCAGCAAATAAGCTTCTAATTGTGCCACCAGCGGATGAACTTTGAAGTGCAACCTGATGATATATGAACCGCCCTGGAGGTCTTCTCATAATAATGGCTATGAAACGGTACATTGAGAAGACAAGCAGCATAAAATCTACCCAAATCCAGTCATCATTCAAATATTTCCTACACTCTCTGGAATAAATTAATTTGAGATGAGAAATAGAATTTTTTCTCTATAAAACAAAATATTGTAGGCCAATACTTACTTAAAAGATAAATGTCCCCTAACTCTTGGAATTAATGATTTGTGGAGAAAGTTGAATTCAAAATAAAATGTAGATCAGGGCATTGTGTATGTGTGTGTGTGTGCATGTATGTGTGCACATATGTGCGCATACTTGTATGTATACATGCACAAATGTGTGCATGTGCATGTATGTTTGTGTCTGTGTACATGCATGTGTATGCCTGCGTGTGTGTGTATAGACATGTGTGAACACAATGTATGTGTGCATGTATGGGTATGTGTGCACACGTGTATGTACATATATGCATGCATGTGTATGTGTGTGTGTGTGTGAGTATGTATGTGTATGTACATGTGTGTGTGTTTGGGGAGACCCCAAAGAATCTGAATCATGGTAGGAATTTTTCCTGTTTACCCTAGGAGTTTGTTGTTGAGATAAAAAGCGAACGTGCTGGTCAACTCTGGCAGCTCGGTGGCACCCGGGTCTGTCCGCGAGTTTCCTAACCCCCACGTGCACCTGAGCACTAGCGGGAGACGGGTAGGGGGAAGAGCGTGTGCAGAGGCCAGCACGCCATGGGAGGAGGAGTGTGGTGTCTGAGCTGGGAGACCTGGGCTGGACGGGGTCCTGGGTTTCCCCGTGTGGCAGCACTTAGCCGGTTGAGCAACCTCGCTGAGACTCTGCCTCCTCATCAGTAGAACAGGGCTCGTTGATTTCCGCCCCAGTGTGGGTCGTGAGGATGCAGTGGACACAGCACTTTGAAATGCCCGGTGTGGTCCTCGTGGTGGGCTTCCGGCTTGCTCTTGTTCTCCAGAAGCAGCAAGGGGGCCATGCCCCTTGCACACGAGCATCTAGTCTCTGCCTCAAGTTCCTGCGCCCCAGCCCCCCACCCCCAAGGAAACCCGGGTCCATCCAGAAACCTCCTCCAGGCGCCTGGCTTAATGCCCCGGGTCCACCGGGTCTCCGAGGCATCACTTATCCCCTCTTTCTTTCTGTTTCGGTGTTCTTCGGCAGACAATGTGAAGACAATACGTGGCATTTTGTGGCTGTTCAATCTTTTTATGCCTTAATTTTCCCATGTTTATTTTTACCTTCTGTTTTCCATCTCATGATAATAAGTTGTGTCATTTGGGGGATTAATGTTCATCGTCAGATATGGAATTTGGGGATTCAACCCCAAAACGCCCCTTTGGAGACGAGCAGAAGTGTGCGTGGAAGGGCCTACGAGCCATGGTGGTGACTTGAAGATGTCCAGTTTCTTTAGTTCACAGTGTTCGAAGGTTTGAGTTGGCTGCAGCATTTTATCATGGAGGTGTTCGTGTAATATGAAATTTCGGTTTCCATTAAAAAATAGGGGATTTTACTGTTTAAAAGGACTGAGTGTTTAGTTGCCTGCATTTCCACAGGAAAACAGTGCCTAGGAATTGCGCGCCCCGTCCATCTCAGAGCGACCCTCCCTCCTCTAGCCGCAGACCCTCCCCTCCCCTAACACCACCCTTTGCAAGCATCACCGTTCACTTGCCTCCGTAGGCGTCTGGGCTTGTGACTCCTGACTTCATCGTAAGTGCTTAAAAATGTCTTTCCTTCCATCCACCAACTCTTAGTCAGTCCTTCTCTGACTGTGGCTAAAATCATTGTCAAGAACAATCTCAAACACGCAAAAAATTGTTTTAAATCAGAAGGAAGCCTTAGCACATATACATTTCAATGTATTCTTTTTTATCATTAAGAGCATCTGTTCTATCTTTGAGGCATATGGAAGACTCCTCAGAGGTCCCCAGGTTGTTAACAGCTGTACCGGTGGGGCTCACACGCGTTTGATTCCTGTGGCTCTTCCCAGTGATCAGGCTTTGGCAGGATGGGGTCCCGACGACGTTCCGCGAGACGCGCGGGGCAGGGCAGGCGTGAGGGAGCCGGGCGGGGCGTCCGGGTCTCCACCCCGACTTTGGCCGGTAGTGGGCCCTGGACGAGCCACGAGTCGCCCCCTAAAGCCTTCCTCTTTCAGTCCTTCCCAAGGTTCCTCTGTGATTAATAGTGTGTGAGGGAAAGCCGTGCCACTTGAGGACAGTTTGCCCGAGTGGTGCCGACCGTGGCCGGTGTGGACATTTTCCTGCAATGACATCGCTGTCGCATGGTGACTGGGCATCTACGGTGCTCTAGATTTTAGTTTTAAGTTGACATGGAGTGGGATATTGTGATGCCGAAGAGGAGACACCTCCAAAGAGGCTCAAGTTTTCAATCTAAATATCTACCTTCTAATTAGGTTTTTCTTTCTTCTTTTGCAGTTATATTAATATAGTTCCCAGAAAACCTGCAAAGATGAGGAAGTTGAAGGAAGTAAGTCCTCACTGCAAGCTACTAAAGATGGGATAAAGTGGATGACTTGGTAAAAATGGAAATGTCAGTATGGAGTAATTGAAGTTCCGTAGAAACAGCCTTTTGTAGGGAATGCCTACAAAGTCAGGCTGCTCTTGAAGCCAGAAATCACTGGGTGAGCTTGTTCTGTTGTCAGAGCACCTCAGTCCCTGAGAAGGTGGACGTGGGCGAGAACGTTCTAAGACGGCTGTTAGGGAGAGGGCAGGTCCATCCATCCAGTTAATGAGATGCAGTGTGCTGTCATTCATTAAACCTTTTAACTCTTTTGTTTTGGGGATTTGGAAAGACAGGTGTCAGGAAAAGTTATTTTAAGTCGCACGATGTTGAAGCTCATGATAATGTTAAATTTAAAGATTTGCTCTATATTCCCAACATTTTTGTGCTTGAAAGACATTTGAAAAGTCTACAAGATGGAACCATCCATCACTCTACTCACATCGCTTGGGTCTTAGCAAACAAACAAACAAACCGTAGTTCACATGTAAGTTAAAAGAGGTCCGCCTTTTTAATGAGCAACAGAAATCACCAGGTTTGAGCAAGATAGCCTGATGCTTTTTAGAATGCAAGATGATTTTTACTTCTTTATTTTATAAATGGGCTTTCGTAGAGTATTTCAAAGGTGAGCTGTTTTTAGAGTATCTGCTTCTACATGTGGTAATTTTGCTATTAAGCTCTCTCCTCTGTAAAAAGGAGATGAGAATGTGTGTTAGACAATGTGTAATATGAAGATTACATGATGAAATATATATACTGTACCCATACTAAATGTGTCTGTTCTCATCCTCCATGTCCTCTAAATGTCCTTGAACTCCAGCCAAGGCTCCAATCAAGGACGGTCCAGCGGTGCTCGTTTTTCCCACAGGCACCAGCCTGCAGACACATTTGGCATTTCTTGCCCACCTTAGATTGTCACTTGCCAGGGACAGGAGGAAAAGTTCCTGACCAGAAAGCAATTGGCAATCACCGAATTTCAGAGCTACCTTAGTAAAGAGAGAGGAAATGGTATATGATCATTCTTAACCCCTAGGTCCCTGCGTCTTCCTCTCCAGGTGGGGCAGGGAGTGGGATTAAACACCAGATCTGAAGAGGACCCCTCAACAGTAACTGTTCGAGTCTATGTTTATCCTTTGTATATTACAATGATTTAAAAACATCAGACTTGATTACAGGTTAACATTTAGCATTGTAGGACAGGAAGGAGACTTCCTAGAGTATCTCATCAAAGTTCCCCGTTTTCTCACTGAGGACACTGTGATGGGAGATGTTAGGACAAGCCTTGTGAGAAATGTGGGTACCACCCCATCTTCTCCAAGTCGGGCCTAGATTCCCAGGGCCCTCACACCAAGGTTGTGGTTGCCCAAGGAGCTTTGTAATTGTTCTTTTGAAATTTGCGCTCTTTCATTTAAAAAAAAAAATCTGATTTTAAAGTCGTTCTTGCTGAGAAAAATGTCAAAATTGCCGTGCAGAAAAGCTCAATGAGGAAAGCAAAGACCACCTACAATCCCACCTCCCGCAGATCAGCACTGTGTGTATTTTGTCGTGTCCGTTTCCAGCAGCCTTTCTCTGCACAAGCAGCAAATATCTAGCTATCTACCCTCACAGACACACATATATATACAATATGTGTATGTATATATCCAAAGAGATGCAATCCACCAACACACACTGTTTTCCTCTTTTTATTAATTAAGTATCATGATAGTTTAACCTAGTAAAGGTTCTCCTGCAACATGATTTTTAGTGGCTGCAAAATGTTCCATTATGTGAGTCTATCATAATTATTTAACCCACTCCCTGTCAACCGACCTTCCATCCTTTTGCGTTTTCATTATTGTCACCAGGCATTGGGATGGCCCCCGATAGAGCCGTCATGATTGTTTGTAAGGAGGAGGAGTTATGTGCACAATTTTAGCCTCTTTAGTGTTGACTTCCGGCCTGTCTCTAAGAGCATGTGCAGGTTCCCGGGCACATGTGATGGCGTCCCCTGAGAAGGCCACCCCGCCCCGGGTGCTGCGGGGCTGAGCCGCGTCCTATGCACCCCCGGTCCCCGCTTCCTCAGTGGAAGACATCACCCCCTGAAAGTCGCCTCTGATTATTGCTGTTTGATGTGTAAATCCTTGTCTTGGTGGGACTGTAGCATTTTCACAGCCTCTATGAGGTAGGTATCTTTGCAAGTGAGCGTGGCGTTGAAAGCTCCCCAGATCTTGTCAGAAGTCGAGGCCTTGGGCTCCCCTCCGGTACCCACTCCAGCCAGCTCGCTCCTTGCACACACTGGGCCTTAGGATGTTTATGGCAGCATTTATTAATATTATTATTTTTGTAATTTCAAAAACCTGGGAACCATATGAATGTCCATCAATAGAGGAATGGCTGAATGGTTTATGACATCATACTGTAATTAGACCTATAGATATTGATCTGAAATAATACCTCTTAGAGTGTTGTGGGGATTAAGTGAGATAGTGATGGGACTATTGTAAGAACTCAGTAAATCATTGATTACTCATAATAACTTTAAGTTGGAATAGCTCACCCTATCTGAATTTGAAATCCATGAATGCCTACCAATTTGAACACCAGTGCAAACTGTTAAAAACACTAAATACACTATACTGTAAGTTTTGGCCAAGTTCAAATATTCAGGGTTTCTATGTTTTACTAAATTATTCTGCCTTATTTTGTGATACAGTAACAGAGTAGGAGTGCCTAGCTTTTTGTAGAGTATGCTTTCACAGAATTTACATTCTGGTCAAAATATTAAATCAGTGAAGAAGCTCCTTAAGAGATCTTAGTTTAGCAAAAAAATTTACTTAAAATTAATTAGAATATCATAGTAGTACATTTCCTATAACCATAGAAATGACGTGTGCTTCAATGTAATGAATCTGGAATTGCATTTCATTCAATGGAGGGGCGAGGAAAATTAGACTCCAAATAGTGCTCTTGGGATCTTGAGTTTTGATGATGGTGTCATGTTGATTTAATGAGAATCTCGTCAGTCTCCGATTTTTAAAAAGACTTTTTAAACAGTAAAAAAACTGTCATTTATGCGTTTTGGCTCCGCGGGGCCTTTGTGGCTGAGCGGGCTGTCCCCAGCTGTGCCCCGTGGGGGCTGCTCCCCAGTGTTGGGGCGAGGGCGTCTCACCTCCGTGACTTCTCTTGCTGTGCAGCGCCAGCTCTGGGGCCCACGGGCTCCAGAGCTTGGCCTCCTTAGCTGTACATCTTCCTCCAAACCCGGTTGTTATTTTGTTTCCCTTTTTCGGAGAACGGAGTTGTACACCCAGTTCCTGAAACCAGAGACCTAGATGCTGTTCTTAGTTTTCCCGCCTCCCAGCTGTCCCGCACCCCATCCTTCCCCTCGCCCCTCAAGCCCGTTTAGTTACTCCTCCAATTCTTGCTGATGGCACCAGGGCTGCTCCTGGGAGTCCCATGCCTTCCGCTGGCCTTCCGGCATGCTGTGCCTCCCTTTCCAAGTTGATCACCTCGGTTCCCTGGTTCAGACACTTCCAGGCCTGCCTCCTTGCTCCTGGGGGATGGAGTCTGCTAACCTTGACCCGGCCCTTGCTTTCTCGGTCAGCCCCACCTCTCACCACCGCTCCCTCTGAGTCCAGGATCTAGTCCAGCGCTTTATGTTTCCCAGGGACCTTGTACCCACGAGGGTGTGTCCAAAGTCCTCTCACCAGGATGTAGCATATGCTGTTCCCCCAGCCTCATTCAACATTTCTTCCCACCCTTGATGGACTGGCTCCTTCCTGTAGTTCGGCTCTCAGCCTAGATGCCGCTTCCTCCAGGAAGCCTGCTTTGTGTCGCTGTGAGGAGGGGGCGCACCCGTCTGTGCCCCGCGCCGGCCCCCACGGCGCCCCCACCACAGAGCTGCGTGTGCTGTCCCCTTCTTTGCAGACCCCCTCTTCAGTGGCCTGGGTCCCTGCGCGCCCAGCACTTCCGAGGCCAGGTGTGATGCTCACTTCTGCATCTCTAACACTTAGCACAGTTCCTCCCGTAGTGGGTCCTCCACAAATAAGGCCTAAGTAAATGGAACCATGGCCGAGGGCCTTCCGGAGTCTGCAGCCTGGCAGAATTTGGGGCAGGTACTGTCCCTGGGTCGATTTTAGTTGAGGCCCTGCTTCTGAGTAGGGACTTCCCAGGACAGCCAGCAGGCTGCATGAATCACAAGGCCATCTGATGCTTTGTGACAGTTTCTCTGATTGCGGAGTCAGCAAGTCTAGAGTCATTCAGAGCATCAGTTCCAACCTGTAAGTCTATTTGTCAGCGGGCAGCTGAAGTCCTCACACATGCAGATGACACCACCCTTATGGCAGAAAGCGAAGAGGAACTAAAGAGCCTCTTGATGAAAGTGAAAGAGGAGAGTGAAAAAGCTGGCTTAAAACTCAACATTCAGAAAACTAAGATCATGGCTTCTGGTCTCATCACTTCATGTCAAATAGATGGGGAAACAATGGAAACAGTGACAGACTTTATTTTTGGGGGCTCCAAAATCACTGCAGATGGTGACTGCAGCCATGAAATTAAAAGACGCTTACTCCTTAGAATGAAAGTTATGACCAACCTAGACAGCATATTAAAAAGCAGAGACATTACTTTGCCAACAAAGGTCCGTCTAGTCAAAGCCATGGTTTTTCCAGTAGTCATGTAGGGATGTGAGTTGGACTGTAAAGAAAGCTGAGCACTGAAGAATTGATGCTTTTGAACTGTGGTGTTGGAGAAGACTCTTGAGAGTCTCTTGGACTGCAAGGAGATCCAACCAGTCCATCCTAAAGGAGATCATTCCTGGGTGTTCATTGGAAAGACTGATGCTGAAGCTGAAACTCCAGTACTTTGGCCACCTGATGTGAAGAGCTGACTCATTGGAAATGACCCTGATGCTGGGAAAGATTGAGGGTAGGAGGAGAAGGGGACGACAGAGGATGAGATGGTTGGATGGCATCACTGACTTGATGGACATGAGTCTGAGCAAGCTCCGGGAGTTGGTGATGGACAGTGAGGCCTGGAGTGCTGCGGTCCATGAGGTTGCAAAGAGTCGGACACGACTGAGCGACTGGACTGAACTGAACTGAACTGAACTGAGCTGAAGTCCATCCTCCAGGGGAGTGTGACCAGGGGTCAGCTATGGGGCTTTTTGTTTGATATTTTGCATGAAGAAGGCTGTGAGGGTGTTCACGGAGGATGAGAGAAGGGGAGAGAAGGGACTTCAGAGCAACAGGGCAGATAAGATCCAATGCTGTTGACTGGGCTCTTAGCTCTGAACTTCAGGCGCTTTGCTGAGCACTGGACAATGCGTTCACTCACTTTGTGTTACTGGTATCTGGAGCAAACCTATGTCAATGAACTACTTTCTTTTTTAAACTATTTTTTTTTTTTGCCTAATTTTTTTTGTATTTTTATTGAAGTATATTTCATTTACAATATTGTGTTAGTTTCAAGTGTGATTGAAAAAGTGATTCGGTTATGCATATTTTTTAAGATTATTTTTCATTATAGGTTATTATAGGAATGAATATTGTTCCCTGTATTATATGGTAAATCCTTGTTGCTTATCTATTTTATGTGTAGTAGCTTGCATCGGTTCATCCCAGTCTCCTCATTTATCATCCCCCCACTTTCACCATTGGCAACCATAAGTTTGTTTGCTATGTCTGTGAGTCTGTTTCTGTTCTGTATATAGATTCATTTGTATTTTTTTTTCAGATTCGACATATAAGTAACATCATGAAATATTTATCTTTTTCTGTCTGACTTACTGCACATGCACTGCTGTGATCCGCATTGCATGCACAGACAGACAAACAGGCTTAGGGAAGCGAGACAAGTTGAGCAAGCTCACACAGTGATAAAGAGATGGAAAAAGCCCTGGAGTCATGGATGACTCAGCAAAGGCTACTAAATGCTATAGCAGCATTGGTTCAAGTCCCCATTTTGGTAAAACTTATAATAAAATATTTTTGATGGCTTATTATGTCCAGGACACTTAATAGCTGTGTGTTCTTGGGAAGATTATATAGCCTCTCTGATTCTTTCCTACCTGGTTGTTTTGAGGATCAGATATGAATGCCTATAGAGGTCTGAATGCAGTGCCTGGTTCACAGTTGGCATCAGCCAACCATCCATGCTGCTTTGGCAGCCTCGAGTGTCTTCCATCAGGGATGCAAATCTGGTTTAATGACCCTGGTTAGTCGCTCAGTCATGTCCAACTCTTTGCAACTCCTTGGACTGTAGCCCTCCAGGCTCCTCTGTCCATGGGATTCTCCAGGCAGAATACTGGAGTGGGTTGCCATTTCCTTCTCCAGGGGCTCTTCCTCCCAACCTGGGGATCGAACTGGCGTCTCCTGCATGGTAGGCAGATTCTTTACTGTCTGAGCCACCACCTTCAATAAAGGGCTCTAAAGCCCACTGGCTCCTGCCTCTTGGGGCAGATAATTGACACGAGTCTTGAAACTTACCACCATCAGACAACAGAAAAGCATGTTTGCCTGACACTTGTTAGGAGATTATTATCTGGAATACAGAGGGGAAGGTCCAGAATCATGTATTTAATTGCTGGAGCCATTGAATCAGGCAGGTGATATTGGGGTTAATGAATCATTAACACATAAAAAAGCAATTAGTTCATTGTTTCCATAATTTATGCAGTCAAGCAGAGAGCTGCTTCTTAGGGTAGCTGTATCTTAATATAATTTTGCAGAAGATAATGTCTGTTTTTTTCTTTCCAAACTGGGTCTGCAAATTCATGGTAGTTGTTGATATTCGTGGCATTGGCTTGGTGGCTATTAGTCTGTTCTGTTAGCGGGGCCGCCCCACCTTTACTTAGGTTTTGGGCTGACGCTGTGTGTGATATCGGTATCCACCAAGCATTTGTTAGCTTGACCTGGGTTCTGGGCCTCCTTTGTCTCCTTGCAGATCAAGCCGGTGGTGCACTGTGGCATGAATGTGCCTTCCAGGTGGCAGACATTCCATCGTATGTCCCGACAAATAAAGTGAGTAGTTTGGGGGTGGGGGGGAGAGATCGCGCTTGCCCGAGCCCCTTAAAGACAGTAGCCTCCCTGCTTTGCCCTCCTCCTCGTCCTCCCCCTTGTCACCGTGCCTTCACATCCGTCTTCCCGGAACCTTCTGTTCGATTAAGCCTTGCAGATGCCACGTGTTCTCTCGAGAACCTTGAGTTTGGAGAAGCAACACCATTGCCCCAACGCAGTTCCTGGGTCACGTGGGGGCAGAAACACGCAATTTAGTCTCTGTTTTTTCATTCATTTTGCAGTCTAGTCATTGCAGCTGCTGGATGGTGATAGGAAATGTAGAAGTTCTGTTCCCAGCGAAACTTAAAAAACAAACAGAAAATAGTTATGGTGGCTTTCAGAGTTCTGATGTTCGAGCGAGGAAGGTAGTTTTGACCCTCCCTGGTGAACCGGGAGCCGGGGTAGCAGGAGCGGGAGGCTGTGGAGGGTGAGTTCTGTAGCAGCCGGATGCCGGAGACAGAAGCTGACGCAACTCTCCTCTCTCCTGGTCCTGCTTCTGATGGAAGGAATTCCAGTGAGTTTGCAGGTCCTGGCTCCCAGTTAGAGGGGCCCGAGCTCGGCTTGGTTCCTTGAGTAGCCTTGAGTAGCCGAGGTTCCGCTTTCCAGCTGGTTGTCCTTCCCGTCCCTGCTGACCAGCCAAGAGCTGGGGCCCGGGAGGTGGGGAAGCCCCTATGGAACCAGCAGAGCCCCCGACAGAGACACCCAAGGGCATCACGAGCAAACACGGCCTGCTGGTTAGCGAAGCTGCTCCTTCACTTACCCTCAAAAACCCAACCATTGTTTCTCTGAGATACTTTTTCTTAGCCTTCTGCAAGGGAGCCACTCACACAGCCGAGATCTTTCCACTGTGTCTTTTATTCATCTGAGAACTGTTTTGAAATAACGAGAGACAGTATTTCTAAATTTTGTGAAAGACATCTCTTTCTGAAGAAAGGATAGAAACCTGAGGGCTCATTACTGGCTTATGGGTCCTTCCTGGCGAAGACATTTCCCTAGATACATATGTATTTTTTTGTCCTGACCCAAGTTTTCAGTGGTTCTCACTTCCTTTTCCAGACTGTTTTTTCCTATTATAAATCAGTTATTCTTAAGGTCTGTGCTTTGTTCTGTACACGGTGTGCTAGAAACTCCACTAAATGGACACAAATACCATCCAAATGCAGGGCCTTTTCTACCATGTTTGCATGGAGACCTTGTAACTTAAAAACAAACAGAATATAGTTAAGATGGTTTTCAGAGTTCTCAGTGTTTGAGGGAGAAAGGCGTTGTGACCTTTCCTCACCACCACCACCACCATTGCCACCACCACCACCACCACCATCACCACCATCACCACCACAACCACCACCACCACCATCACCATCATCACCATCACCACCACCACCACCACCATCATCATCACCACCACAACCACCACCACCACCACCACCACCATCACCATCATCACCACCACCACCACCATCACCACCATCACCACCACCACCACCACCACCATCATCACCACCACCACCATCACCATCACCACCATCACCACCATCACCATCACCATCATCATTACCACCATCACCACCATCACCACCACCACCACCATCACCACCACCACCATCACCATCATCACCATCACCACCATCACCACCACCACCACCATCATCACCACCACCACCATCACCATCACCACCATCACCACCATCACCATCACCATCATCATTACCACCATCACCACCATCACCACCGCCACCACCACCACCATCACCACCACCACCATCACCATCATCACCATCACCACCATCACCATCACCACCACCACCACCACATCACCATCATCACCATCACCATCACCACTATCACCATCACCACTATCACCATCACCACCATCACCATCACCACCACCATCACCATCACCATCATCATCACCACCATCACCACCATCTTCACCATCACCATCATCTTCATCACCACCACCACCACCATCATTATCACCATGATAATAAAATTCATTCCTGGATCCAGGTGCTATTTCCTACTTTGAAGAAATACTTCTTATGTAGAAACATTTAATGTTTGTCCTACTTAAACAATTAATAGTAGCTGTCTGTTTGGAAAGACTTTTGGTGTACACCCTCTAGGAGCACCACTAGGTGGGAATGTTGCTGCAAATCTTCACTGTAGTAACACCACAGTAGTAACATCACAGATGAGTTGTGATGCAGCTTGCACAGAACATCCTTTCAAGGTTTGTTTGGGGGCAACATTTAAACGTGGAAAAAGGTGGACTCTGGAGTTTGCAGGCCTCTTGCCACAGAGCCTTAATGAGAAAATGGATTCTTTTTATTGGGTGCAAGCATGTTAAATTAAAATTTACATTTACCCTGAAAAAAAAAGATGTATTTCTCCAGTTTTAAATTATTTGCATTTGGATGTGGCTCAGTGGGAAAGAACCCTCATGCCAATGCAGAAGATGTGGGTTCGATTCCTGGGTCGGGAAGATGCCCTGGAGAAGGAAATGCAACCCACTCCACAATTCTTGCCTGGGGAATCCCATGGACAGAGGAGCCTGGCAGGCTACAGTCTGTGGGGTTGTGGAAGAGTCAGACATGGCTTAGCGACTGAACAACAATATTATTCCATTGCATGTATGTTCCACATCTTCTTTGTCCATTCCTCTGCTGATGGGCGTCTAGGTCGCTTCCACGTCCTGGCTGTTGTAAATAGTGCTGCAGTGAACGCTGGGGTGCATGCATCTTTTTGCATTATGGTTTTCTCTGGGTATGTGCCCAGTAGTGGGATTGCTGGGTCATGTGGAAATCCTATTCTTAGTTTTTTAAGAAACCTCCATACTGGTCTCCCAAGTGGCTGTATCAGTTTTCATTCCCACCAACAGTGTAGGAGAATTCTGTTTTGACAGAGGCATAATTTTTAAAGAACAGAGTGTAGCCCTGCTCATTGGCATGTTCTCTCTCCCATGAGACCGAGTCCCTGCTGTTTCTGCCCCCTTCTCTGAGCTCAGGGCTTTGCATGGTTGCCATGGTTCTGTGAGTGTGTTTTTTTCTTGAACACCCAGCGTTTTCCCCCAGAGCGTGAGGCACTGACAAAGTCTTTTCCTTTTATCCTTGCAGTGTTTTCACAAATGGAAGATTATTTATTCCACCTGTAAAGATTATTATACCCAAATTCAGCCTGATGGAGTGGAACAGCGTGCTGGCCACCGTCGGGGAGAAGGTCTTCCCTCTGGGAGGCGTTAGAAAGTAAGCCTGTGGCCTGCCCCGGGGACCCGGGAAGTGGGGGGTTTCGGTGAGAACTTTCTAACCAGTATAGCGAGGACTGACAAGAGGCTCGTGAACTCTGGTTTTAATTCTTTGGGCAGGCAGTATTTCTGGAGTCTTCGGACCATACTTATTTTTAACCATTTTTGTGCATTCACTCAATGAAGTTTAGTGAGTGTCCCCCTCCCACGAGGTGTGGTGAACATGGCTACCCAGGCAGGTGTGTCCCGTGACCCCACTCTGTCCCTGGGGCCCCCAGCGCCCCTGCGGGTGGTCAGCAATTACAGCTGGGCAGGAGAAGTCGGGGGGCTGACTGGCCCATCGGTGGGGGTGAAGTCCCTGGACAAACGAGGCCGCAGTGGCCGCACCTGGCTCACGCCGGGGAGGCACTGAGCTTCCCGAGGCCTGTCTCCTCCTCTGGGAAACTGGAAATTAGAACAGTACCTGCTTCCAGGAGTCATGATGTGGTGGAGTGTCTGAGGAACCCTTGGTGTGTTGTGAGTGTGGGATGGGCTGGCAATCACGATCAGGAACAAGCGAGGGGTCTGGGGGAAACCGCAGACGGTCCACTGTATACAGCTGGCGTCCTTGTGAGGAGGCAGCCAGGCCTGAGGCCAGAGTAGTCCACACCATGCAGGCCCTGCAGGCCGGCGCCTTGCTGTCTGGAGGCTGCTGTGTCTGTGTGTGTGTGCGTGTGTGTGCGTGGTCAGTGATGCACTCGGGAGGAGAGGGCTGGGGTGGCCACGGGGACAAGGTCCTGAGCAGATGGAAGGCGCTGGACCTGCAGGTGGGAAGGTGGTCTCTCGTGAGTGGACGGGGGACAGCGAGCCAAGAGTGAGTGGAGCAGAAGTGAGGCCGAGCAGAGTTGGGGGCCCCAAGAGCCTGGGCCCAGGATATGCAGTGGGACGCCTTGCAGGGCCACGGTTTTCTCTGATGCTTGGCGGCCCAGGGTGAGGGAAGGGGCAGACGGGTGGACAGGTCCGTGGCCGAGCAGGGAGGGACCAGCCCGGAGGAGCTCGGTGAGGAGGTGAGTCCAGGGATGGCCAGAGGTCGTAGCCAGCAGCTTGGTGGTCTGCGCAGGGAGGCAGCGGAGGTCGTCGAGGCCGCAGGGCTGTGGCCGGAGGGGAAGGTGAGGCTGAGACAGCAGTGGAGTCTGCTCGGGCAGCAAGCCCAGGACAAGGGAGGGTGGCCTGTCCCCCGGTCCCCCTGTCTCCCTGTCCTGGCTGGAGAGCACGGTGCTGAGCAGTCCTGGCTGAGTCCTGAGGCTCCGAGGGCCGATCGTATCCGCTCTCAGCCTCCGTGGAGCTCGGTCGGCCGTGCCGGTGACCCTGACCCTGGCCTCTCTGCTTTCTCACCCGCTGGGGGCACTTCCAGCTCAACTGCCCTCTGTCTTTCCCTCTGTGACGTTAATCTTCATCGTTTCTACATGTGTTTCTTCCTTTCAGCTCCTGTTTTAGCTTCTTTGGGGATTCCTATTGTCTGGATGATGGCACTTCTCATTTTTACCCCCTAACTTTCTGTCTCTGTGTTCTGTTATCATTCCCTGCTTTGTCCTGGGATGGCTCCTCTGTTTTATCTTCCAAACAGTAGTTGCTTATTTCTTTGATAATTGCTTTACAGAATTTTGCTGTTTTCTGTCAACCCTCAGCATGAATCAGCCGTAGGTGTGCACACATCCCCTCCGTTTTGAATCTCCCTCCCATCTCCCTCCCATCTCCCTCCCCACCCCACCCCTCTAGGTTGATACAGAGCCCCTGTTTGGGTTTCCTGAGACATACAGCAAATTCCCGTTGTCTATCTATTTTACACATGGTCATGTGAGTTTCCATGTTACTGTCTCCATACATCTCACCCTCTCCTCCCCTCCATGTTCCATAAGTCTATTCTCTATGTCTGCTTCTCCATTGCTGCCCTGTAAGTAAATTCTTCAGTACCATTTTCCTAGATTCTGTATATATGCGTTAGAATACAGTATTTCTCTTTCTGTCTAACTTCACTCTGTACAATAGGTTCTAGGTTCATCCACCTCATCAGAACTGACTCAAATGCGTTCCTTTTTGTGGCTGAGTAATATTCCATTGTGTATATGTACCAGAACGTCTGTATCCATTCATCTGCTGATGGACATCTAGGTTGCTTCCATGTTCTAAGCTATTGTAAATAGCGCTGCAATGAACATTGGGATACATATGTCTCTTTCAAGTAATTGCTCACTCCTCAGTTCCCTTACTTTATAAAGTTTTCCTTGTTCAAGCTCCTGCTCCATCTGTCCCAGCACTTCCTCCAGTGGCGTCTCCCCAGCTGTCCACTCCCAGTGCCTTGGGGTGCAACCCCCAGAGCCCGGGCTTTGGGGGGATGCTGTCCTCCAGGCTATGACAGGTCAGTCTGTCGCCTCCCCGGGCGGCTCACTGCTGAGGGTGCCTGCCCCTCCCTGACTTGCTGCTGGTGAGCTGTGAGCCCTCTGGGGGGACAGGCACTGACTGTCCAAGGGGACAGCAGGCGGGGCAGGGAATTCCAAGCCCTGCCTCCCACCTGGAAGCCTGGTGCTCCGCTCCCAAGGTGTCTCACTGCTCTCTCCTGTCTGGGGTCTCCTTCTTGCCCCTCCAGGTGACCCATGGCAGCAGGGCCAGGAGTTGCCCTGGTTGGAAACAGATGCTCAGGCCCCATCCTGGGCTCACGGGATCAGCGCTTCCGTGGTGGGGGGCCCCCGCCGCTGTGCGTGAGCCAGCCCCCGGGCTGGTCCCCCGCTCGCTGGGGTCTGGGGATGTGTGATGGAGGGAGGGGTAGGACCCGGGGGTCCCGCCCATTCCACATGTCCTGCTTCCTTCTCTCGTCTCCCCTCCTGTGCTCGCTGCAGTTATTGGTAAGCACGTCCTCCACCCCAGCGACAGCTCTGCGTCTCCTTCCCCGGGGCGAGGTGCTTTTCCTCTGTCACATCCCATCCATAACAGCCAGCTGAGTGCCGTCAAACAGCGTTCACCCCACATTTCCAACCTCCGCTCACTCTGAGTCAGCGATGAGCTCCTCCCCTTAGAATTCCAGGCTCGTGATTCAGTGTTCAAGTCCTCTGGGTGTCATCTTTCAGTGGCAGTCAGCCCCCTGTGTCCTGGATTTTTGCAGAGACCCCTTCTGCTTCCCCAAAGGCTTCCATCTTCACACAAGGAACTCCTATGCACCCTTCAAACCCCTCTGCCCATTCTCCCACCTCAGTGAAGCCCACAATAGCTTCTGGTCTTTCTCTCCTCAAAACACTGGCCCTTTGCCCTTCTCTGGTCCTACTTGGCTTCCAGGTTTTGTACACTTCTTGACTCTGGGGAAGCAGTGACTTTCTTATTCATATTTTTATCCAAGGCAATGACTACCTCATTGTCTTGTGCCTAACAGATGCTCAACAGTGAGTGAACTGAATGGCTTCTTAAATGAATGAATGAGTACATTAATACCTGCCAGAAAGAGTGCAGAATAGAAAGCAGACATATTTTATTCTTTCAGTGCTTATAAGAAGGCATATTATTTTCTAATAAATACCAGGTTTTTTTCAAGTATTGTTATACACTATAAGCCAATTTGTTCTAATTTTAGCTGTTATTAGTTAAAATTAATTGAACAACAACCAACAGCTTAAAGTGTTCTTCTCAAGGGCCTTTCAGCACTTGTACATAATTAAAAATATACTTTAATTAAAAAACCTAAAAATGGAAAGCAAGCCCAATCCTGGCAGAGCCGTCCGCTCAGGGCTCAGCCTGTTTGGATCATGTTTGTTCAGAGAGCATCAGTCCCATTACTCCCCGTGTGGTCCACATGCCAGTCATGTTGGCTACTGGGTGCCCCTTCTCCCCATCCTCGGCCCTGACGTCATGGCTCTTAAATCTCCAGCCCATTGCTTTTTCTTTATTCACAGATTATTTACAATGAATGGACATCTTTTGGACAACTCCAAGGATTTGCAAGACAACCATTTTTACGTGGCGGCGGGACTGGAGGCCTTCAAGAATTTCCCTTACTGGAAGTCCCCGAAGGTGCCCAGTGAAGTTCAACAGTGAGCACTTTCCATTCCTTTATCCCGCCTGGTGAAACCTGCCCCTTCCCTGGCACCTCTCCCTCACGTGGCCAGTTCAGTTCAGTCAGTTCAGTGGCTCAGTCATGTCTGACTTTCTGTGACCCCATGGAGGCAGGCCTGCCTGTCCATCACCAACTCCCGGAGTTTACTCAAACTCATGTCCATCGAGTCGGTGATGCCATCCAACCATCTCATCCTCTGTTCAGGTATCTGTTCAGGTATCTGCTGTTACCGGACCAGTTCAGGTATCTGCTGTTTTTCTGTAGTGAAATTTGATCTTTTCATTTTATATGTGATGCAGTTTTGGATTTTCAAAATCTTAGGCGTGGAGGAACCTCTGGTGTTGGGGAGAGTCACAGCACAGCAACGTCCTGTGTGGAGTGCGCTGGGGACTGGGGTTTTTCTGGGTTCCTGGGGTCACAGAAGTCAAGGGTCTAAACGTGCAAGATGGAGGTGGTCCCAGGCCACGGTCATGATAACCCACCCTCCACCTGACACAGTTTGTTTTCGTAATTCGACTTGCTTTTCCTTCTGTAAAGCAGTGTGTGCCGGGGGGCAGTCTCTCCTGGTGAACAAAGACATGATTTTACTGTAGATCCCGGACCTGGGTAACAGGAAGCCCTCGGAGTGTGGGTCTTTGGTTGTGGAGGAGTGGCTGGGAGGAGGATGAGACGCGGGGGGCTGCGGTCCCGTCCCCTGAGAGCGTGTGGCGACTGTCTGTCACTCCCCGGTGGCATCTGGGACAGGGGAGGCGGGCGCCTGAAGAGAAGGCTCCATGCTTTCCTGTGGGCTCGGGCCTGGGGGACGGCCGGGGTCTTCCCTGAGGCAGAAGAGCCCGGCGTTGGCGCACTCCTGTGCGTCCCGCGTCCTGAAGAGCCCAGCGTCGGCGCGCTGACGTGTCTCCCGAGTCCAACGTTGGCGCTGACGTGGTCCCGCTTCCTGAAGGGCCCAGCGTCGGCGTGCTGACGTATCTCCCGTGTTCAACGTTGGCGCTGATGTGGTCCCGCTTCCTGAAGAGCCCAGCGTAGGCGTACTGACACGTCTCCCGTATCCAACGTTGGCACTGACGTGATCCCGCATCCTGAAGAGCCCGGCGTCGGAGCTCCGACGTGCGTCGATGCTCCTGAGGAAGGAGCGGACTGCTTCAGAGAGAGTTCTTCTTACGGTCCCGGTCCTTGAGGTGGTGAGACAGGTGGTTTGGGTCCGTCCCCAGGGCAGAATGGCGCCTGACCCCTCCGCGAATTTTCGCGTCCCACGCAGCTTGCCCTCAGGCTGTGTTTGTGTGAAAACCCTCGGTGCTCCCAGCTCCACGTTATCAGCCTGTGGATTCCAGTCCCGTCCGCCCTTGCTGAGTTTGCCGCCAGATGCAGACACCGCCCTGTGGGTCTGGGGCCCTCGGGGTCACGATGCCGGACGAGCTGTGAGTGTTGGACGCCCGGTGTCGTCGGGGCGGCCTCGGGCTCCGCAGATGGGCGGGCAGGAGGCTGCCTGCGGGGCCGAAGGTCGGCGCTGTGTGCCGATCCAGCTCCTCACGTTTGGCCCCAAGGGAAGGCCCGGGCTTGGTGCCTCTGGGTCAGCTGAGAAAACCGGCCTGGGCAGGGGAGGCCAGGCCCGCGGGCATCAGATGTGCCCTCCTGGGGGCCAGGCCTGGGCCTGCCCGGGACCCTACGGCCGTCCCCGCGTCTCCTGCGCCGGGGGTGTCGGGCTCTTGGGGGCCGTGGACCCGTGTACACATGAGCCCACGTGTTTCTTCACGGGGCTGTCGCTGCAGTGTTTAAGGCGGACCAAGCACCCGTCTGAGCTCCAGGCCTTGCTGAGATGAGCAGTGTCTGAAGCCCACCCTCGGGATTGTGCTGCGCTGGTGGCTGGGCCCCCAGGGCTGTGTCAGATCCACACTTAGTGTGGGGCCTATGGGCGGGCCTGCGGGAACCCTCCGCGTCAGACTTCTCCCTCGAGCTGTTAGGGTCACTGCGTTGAGAACAAGAGGCATCTGTTTTCATCTCACTGCGGGGCGCTGGGTGGTTTCCGCCTTGCCGGTGGGCCTTCACACCCACCCCAGGACCCCTGCAGGAGCTCCGGGTGGGAAACTTGAGACGCTTTCACAGGAGCAGCGTCCTCCTGCCTAGTTGGGCTCCTACGCTGCTGGGGTTTCTACTTAAAGGCTCCCTTCGTCCCATTGGTGGACGGGGACCCCCGGTGGCGTGGTGGGCAGGTGGATGCTTGGGTAAGTGTCCCGCCCCCACGCCTGGCGAGGCTGGGTACTTCCCGATTTTCAGTTCAGTTAAGTCGCTCTGTTGTGTCCGACTCTTTGCAACCCCATGGACTGCAGCACGCTAGGCCTCCCTGTCCATCACCAGCTCTCAGAGTTTACCCAAACTCATGTCCATGGAGTTACTGATGCCATCCAACCAGCTCATCCTCTGCTGTCCCCTTCGTCTGCCTTCAATCTTTCCCAGCATCAGGGTCTTTTCCAGTGAGTCAGCTCTTCGCATCAAGTGGCCAAAGTATTGGAGTTTCAGCTTCAACATCAGTCCTTCCGATGAACACCCAGGACTGATCTCCTTTAGGATGGACTGGTTGGATCTCCTTGCAGTCCAAGGGACTCTCAAGAGTCTTCTTCAACACCAGTTCAAAAGCATCAATTCTTCAGCACTCAGCTTTCTTTATAGAAAGCTTTTTACCCCGGTTTTACTGCTGTTCTAATCTACTGCTGATGGTTCTGACAGCGTGGTGGGTGTAGAGACAGTCGGGGCTGTTGGGCTGAGTTGAATGGTGCTCCCACTGTGTCCCTGGCTCCTCGCACGAGGGCCTCTGCCCATCAGTGTTTTGTTCTTTCCTGTCATCTGGTCACGTGTTGAACCCTGACCGAGTCTCTGGGTTGCTTAAAGAGCTTTCTCCCTCGTCAGAGAGCTGGGGCTTGGGATGAAGAGTCCGCAGGGTGGATGAGAGCCTGAGTCCAGTCACCACTCAGGAGGCAGACCGGGCACAGGCACGTGCTCCTCAGCGGGAGGCCTGCGTCAGGGGGGCCAGTCCGAGTGCGCACAGCGGAGGCCCGCGTCGGCCCCAGGGAAGAATTAGCTGCAGGCGGGCCGGTCTGCGTGGCTGTCGACTCGGAAGGCAGACGACTCGGAAGGCAGACAGGAGCCCTGCTGGCAGGGGAGGGGACGGGGGAGGGACTGGACTTTGGGCTGGATTGGCCCAACGTTGGCTGCTTTGGCCCCAGTTCTGCTGATCAGTTGGGCGTTTGAGTAAACCCTCGTGTCTGGAGCCCGGGTTGTCTACCAGCCCAAGGAGAGCAAGAATGCTGGTTCTGCACGTCCTCTCAAGGGCTGTGTGAAGAAACCGTGTTTGCAAATGTGATTAAACAACCGTCAAATCCTTTCAAATGTTAGGGTTCCCATCCACCCTGCCCTGAGAGCATATAAAGGCCTTAGGGCAGAAGGTGCCTATAAATGTGCTGCCCTTGGGTCAACCTTGGGTTAGTCACTACCCCCCCACTACCCCAGGGTGGGGGTGCTTTCTCTCCTGGAAGCTGATGTTGCTAGGAGGCTGTGTCCTCTGGGGGCAGTTAGCTCCTTCCTTGTGGTGGTCAGTGTTTCCTGAGGCTGAGACAGTGGTCGACATTTTTATTTGATGATTTTGGTGAGCTTTAAACATTTCAAGCGTGACTCTCTTTTGTATTTTCAGAAAGTACACAGACATGGAGAAACATTCACGAAGAAAGAAAAAAGTAAGTACTTCTTGACAAGGAACAGTGACAACTGTCCTCACCCCTGGGGGGCTCTTGAGCGTGTCAGTCTGTTCTGCTCTGAGTCAGGCCGCCAGCCCTTGGGTTTGCTCCCCTTCAGGTGAGGTGAGGTGCATTCCTCCTCCAGAAGACCCTGGTGTCCTTTGGCATCAAAAAGGACACTGGACAGGCTGGCTCCACTCCTGTAGAACGAGCTTCTGAGCACAGGCTCCCTCCAGTGAACGAGGCGAACAGATCAGGGGCAAACCTGGGGCCCAGAATCCAGGCCTGGGAGGCACGTCAGATGTTAGGATGGAATAGGGAGTGCAGAAATAAAAATACACACAGGTCTTGCGGGACTGCCTGGGAGGAGCAAAAGTGAGCCCGGCTTGGCCTGGAGGGAACTGGGAGTGGATTTTAGGTAGACATGACAGCTGGAGGAAGTGTGTGTGTATGTTCATGTGTGTGCACGTGTGTCTGTGTTCATCCAAACACACAATCTGTTACTGCAACACAAAGCATGGGACGAGGGAGGCAGGTGGAGGCCAGATCTTGGCGACCTGGACAGGCCCACATCACCTGTTCATACGATGACCGCATATTCCAGACCAGCTTGTGAAATCCGTGCTGCAGTGGCTCTTCTGTGTGAATATTCAACAAAGCTGTTGAATGTCTACTAGTTCCTTCCTTCCCAACTGGTCTGTTTGAGTCCTGACCCTCTGGAACCTGTTGGCGTTGGGAACTCTTGAGTTATCAGTCTACTCTTCTGATAGCAGGCCGCCAGCCTTTGGGTTTTGCTCCCCTCCTATTGCAGCTCCTATTTCATGCCCACCGTCTGTCACCTCACTGCAAGGAGCTCTGGCTTCCGTACCCCCGGACCACCTTGCGTTCACCTGGGGCAAGCCTAGCCTTGGGACCCAGCCCTCGCTCGGTCTGTACTTGCCCTGGAAGAGCTCAGAGTGATGACACCACTGAACTGGCCCTCTTCACACTGAATTCATGGCCACAATCCTTGCCCAACCGGCCTGCCCTGAAAAAGCCTCACTGCTGAAAGAAAAACTTTCTGAGTATATTTTGCTAAATATTGCTAGGGAGTTTTGCACATTTCTTCCTAGATGAGACGAGCCTGGACTACCTCTTTCTCCTGCTGTCTGGCTTTTGGTGTGAAGGTTTCTCTGATTTGATTCTGTTGTTATTTTGGTAGCTTCTTGAGCTGAAGGATCATCTTTCTTACTTTTATCTCTCTCTGTCTCTAAGGATTGCATTGAATGTTAAATGTCTGCTGGAGGAATGGGTAAGCATCACCAAGAACACAGAAATGATAGACGGGATTCTGCCCTCGGGCTGCTCTCCATCTAGTGGGGACAGACGCATGGACTTGTGCTGTGACACACATTTCGTATAAATGAGTCGTGTGATTAGGATGATGGCTGGTGGGAAGGGGGGCGGTCGGCACATCTCCACGTGCAGACGAGGTGCAGGTTGGGAAACATGACTCAGAGAAGCGCCAGGTCATCCGGGAGGGAAATGGCACAGGATCCGAGCTCTACAGCGTTATTCTCTGCCACCTTCCCCGGGATTTCACACGTCGTGTGGGCACTGAATTCTCAGTGATGACTCTTATTTACCGTGAACGGTGCACGTTTGAAATCCCACGCCTTGGTGGTTTTGGACGCTGCTGAGCACACAGGTGATTGAATCCATCTGCTGCACCTGCGGTGCGGGTCGGTGACTGCGTGCTTCTGTTGTGTCCTTTTTTCACTGTTTTGTTGTTTTGGCTTTGGCTCCTTGTAACTAGGGATGTAGTTTTCTTTTCATTATACATTTAAAATTGGTCTAAAATTGAGCACGTTTCTTCCAACATATCTGCATTTCCTTTCCCCTTCTGGAAATCTATCACTGGAAAGATAATGGGTTTCGACAACAGTATTTAATACTTTGAACTCTTTAAACAGAATGATTACCAACATGGCATAAACTGCAATGCAAAAATGTGTCATTTTAGAAAAATTAGATCTATCATGCATACACAAGCACGTTTTATTTTATTAATAGAAGACTAAAAGTCCTAGGAGAAAACAAACAGCACTGGTTTAGCAAAGGCTGAGATACAGACACCGGCCAAGGGCTCTGCGTTATCCGTTGTCTCTTGTGTAAAGGTCCGCGTGGCCCATTAACCTCAGAACTGAGCCCCGAGGGAGTCCTAGCCCCGTCTGAGGACTGGGCTGTGTTGCTGAGAATGGAAACCACTCTGCATGCTGACCCCTTCCCTTTGGCTGCAGGAACCTGGATTTAGGACGAGTCACGGCAACTATCTTACGCTACATACATGTGTTCCCTTATTTATTTGTTCCCGATTTTCCACTTCTAGCTTATTAAGCTTTCATCTATATTCTGTGCGAACCATCTCAACATCCTTCTGGAAAGTGAGGGGAGGAAATTTAAAAACCCACCTGGAAGCCCAGGAACTGCCCCTCAGTGGGGACATCGCCCTGCAGCATGTTGAGGGGCTCTCCTGAGTCCTTGGTCGTCTCCCCATTCTAAGGGTGTCAGGTGGGCGGAGTAGCAGCTGTTGGTAAGACTGAGAACTGAGTTTTCTTTTAAATCTGCAAGCAGTTTTTTAAAACAGTTTTAAAAATTGAAGTATGGTTAATTTACAATGTTGTGTTAATTTCAAGGGCACAGCAGAGTGATTCCGTCATACATGTATATGTGCATATGTTCTTTTTCAGATTCTTTTCTATAATAGGCTACTACAAGATATTGAGTACAGTTCCCTCTGCTATACCCAGTGTCCCCTGTGCTTGCTGCTTATCTGTTTTGTAGAACAAAGTAACATGTCTTAACCCCAAACTGCTAGTTATCCCTCCCTCCTCTTAGCCCTTTTGCTAACCAGGAGTCTGTTTTCTATGTTTGTGAGTCTATTTCTGTTTTGTAAATGAGTCAATTTGTATCATTTTTTTAAAGTTTCCACATATAAAGGATATCATATGACATTTGTCTTTCTCTGGCTTACCTTAATAAGATAACTTCTGATAATTTGATAATGTTAGGTATGTTTGTTCCATAGGATAATGATAATCATAATGATATGATAATCCAATAACATGAAAATCTCCATCCATATTGTTCCATTGTACACATGTACCACATTGTTCTTAATCCATTCATCTGTTGATGGACGCTTAGATTTCTTCCATGTCTTGACTACTGTAAATAGTACAGTTTCAAACATTGGAGTGTGTGTTTCTTTTCGAATTAGTGTTTTCTCGGATATGAGCCCAGAAGTGGAACTGCTGAATCGTGTGGCCTAAATCCGCAAGTGTGTGTTTTGTTTTAACGCATTTGATTTTTTAAAAATTATTTGTTTTTGGTTGCACCAGTTCTTCGTTGCTGGGCATGGCCTCTCTCTGGTCGTGGTGAGTGGGGGCCGCTGGTCGCTGTGGTGTTCAGGCTTCTCATCGCAGTGGCTTCTGCTCCTTCAGAGCACAGGCTCCAGGTGCACAGGCTTCAGGGACTGCAGGTTGCTGGCTTAGTTGCTCTGCGGCATGTGAAATCTGGACCAGGGATTGAACTTGGGTCACCTGCGTTGGCAGGCAGATTCTTATCCACTGCACCACCAGCAAAGTCCTGCAAGTGTGTTTGTAAATGACCTACGGTACAAGGTCTTCCTGACCCCTCAGTGAACAAACTCAAATACACACAGTTCTCCACCCACAGACTGTCAGGCTTGAATGAGGGCATCTGTTGATGAATTTACATGTGTCTGGTAGCCAGGCAAAGCTTTGTGTGCTGGAGATAACAGATGAGCCACATGTGAGTGTCTGCCAGTGGAGTGCCAGAACGTGCCAGTGAACAGGACGCAGGGACCACAGGATCGTGACTGTCCTCACCCAGGAAATGGGCTCTGTTCTCTGGTCTAGTCCAAGTCTGCTGTCATCCCCAATTCCACCAGCATCAACACCCCACTTCGTCAACAATTCCAGGAGGGCAGCCTGTCATCTCTTTGACTTTCAGATGCACCCGTGTCTCTCCATCAGCACGGCCGCAAAGAGTGAGGAGGACACAGTACCTGTGGAGGGAAAGTGGGGTGCAGGTGGCGGGCTTGGAGGGCAGGTGAGACACCTGTATTCTTGGGGCTCCTGACCTCAGCAGGGAAGTGAAATGAACAGATGTGCACTGGAGAATCCCTGCTAACGACAGAATGAACTGTACGGGCTGAAAATGGAGCAGGGGTGGAAATAGCAGAGGAGAGGCCCGCCCTAAGGCTGCCGGGTTGCCCAGGCAACGGCATCAGGGCAGCAGGCAGGCTCGAGAGCTGCCCCGTAACACTGGTTCTGTGACGAGCATGCGCCCGTCTTCCCAGCTCCAAGACAGCCGAGTGTCTTAGGCTGATGCCTCTTGGCCGTCGTGTTGTGGGTTCATTTATTGTCATGGTGAACCTGACCACAGCCATTAGCTTTACCCCCTCTCCAGTTGAGGGGGTGCATGGCTGGCACTGCACATGGTGAGTTTAATAGCTGTGTAAATGTCCTTGAAATGATTCTGCTGTGATTCAGAGTTGAAGTGGGCTTCTATGTGCGTTTGCTTTTAGTGGGTATGTTCTTCAGTTCCATATGCTTTTGTAAAACAACAGCCAATTTGTTTATGGACCCAAAAAGGGAGACAACCCACGCATAGCTGAGCTACCAGTTTCAATGACCTGTTACTATGCAAAGAGCATCTAAAAGAGCATCTAAAAGAGCATCTAAAAACGAGACGCTTACGACAAGAGGAGCTTATGACCACTCTTGACATGCCAGCCTTTGAGCTTCCCTGGCAGCTCAGCTGGTAAACAACCCTCCTGAAGTGCGGGAGACCTGGGTTTGATTCCTGGGTTGGGAAGATCCCCTGGAGTAAGGGAAAGGCTACCCACTCCAGTATTCTGGCCTGGAGAATTTCATGGACTGTATAGTCCATGGGGTTGCAAAGAGTCGTACACTACTGAGCGACTTTCACTTACGATGACAGCGATTCATTATTTCTCTAGATGTTATGGGTTGGCTGAGTGGGTCTTGGGCTGGTTCCACCACGTACTTATGAGGCTGCATTCAACTGAAGGGTCCACTGGGCTGGGGGAGTCCAAGGTAATGTCCGCACTTCTGAAAGATGGTTCTGGTTATTGGCTCCTCTGTTTTCCTTTGGGCTTCCCTGGTGGCTCAGGTGGTAAAGAACCTGCCTACGACACAGGAGACTCAGGTTTGATCCCTGGATCGGGAACATCCCCTGTAGAAGAGCATGTCTACCCACACCGGTACTCTTGCCTGGAGAATCCTATGGACACAGGAGCCTGGCAGGCTATAGTCCATGGGGCTGCAAACAGTCAGACATAAGTAAGCTCGCGCACACACACTGTTTCCCTCCACGTGGTATTGATATTTATCTATGTCTAAATAGTTCCAAAAGGGCTTTTTTTCAGGATGTAGAGGAAAGAACTGGGTAATAAGGAAGCACCTCAACATGGCTTAAGTGACAAGTTCTTTATTAGCAACACAGGGAAGAACCATGTGTCTTACCGATTTTTGGCATCTCAATTCAGTAAAATGGGAAGGAAAACTGTGAGGAGGAACATGGGCATACCCAGATGACGGGAGTGTGAGGAGGAGTGGGAGGAGTGGAAGTGGGAGGAGTCAGGAGTGACTTCAGGGTTCCCAGGGCGGCGGTGGTGGATGGTGGTCAGGAGCGGAGAACTGGGCCCCTGGGGGAGCAGGAGGTAGATGCTGGTGTGCGAGGAGGTGCTCTGCTCGGGATGACCACGTCTGCCACACGAGAGGAAAGGGGCGACTTCAGACAATATCTGTACAGAAAAGTATTGTTTTGGTTTTGTTTTGATCAGAGAAAAGCTTCCTGCAGGGCCAAGCAAGGAGAACGAGTGACTTGGGCTCAGAAACCCTGAACTCCCCGCGAAGCATTGTTGCTGTCAAACAGGATTCTGTGTGATCTGCAGTAGAGGACAAGTCTGCTCCCATGTTCATCTGGGGTTATCCGTGTGGATTCTTTAATGAGGAAAAAGATGAACCTTCTCTGGATCTAATTGGATGCCTAGGAAGTGGGCGAGACCTTCTCTACATATTATGACAACAGGTTTCCTTCCTTATAGCCAAGGACTCCCACACAGGGAATGCCCAGGGCTTTAAGAGCAAGTATTCTGGACTCATGTCCTCAGTTGGAACCCTGGCTCTGCTGACCAGTGGTGAGACTTACTGCCACTGACCTCCACGGTTTCCATTGGTGAAAGCCGATTCCCTCCTTTCCTTCTTGTTCCCTCCCGCAGGATTCCTGACATCAGACTTGCTTCCAAGGACATAAATCTAAGCTAATGTAGATAATTTACGCTAATGTAGATACCTTAACAGAGTATTTTTTTAAAAAGTGAAGAGCAAAGCTGTTTGCTTCTTACATCTAGATTTCCGTTGAGAACAAAATGAAAGAGTTTGTCTTAATTTAGTGGAATTTTAAATCGCACTGTTCAAAATGCCCATTTTTAAGAGAATGGCAAAAATAATAATAATTAGCACACTAGAACCATACTTGGGACCCAGTCCGCCCTGTTTGGTTGGCTTAGTTCACTTATTGCCCAAGGCAGATATTTGAACATCAGGAAATGCATTAGGACTCTGCCAATACCTTAATTCCTTTTTTAAAAAAATTATTTTTATCTTTGGTTGCTGGTGTGGGCTTTCTCTAGTTGCGATGAACGAGGGCTACTCTTGATCGTGGTGCCTGGGTTTCTCATTGCAGTGGCTCCTCTCGTTGCAGAGCACAGCTCTAGAGTCTGTGGGCTTCAGTAGTTGTGGCACATGGGCTTAGTTCCCCAACAACATGTAGAATCTTTCCAGACCAGGGATGGAACCCGTGTCCCCTGCTTTGGCAGGCAGATTCTTAACCGCTGGACCACCATGGAAGTCCTAGGAGCCTGTCAATGCCTTAAATGGTCCACTTAAGTTGAACCATGACTCTCTCAGTCCAATGAAAGTACTTGAAGATAGCCACTCTGATTTTGTTACAGCAAATTCAGTTTTATAGTACCCAAATTTACTGTGCAGTTGCCAAGCAGGAGACGTTAAAAGACACAGGTTCAATCCCTGGGTTGGAAAGATCTCCTGAAGAACATGGCAACCCACTCCAGTATTCCTGCCTGGAGAATCCCATGGACAGAGAGGCCTGGTGGGCTACGTTCCATAGGGTCACAGAGTCAGACACGACTGAGTGACTTAGCACACACGCATGTATCTTCCAAAGAAGGTATCTGTTACCTTCCAGAGAAGTGTGGCTAATTTAACAAATACTTAAAATTGGGTTTGTATATTAAAGTGATATTATATGGTGCAAGACTCCATAAAATACTGGTAAATAGTTAATGAGCATTGTATTTATATCATATCCACAATCAGAATGTTAGTATTACCTATTTCTCTTGGGCCATAAAACCCAAGTGTTGGTAAGCAAATAGTAAATAACTGAGATCAAGCACTGGAACCCAAGCGTGAGTGCGTGTGGGCGCCTGATACCCACTCTCTAATAGCCAGGTCTAGACTGTGAAGTTCAGCGTGAGATAGACACTCTGGAGCTGACATTTACATGCTGACGAGGTCAGGTCCACACAGTGTCACAGGACAGTCAGGAAGTGCTTGTCATCTTCCGGCAGCCTGGGGATGCAACGCTCAGGTTCAAATGTTAGCGAATCTTCTGTGTTAGCAATGCTCAAAGCCGAGACTGGTTTGTTGATGGAAGATCTTGACCCGCTTTGGGACCAGGATGTTCACTGGGGAGCCAGAGAAATGCCTTTTTTCCAGGAGGCGTGTTGGTTTCTACCTCAGGATGGATTGCCTCTGAATTGGTGGTTGCATTCGTCATTTGGACCCAGTCTCGTTCGTCCCAGGTGACCTTCGGAGGCTATGTTTCATGTGTTGGATGATCTGTTGCAGTGGCATTAAAATAGCTGGATTGGTTATGGCAGCTCTGCAGGAAAATATTCTTTCTCAAAACACCACAGAGTAGTAAGTGCAGTGTTCCTCAGGCTTATTTTCCAAAAATGCTTTTAATAGGAGGGCTTCCCTCATAGCTCAGTAGGTAAAGAATCTGCCTGCAATGCAGGAGACCGGGGTTCGATTCCTGGGTTGGGAAGATCCCCTGGAGAAGGAAATGGCAACCCCACTCCAGTGTTCTTGTCTGGAGAATCCCATGGATTGAGGAGCCTGGTGGGCTACAGTCCGTGAGGCACAAAGAGTCGGACACGACTGAGCGACTAATGCTTTCACTTTGGGGCTTCCCTGGTAGCTCTGCTGGTAAAGAATCCACCTGCAATGCAGGAGACCCCAGTTTGATTCCTGAGTCGGGAAGATCCCCTGGAGACGGGATAGGCTACCAACTCCAGTATTCATGGGATTCCCTGGTGGCTCAGATGGGAAAGAATCTGCTTGCAATGTGGGAGATCTGGGTTCGATCCCTGGGTTGGGAAGATCCCCTGGAGGAGGGAACGGCTCCCCACTCCAGTGTTCTGGTCTATACAGTCCATGGAATTCTCTGGACTGATTGATGGCAGCTCTGCGGGATAATATTATTTCTCAAGACACCACAGAGTAATAAGCTCAGTTTGTCTCAGGTTTATTTTCCAAAAATACTTTTAACAGGAAGAAAGATGAAGGAAATTGAAAGCAGAATTATGTAAACATTTTGCTGTTTTTCTGGGCTGGGTCTGTGGTCGAGTTAGGGTCCACGGAGCATGTCATGGTATGGCGACCAGATTGGAGTGTGGATGGTGGATTAGCTAGAAGTCTGTGTCAAGGCCTGTTTCTTGAACGGGGTGACCGTCCTGCAGTTCTGCAGGGGCTTCTGTTTCTAATGTCGGAACCACCCAGTAGTGTAGATAGGACTTGTATGCGCCTTCACCTGCCGCCCCATTGCCCTGGGAACTCCTGGGGTGCCGGGAGCAGGCGTCTGACCTCGATGAGTGTGCGTTGCTTTGGTCTCTTCATTCAGCATTGTCTCTGCCTTTGTGCCCTCGTAATGAGGGGGGGCAATATTTCCTTGTCACTGTCCTTTGAGTGCTATTTCAGAGATAATAAGTTCAATATATGATGTCTTTATCTTAGAGCCCAAAGATGAAAAATGGTTGTGACAAGGAGATGTGAGTCATGCCAGGAAGAACCAAGCAAGTTTTCTAAATCCCAACCTCCAGCTGCCTCCAAGACACAAACATCATATACCATTTCTGTCTCTAAAACCAATTCTGCCAAGGCCTTGCTTCCTCTACTTATGAACACAGTTTCAGCTTGCAGGAAGGCCTCCTAAAATAGGTAGAAAGATTTTGCATGGTGCTTATATGTGGTCGAAGGACTATTTTCACTTTTAATTTCCACAAGGAAGAAACCCCTAGTGGTTTGCATAATACACAGATAGTGCCGTATATAAATGGTACAAGGTAGTTGTTTTTAGTTTGACATTTTCTTTCTTCTTTTAATTAGTTTGACATTTTCTTAAATGACATAGAGAACTGACGAGAAGTATCTATCTATATAGTTTTACCTGTATTCACTTCCAAATACTTCAGTAAAGAGGAATAAAGGAGAACTAAAAAAGATGGTGTGTATGTAAAGGGTGGAATATAAGGTTGTATGTAACGATGGGGTAGAATTGGAGTGGCGCTCAGATTGAGTTCATCTCACACTGTGATCTGGTATGCTGTGTTATTATAGTTGGTGTTTTTTTTTTTTTAGAAATCTGAGTTCCCCTCAGGTGTAACCCGACACAGCTGCCAGGCATTGTGTTTTTCATTGGATGGGCTCCATCCCGCCCTGAGGTTCCAGGGGCGATCGTTGGGTGGTTGTTGCTGAAGCACTTTTTTGAAGGCTGGCAGAAGTGTCTCTAGAGCCCCAGCGACCCCTGCAGACCTGCCCCCCGCCCCACGCACGCCCTCCTGGGAGGCCCTCCTCCGCCAGGCACACAGCCCCTTCATTTGGGAAGAGAACCGCTTCCCTTCCTGCCAAGGTGCTGCCCCTGGTGTTCCTTGGAGGAGGGAGAGGAGTATTTTTGCCAGTTTACAGAAGAGAAATGTAGGAGACAGCATGGTCCAGATGGTGCAAGAAGGGGGCCTCTTGGAGGTACCTGGGTCCTCTCCCACAAATCACCCGAGGAGCGTGCACTTTCCCTGGCTCTTCTCAAAATAACCAATTAGATGGACAGTACGCATCCATCCTAACGTGCTTTTTATTCTTTGTTTGTACCTTAGGAGGATCCCAAGGTGAAAGACACTCGTAAACAGGACAGCGTTTCACCCAAAACACAGGATTCTGTGTTTTATGCCAAAGAAGGAAAAAAGAAACCAAGGGCAGAGGCTTTAATCCAGAGTGGGGCAGGTGAGGTGAAATTCCACGTGGCTGCTGGTGATGCAAAAAGCTGCCGGGTTGAGAATGTGCTTTTCCAGACCAATTTCATCCTGCAGAGATGTGACTGACAACAATCTGATTTAAAATCCTGACTAACTGTCCGAGTTATTAATACATTGGTTATTGGGTAAGGCCGTGGTGAGGGGAGTGAAAAAACAAAACTCCTCGGTTGAGGACAGTGGGCTTCTGTCAGGAAGCCCAAGATTAACACAGGACTTAGAACTCACTCCGTTGTTTCTCTGGACGTCAGGGTGGGCATGTTGTCCCTGAAGGGCCATTGACACAGAAAACAGCCAACAAGCATGTCAACCTTTTGAGGGAAATGTGAGCACAAAAGCCACGTGAGCTGTTGGGAGTGTGAGAGACTTTTAAAAGAGTAACGTTCAGAAGCGATTTTAGAAGGGGATAACTTAAAATATATGCGTTCCAGTCCCACTGCTATTTTTAGGGCCGTTGCTACAACTGCTACCACTAGTACTGTTGTTATCACTGTTCATAGTATTAGTTTCTGCTGGTAGCACTGTTGTTCTGTTGCTATCAGCGTTACTGTCACTGGTGCTGCTGTTACTGCTGTTGTCAGTATTACTGTTACTGGTGCTGTTAGCACCTCTGGCACCACCATCACTGCTGCTACTGTTACCGCCCTTGTTAGCTCTGCTGTTCCTGCTCTCATTACTGCTACTGTTGCTGCTGTCATTAGCGCTGCTCTTACCATCACTATTACTGCTACTGTCAGCACTGTTATCAGTGTTACTCTTATTACCACTGTTAGGGCTACTGTTACTACCATTGTTAGCTCAACTGTTACTGCTGTTATTAGCACCGATGGTGTTACTATTACTGGTGTTACTGTTGCTATTATTATCAGTGCTGTTGTTACTACTATTATTACTATCACTGTTACTGCTGGCACTATTATTACTAGTATTATCCGTGCTACCGTTACTACCTTGTCAGCTCTGATGGGCCTCCAGGCTCTGCAGAAGGTGCTCCTGTGTCCGTGTTCCCTGTAGGTGTGATGGATGCTTAGGAGACCCTAGTCCCGTGGCTGGCTGTGGAGAGAGAGGAGAGTGGCTGGAGGCAGGGGTCCCCTTGCCTTCTCCGCAGCACCTGACAAGTTCAAAAGTCCTTTCTCTTAAAGCTGTCCCCTCCCTCGACTCTCAGTACCACACAAAGCAACTTCAGTTTTCTCCTCTTTGCTAGCAGCTTCTTAGCTTCCTGTGTTTGCTTCAAGCTATACCGTTAGCTGTTTCCCTGATATTTTTCTCTGACTGTTCCCCCCACCCTGGTGCTCCCCATCCCAGGACAAAGCATCGTCCTGCGATGCACCAGGCTCGGGTCTGGACACGTGGGGGTGTTCAGACGTGTTCCTTCCATCCGTGGAGCTTGCGGCCCGGCGGGCCAGGCAGATGCATGAGTACTGAGGTCATACTGTCCTGAACCACCCTCTGGGGCTATCACTGAGCCTGTTGGGCCTTTATGACCTGGAACTCTGTAATATGTTAGTGGCAATAGAAAATTTGACCACTAAGTGAAGTCTTTCTTGGGAAGACATGCCCTGTGGGCGCGGCCTGGGTGGCGGGCGCACAGCGTGCCCTCCCTCTGGGAGGAGTGTGGTTTCCTAGCACTCACACTCTGGCCATCACCCTGCTGGACCCGAGACCTGGGTCCACACTCTGTGTCTGCCGGGGCCCCCGGGTTTGTTTGAGGACTGCCTTGAATGTTAATATCAAAGGCACAGATAGAGGAACCTCTGGGACGCAGTGGGCCCTGCCCCTTTCCTCTCCTCTTCCGCCCCTCATCCTCCAGCCCAGGGTGTGGGGGTGGCTCTTCTAGGCCGGGGACCAGAGAGGGCAAGAATGGACCCATGGGGACGGGGAGGTCCAGGACTCTTGACCAAGGAATAGGATGGGCTGCGACCGCAGTCTCCCGTTTTGGATCACGAGCCCGTCAGCGGCCACATCTGTGTCTTCTTGGATGTTGAAGGAACTGCCTGGCCCACTTTTTTCTGATTGCTGTCACCTGTTGCTTTTGATCAGGGTGAGGATAAGCTTTTCAAGAATCTTGGGATTTTGTAAGCTTTTAACACATCTAGTTGTAATGCTAATTACATGATTTTATCTGCCAGTTCAGTTGAGTGACTCAAGTGTACAGCTTCAACCCCTGCCTATTAAACCCAGTTCTTGAATATGTTTTGAAGGAGTACATCTGCGTGTCCTTAAACTCTGATGTTGATGTCAATTGCTTTGCATTTGTTTCTAACTGAGGGAGCCAGATACACTCTTGTCGAATGCTCATTGCATCTGTCTCTGGCCTGAGGTCCGTGAGCGGTGGGACACAGGGATGACCCGGACTCCCAGGGTCCGGGACCTTTGTGGACACTGTACAGGTGTCGAGGGACCCCAAGCCCAGCGCCTGGACTGAAACAGAACCGGGGCAGCAGGGAGGGAGGTGACATGCAGGGCCTGCTGCCCCTGGACCAGGCTGCCTGACAGCAACACAGGAGGCTCTGAGAATGCTGAGCTGTAACTCTGGTTTGGGTCAGAAAAGGTGCAGTGCACGTCAGCTTGAAAACACTGTGTTATTTTCCTCCAGATGGTGACGTGTTTAAAGCCCAGACTCCTAACCAGGAGACCCAAGGAGCCCCGGAAGTCAAGGAGGCCCCAGACGTGCGCGTGGAGCTGCCTGTGGACGGGGTGGGTGGCCCCTCCCCCTGCCCGCCCACGTCCCCGGCCCCTCCCCCGAGCTCTCCCTGGCCCCTCTAGAATGTTCTTTGCCCCCTGCGGTTAACACCCTTCAGATCCTGCGCCTCACATTCTCCTGCCCATCTTTCCCCCGAGACTCTCCTGCTACCAGGACCCTCTGACCAGTTGCTTGTGACTGCATACTCCGTCTTGTCATTGTTTTGGTTCCTGTCTTTTCTCCCCGGCTAAGCTGCCAGCTCCACACCAATGGGATGGTCTGCATTGCTTACTTGTGTAGCCCCTGTTCCCAGGAGAGGGCCTGGCAGGTGGGAGGCTCCTAGGAATCACTGCTGGAAAGACGGGATGAGTGGTGTCTTCAGACCACGTGGTCGGGAACCAGGGATCTGTCCCTTCCTAGCTTCCTGCTGTCAGGCTCAGCCTCCTGTCCCTGCAGTCAGGTGACATCACCGAACCGGTCGGCCTGGGCGCCGAGTGACATTGTGCACTCGGCGTGGAAGTGTCCCGTCCAGGGCCTGGCGCGCCGGGGACCCTCGCTCACTGTTCCCGTCCTCCTGGCTTCACAGAGGAGGGAGGTGAAGCCCCGCGTGGCCCCCGGAGGAGAGGAGGGGACAGATGTGCTGGCCGGGGGGCTGACCTCGAGGCCGGGCTCCTGCACAGGAGCAGAAGCCAAGGGCTGCATGTCCGGGATCAGCTGGCAGGAGCTGTTGGGCCCTCGGGGCTCAGCACTAGCATCAGTCCAACCACTCGTCCACTCACTTTTAAGTTGGGTGTGGTTACATGACCTGCTGTCCCCAATGACACGTGACCTGTCCAGGCAGAGGCCTCAAAGGCCAGTGTGCACTTGACCACGTGCCCTTTCTGCCTCTGAGGTCATGGGAGCACCAGAGGTTGGACTCTCCTGGCTGGCTGACTTTAGGAGGCCCTTGTCTGCCCCAGAAGCCCCTGGGGGAGCCTTTGATTTTTGACCCCAGAACACACAATTTTCCCACAGCAGAGAGAGACCCCAGGGCACCGACTGCAACAGCTCGTTGCCTTTTGCCAACAAGCCGTGACCACCAGGAAGGTACCCACACAGCGTAGGGTGCCCACGGCCTTGGAGGGAGCAGGGCCAGGCAGTCTCTTGAACCCGGAGGAGGGTGCTGTTCGGGGTCCCCACGGGTATGCTGGGAATTGCAGAGGGTCTGCAGTGACCAGCCTTTCCTTTTTACCCCAAAGGCATTTGCAATGTCTCTTTACATTTTTCCCCAACAATTTTATTACAGAGGTGGGCATTCGTTGGCGCAGTCAAAGGTAAAAACGCAGAGCAGATGCCATCCTGGGTGGGACGAAACCTCTGTGGGATAAAGGGTGGCTTTTGTCTCTGCCCATACAAGTGTCAGGTGGTCACAGGGTTTCACCCGCTCTTTGTGGCTTGGAAGGACCATGACGAGGTTGACTGTGACTAAATCCAGGATGTGGTGTCTTTTCTCCCCAGAGACCAGCCGATATTGTCAAAGACGCTGAAGAGACACACAGACACATGTCTGATTTTGAAAGCAACAGGGTGAGTTGACTCTCATTCATTTTGTACTGGCCAGCCTGAGTCCACGGCCCCTCTTCATCCTGTAACATGCTGGGTGGGGCTCCCGTTGGATGGGACACGGGTCTGAGAGCCAGTTCACCCCAGGGTAGAATTGTTGGACCAGAGCGTGTGTCTTCCAGGCAGGCTGTACTCACCTCAGGGCTCTCATGTGTCAGAAATTGCAGGCGTAGTGTTCATGGTCCTACACTAATCCTAATTGCCCTTTGCTGTATTTCCAGTCACACACTGAAAAGCTTTTCCCCCAACAACTCTCAAGATGCATCTTTAGAAGGGAGGAAGGGGAGGGGCGCCATGGCAGGGGGTGTGGGGAGGCTCCGTGGTTCCGAGTACCTCGGGCGTCGGTTTTGTGGGGTGTCCGTGTGGTGTGACGACGTCTTGGCTGAGGCTGCATGTGGCACAGGCTCTGCAGTGGCCGCGTGAGCTCACTCAAAACACACCGTGTGGTTTGGGTTTTCTCTCTTTCCCGTCCATATGCTTTGGATGTGCGTCAACGCATGCAGCGTGTTTCTTCCTGTAGTAAGTGGTGAGATTATGTGACTGATTTGTATGAAATATGTGCACTGGGAAAACAGAACTGATGCCCTTCTGTTTTAACTTGTTTAATCGAGAGATATTTGACAACTAAAAACTGTCTATTTTTAAGGTGCACAACTTGATACATGTATCGATTATGAAATGATCATCATAATCCAGCTGATTAACAGAGACGTGTGTGCGGTGAGAACACTGAAGACAAAATTCACTTTAAATGTACAGTTCATGGAGCTGAGAAACAGATTTTGGGAATTTGTTTTAAAAATTCTATCCCTAGATTTTTTTTTCAAGGTGGCTTCTTGTTATTAAATTCTTGGTCCCAGGCAGGAGGTTGTGTAACACATATGGGGTATCGAGTCCAAGTGTGTTCTGATGACAGAATATGAACCAATCCACAGTGTGATGGCCCTGCAGGCGGCCATCTGCTGCTCTGAAACTTGGCCCACAGTGTCCAGGCTCCACGCATGGGAAGGGGGAGCAGTGACTCCAAGGTGGGGGACTGCGGGGTATGGGAGCCGGAGTCGGCCCCTGGTTCCTGCCCATCATGGAAAGGGGAAGGACTGGGTCCTCAGGAAGCTGTTTCAGGTTTTTCAACCTGAGAAAGTTTATGATCTGAAACAGACGGCTAGAGGGAATAATCTTTCAACTGACCCTTTTTCCTTCCTTACAGTCTTAACTGTTTCTGACCAGGAGGCAGCATTCAGGGAAAGACACACTGTCCAGACGCTTAGGGAAGCCTTTCAAATGCAGGTCGGGGGTGTTTATGAGGATGCTCATGGTGGGTCGCGAGTGTAAGGCTGTGTCTGGGGTGGGAGGGCGTCAGTCCCAGGGCACTGGGTGACCAGGGGCCAAGGGTCCCCTGCTTGCATTGGGGCCCTGGAGGAAAGGGCGCTGTTAGGACCCAGTCACGGAGTAATGGAATGTCATGGTTTAACGGGAACACGGCATCAGTGTTTCATCTGCACTGAGTTTATACCGTCACCTGGAGGTCTGCACACTGTCAGAATTCATCTCTGCCTTACTGACTTGTTCTGTAGATACATCTCCTCGGGCCTCTGGGGGCGTCTTGTGTATTAGCAGCTGACTTCAGTCAGGAGACAATTTCTTAGCATGTATCAAAGTGACTTTCTCAATGCCAGCAATATCACTGGAGTAATGGCAAACACAAGCACCGCATTTGTACGTATCTGGGCTAAGGACCTGAGCTTTGGGGCAGGAAGGTGATAAAGAGTTTCCAAGCCTCCTTCTCTTGACCAAACAGGATGACTTAAGTCGGGCAGAAGGGCTGGATGGGGCCAACACATCTCCATGTAGCTCTGCCTGGAGGATGGGCACGGTGCTGGGACTCGCATCCCAGCTCACCCACACGTTGCTCTTCCAGGTGGTGTCAGCCCCTTTATAGACTCAAAACCAGTGAGATGTAGAGATGTAATCGAGTCTACCACACTGGCAGTTAGGAAGCAGGGTGCTGGGCTCTGAACCCAGTTTCAAATGCTCTACAGTCAGTCTCTCCTCCTCCCCAGGGAGCGGGCTGGCTGCGTCCCACTCTTCGGAGGGGACACTCCCCACACCGGGCTTCTGGGACAGATGCTCTGTGGGGCTGGGTGCTGGCTTACTCGTGTGCGCGGCTGCCGGATGTTTCAGTCCTGACAAGTGCACACGACTCATCTTGGCTCCAGCACGAGACGATCAAAAACCCCACTCGTGTGAAAGGCCTCTGAGGTTGCAGGTTGCCAGCCCTGAAATCTAGCCTATGTTCTCATGGGATCACAAAGAGAGCAAGCATTGTATAAGCATTGCAGTAGCTAGTAACGCTAATGAAAAGAAATAATACTCCACTCTTCTTGGCCAAGAGGCTGTGTGATCTATCTGCTCTCGGTGGACTGGGGTTTCTCTTGGCATTACATTTGTCTGTTCATTTGAAAAATCGATCTTGTGATGTTTATTCGACCTTGGATATGTAGGTTTCTTAGGCATGTGGTTTCTGGCTGGATCACCCTCCCCAAACTGATTGTGAAATCCTGAGGGGCTGATATGCATCCTTCACGGTGTCTAGGACAGTGTCTTATACACAGTAGGAGCTTCATAAATTCTATGGAATTGCTTTGCGTTGCCTGTGACTCAGTTGCTTAAACCAAAGTGTGTGATCCTGGGATAAAATGATAATGACCGTGCCAAGCTGTAGGATAGCATATTGTTATGAACAAAACACAAGAAAAGCTATGGCCAACCTAGACAGCATATTAAAAAGCAGACATTACTTTACCAACAAAGGTCTGTCTAGTCAAAGCTATGGTTTTTCCAGTAGTCATGGATGGATGTGAGAGTTGGACTATAAATAAAGTTGAGCACCTAAGAATTGATGCTTTTGAACTGTGGTATTGGAGAAGACTCTTGGGAGTCCCTTGGACTGCAAGGAGATCCAGCCAGTTCATCCTAAAGGAAATCAGTCCTGAATATTCATTGGAAGGACTGATGCTGAAGCTAAAACTCCAATATTTTGCCCACCTGATGCGAAGAACTGACTCAATGGAAAAGACCCTGATTCTGGGAAAGATTGAGGGCAGGAGGAGAAGGGAATGACAGAGGATAAGATGGTTGTTTGGCATCACCCACATGATGGACATGAATTTGAGTAAACTCCAGGAGTTGGTGATGGACAGAGAGGCCTGGTGTGCTGCAGTGCATGGGGTCGCAAAGAATTGGACACAACTGAGCGACTGAACTGAACTGATGAACATGTTTAGAAATACATATTTCTGATATTGGATCACAAGCGTTTCTGTTTCATTAGGTTGAAATTTTTTAGGATAAAGCATGTTAATATATAGCATAAGATTTGCTGTTTTGACTTTATTTTAGCGTACTTAGTTCCTCATACTCATTAAGTTCAGGGATGTGAAATACATTTGCAGTGTTGCACAGCTACATCCTCAGGACGCTTTAAATGTGTTAGTTATAGTCAGGACAGCTTTGCCCACATCTGACACTGTAATAATATTTTCCTTCTTAAAAAGTTGGTATCTTATCAATGTTAATTAGCTAATTTGGAAAACTCTTCTGTGAATTTATAAAGATGATGTGTGTACTTTCCCTCTTTATCTATTTCAAACTGCGTTCCTGACACATGTTTTTAATTAAATTGGGTCTCTGAGAACTGTCAGAATCGAGATGGGCTGCAATCTCTCCAGCCCTGCTCGTGGCTGATTTGTTTGGATCCATCCATTGTAAGGCACTTCGCGTGGAAGCAGTACTTCATGAGTGCTGCCTGCTAAGTTTGTGAAACATTGTCTAAGAGTTTAGCAAAGATTCAGTCACTGTCCAAAGGAATGTGAAGATAATTCCTGGCAGGAATTCTGCACCCTGGGAAGAGTTCAGAGTGGTCTGCAGGCAGGTTTGCATGGGAGTTGTCCAGCCTCTGGGACTCTAAGCCTTTATATCTAACTCTGAGATATGGGTTATCAACCTTTTAATTGATTTTTTTTTAAGTTTTTCCTGCCTGCAAAAAGGTTATCTGTTTAAAAATGTCCTGGGTTATTTTCTGTATCCACGGAGTGGGGAGGGAGAGAGGTTGATGTTGATATTTTGGGTGCTCTCCATGGAGGTTATTCTGGCACTTTCTACTGCCTTTTGGCCACTTGATTTGAAGAGCCAGCTCATTGGAAAAGACCCTGATGCTGGGAAAGATTGAAGGCAGGAGGAGAAGGGGATGACAGAGGATGAGATGGTTGGATGGTACCACCTACTTGATGGACATAACAGGGAGGCCTGGGGTGCTGCAGTCCATGGGTCACAAAGAGCTGGACAAGTTGTATCTGAACAACAACCTCATCACTGCCATTTCAAGTTTCTCCCGCCCTCCAAGGCTTCTTACTAAACCCAACATCCTCACTAAGCTTTCTGGATCCTTCAGCAGGAGGCGGTAGCTCTCCCTCTGTGACCCACTGTGGGGTTTTGCTTGTTTCTTACACCATCTGAATCACACGGTGGCTCTTCTTAGAGTCATTTGAGAACTTCTCCTGTGTCCTCTGACAGAGTAAGTTTTGTGAAGAGAGACTTTATTTTACTATATTCTTAACAACTCTCACATCGCCCAGCATGCAGGAGTAACTGGTCTTGAATCTGATCAAGAACCTGAGCACAGGAGATGACTACTGTATGGTTGGCCTAGAGGCAGAGCTGTGATAAAGTTGGGGCCAAGAAGTGATTCCCAACAGAGAGAACTAAAAATGAAGCCAGACATTCAGTCAGTCTCCAGAGACTACGTCTTAAGAAGTCACCGAAGCCTTGACCTTTCTCTACGTGAAAATTAAATCCTCTTTGGAAAATACCATAAAGCCAAAAGTCAGCCAAAATATGGAAGAAACTATTTGCAAGGCAAATGTTCTTAATTTACAAAGAGTTCATTAAGTCATTAATATAATCCCATAAAAGAAAGGCAAATGAGACAGGTAGGAAATTCACAGAGAAGAATACAAATCAGTGAAAGATGTAAGAAAATATATCCACTTTATTCTATTTAAAGAAATACAAACAAGAAATGGTGAGTTTCTTTTAAAAATCAGGTTGATGGTGTCCAGGGCTGGGATGATGCAGGGTGATGAAATACTTCTTAACAGGGTCAAAGGTAAATGGTACAGCCTTTTGGTAAGGGAATTTTGCTCTTCCTGTGAAAATTAAACCTGCACATGTTTTTAAACCGTCATTTCCATGGCTAGGAATATTCCACAGATATACTCATAAATAACGAGAAATAGAAACAAGTGAGATATTCATCCTGTGGGGTTGGTTGATTAATTTATGCTTCATCCATACAATGGAAAACACTGCAGCTATAAAAACAATAAGATAGACACATGTGTACTGAGGTTGGGGGCTCCGGAATATTATATTAAGTGAAAAAAATCAAGGTGCAACTGAGCATATAATATTCTGTATTTTGTATAAAAATATGTAACAAGGTGCACACAAAAATGAAGAGTTTAGAGTGGGGAAGGGGTAGTGCTTGACCAAATGGAAGGGAAAGAGGATCCCAGCAGTGGTAGCCAGGATAGTCAAGGCTTAGACCCAACTGCTGAGTGATATTTATAACAAGAAAGAATTTGACCCAACCAGGAAGGTGAGAGGAGTTTGGGAGATTAAGGATGTATTTGATAATATCCTTCTTGCAGACAGTTGATTGCTATATTTATTTTTTTAACAATAGGAACAAGAAGATGAAAAGCTTTATGAAGATAATGAAAGGAAGGTTTGTATCAACAGATTCTGTAGTTTTGTGTTTCCTATTCTGAAGACAGACCTAACAAGATAATCAAAGGATTCCCAAACCTTGTCAGGTGGTTGTTAGAAATAGAACATCTGCGTCTCCATCATCCACCATAGCTCTGTTCCCTAGAGGCAGAAAACCAACTCAGAGGAAAGGAAATGTGAAGACAGTTTAAGCAGGTGGATGGATGCGCTGTAAAAGCAGATAAAAAACAGGGGCGGGAAGACTCCTTTAGGGTCATGTATCAGGAGACGCCTCCCCCCACCCCAAGTTATCTGCCTTCAGGCACCCAGAGACGCCCTCCTGGGTTGTCCAGGGAGCCAGGAATGCTCCGCACTGTCAGGCTCAGGATGCACGTGCCCACAGGGTGGGGGCATCAGGGGAGGATGCGCGCCCAAACCACGAGGCTCACAGCCCCTGGGAAGGCAGGGCTTTGGCCGAGCAGCTGGCCCCACGTGGCGGGTGATGGCGTGTCCGCCTCCATGGCATTCCTCTCCAGTAGCTGTGTCCTAGGTAGAGTCAAGGTCTTCTCATTTGTTAAATGATTACTTGATCATAATGATTTTTGTCTGAGTACAGAAGAATTTATTTACTAATTCCTGAGTTCACTTATTCTCATCACTCCATAAAAAAATACCTGAGCCATAAATAGTAATACTTTGGGCCATATATACTAATATTTGGGAAGGTACCTATCAAAACCAGCACCTGGAAGCCACCCGAAGTTTGACATCACTCACCCCGTGTGACCTTGGGAAGACCCCTTGACATTTCAGAGCCTCAATTTCCTCTGCTGCAAATCTGTTGTTCAATAGTTTATCACCAAATTAACCTCTGGGATTAGTGAATATGTGGATAAAATATGCTCAATGCTACGCTTTTTATGTATATGAGTAGAAATAGCAAATTATAGGAGGATCCTGGCAGCTTCAGGGGAGAGGGCACACATGAGATACAGTTCCATGTGTGAACATGTTTCTACGAGCAGCCAAGTTAGAGAGCGCCAGACTCCAGTTTTTGTACTTCTGTTAATTTGCAAGTGTCCTTTGTTAAGTAATTTTACCTCTCTGAATCTCATTCATTCAATCAACGATTATTGTACATTTACAGGTTTACTTTCCTCGAAAGAATCAATTGTGACAGTGGATTTGAAAGTTCTTGAAAAGTATATTTATGTTTAAAACGATGTTTACGCGATTTGTATCGAAGCTAAATAGCGAAAGCGCGTGTTTTCCAGTTGGACAGTGGGCACTGGGTTCCCCCTCTCTTCGCTCTCCCGCTAGAAGCAGTGTGCTGGGTTTTGTCCAGCGTTCTGCCCTTTGCAGTGTCCTCAGGAAAGGCCCCTCAGTGACCAGCCTGTGCCAAGCAGGTCACACTCTGTGTCCGCCCTGATGTCCCCGAAAACCGAGGTCCCATTCACTTGGCTTTCAGGGTCCAGTGACTCTCTGGGAGATTTACCACTCGTGTGACGCAGGTGTTACTTGCTCTCTTAACCAGAATGTTTAACCAAACACAGTGGATGACGAGTGCAGACCTTGGACACATTTAAACTGTGTCGTGAACGCAGTTTCACTCCCTGAGCCCCAGCCTCTTGGTTTGTAGAGCTGGGATTTCTAACCTGTGAGGTCAGTGTGGAGATTAGAGTGATTCCTAAAAAGCCTTTACACAGTGGGTTAAGAGTAGTTATAGCAGTTATTGCTCTTATTCTCCAATCGCATTGTGATTTCTAGTAGCGGTTTCAAGTCCTTGGAAGTGGGAATTTGACTTTATTTTATATTTTCATTTTTGTTAGCATCAGGCACATAAAATGCCTTACTCATAGTTGACATTAATTGTATTTTTAAATTGAATCCTCTTCTATGCTATCTCATGTTTTAAAATTAAGAAGACTTTACCAAACTATAAAAAGTTCAGTGTTCTTGCAGAATTCTTAGCAGATACAAATAAGAAAAAAGTGAAAACATTGAATTCCTGTTTAGAATCTGTTTTCAGTTTTGTGTATATTCTTAAGACTATTTTCCATTTATTTTTTTATGTGGCATATTAAAGGAACCATGACTCTGCTGATAATAGAAAAGTATTATTTTAACAAGTACTATGAATCAATATTGAGGATATTATCAGAATTTACTTTTTTTCCAATATACTTCAGAATGGTGATTTTATTTATTTGGAATAAATGCAAACATTTTGAGCAAAGCTGCCATTCACATAAAAAGAATACCCCGCCCCCACAAAAAAGACAGAATCAGATGCTTGTGTGGGCTTCTTCCAGAACAACGTTGGGTTCACTTCTTGGGTATCATCTTGGGTGTCATTCATTTTGATCAGTTAATTTCACGCCAGCAGTTTTACTTCTCTTTTACTGGAATAAATATTCTATCAATTTCTCCTTGGATATATTTTTGTGATTATAAAGAAATATTGAGAGTCTTAGGGAGGTCCAGCCGACCCTTGAACTGCAGGGGTCTATTTGTACGCAGGGCTGTTCAGTAGTGAGTGTCGCCCCACTGCATGGCCCCGCGCTTGTGTGCCGCTGCGGGTGTGGGCCCTCGGGCAGGGAGGGACCCCCTCTGCGGAGGGCCAGCTACTAGTGATGCTCGGATTTTTATCTGCATCAGGACTGGCCCCCCGAGCTCCCCTCCAATGGATAGAATAGTTTATTCAGTAATACATTAAAAAATGGAAACTAAAGTTTAAAACCTTAAGTAGATGTGGAATTACTCTGGTCCATCCTGTATCGGCTAATAATAACTGAAACCAAACACCAGCGAAGGACACTCGGACACCCTGGTGTGCCGGTCGGTGGTCTGGTTTTATTTCTGCTTCGTACGACGTGATCAGAACACTGACAGGCATCCAGACTGGCTGCCAAGGTGAAAGGTTCTAGGTACAAAGAAGATAAAATGATAATTGTGGAAAGTTTTCCAAAGACTTCAAAAATCAAGTATACTTTGATAATAAGTGTGCTATCCATCTTAAAACACTTCCTGGATAAGATCTTTAGCACATGTATTCACTGATTTATGAGATGTTTTATCACCTTATAGAGGTGCATTTTGTACGTTTTGTGACAATGTTATGTATGTGGGCTTCCCCGGTGGTTCAGCTGGTAGAGAATGCGCCTGCAATGCAGGAGACCCCCCTCTTCGATCCCTGGGTTGGGAAGATCCCCTGGAAAAGGGAATGGCTACCCACTCCAGTATTCCAGCCTGGAAAATTCCATGCACTATATAGTCTATGGAGTCGCAAAGAGTCGGAGACGACTGAGTGACTTTCACTTTCACCATGTCTGATTAGATCAAGTTGAAGTCCCTTCAAATGCATGTTAAAGGCAAGGCTGGACCAGACCTCAAAACCTCTGGAGCATTAAGTGCTGTCAATGTGATGGAAAAATAGCAGATTTTATCTGACTTTAAAGCATTTGTAATTTAGCCCATTGGAAAAGCAAGAGAGAAACAATCCCCAGTAACACATAAATAGAGCTCATGTCTATTTAAATTTATTCCTTGGGACATAATGTAAACTTAAAAATAATGTACACTGGGGTATTGCTTGTTCTGTTAGAATCTTGATGTTTATAAATCGAAAGATTTAGAACACAAGCCTAAATTGGGAATCTGCTGTCTAGTGTCTGATTTGACAAGGGAGCGCTGAGGGTCATTTTGTCTATAGGTTATTGCCCTAGGTTGGAATTAATGTAAACTCTTCAAGGGCAAGGCTTGTATTCTGCACGTGCAATGGACTTCAGAGTTTAATCTTGTCCAAGAAGGTTCTGTTGATAGTGTTGAACGAGAAGCAGTGCCAGGTGAGAAAAAGGGGCATCTTCAGATGGCCTGGCCGTGGAGTTAGCCTGCGGTGTCAGCCTCGTGGAGGACACTGGTGGCGGCTTCCCTCCCTGCGTCCTCTCTTCCTTTCAGTGGAGGGCGGACCCCCATCCTTCCCCTGAAGAAGTGTAGCTTCTAATTTTCCGCTTCTGGCCTGATCTTCCACTCTTTCCCTAAAGCTGTGTCTCTAATCAATTCATGAGTTACCTCTTCCAAGAAATTCATCAATTACCCTTTCTGGTCATTTCTTAACACCCTTTCTTTTGGCAGTTATGCATGCTATTTTAATCTTGTCATTTTCCCCCATTACCCCCAAGTTACTGTGGGTGTGTTTTCGAGGTTTCCAGCAGCTCTCTCGCGCGCACGTGCCGGCTTCCATTTTTCCTACGAGTCAGCAGTTCCTTCTGTTGGGCCGTAACTTCTGCTCAGTCTTGTCTGCCAAGGAGCATGTGTTGTTCAAAACATTCTTAACTGAACTAGCCTGGCCTCCTAGAACTAAAACCTGAGATGAGAAAGATCGGGTTCTCTCATAGCTTTTAGACTTCACTGTTTTCTTGTGGTTGAAAAATAGAAAACTTCAAACCATTATGACTCTGGGTTCAGTCATAATAACAAGAAAATTGGAATAAAAATAGAACACTGGGTAATTTTGGTGCAGTAGAGAGCAGAAATTATCTATCATTGATGAATGTTGCGTGCTTATTTTTTTTTTAAAAAAGAGTCATGTCCTGTTTGCATTTTGGTTTTCTTGTTATTATGACTCCACAATAAATAATGTTGTGGATCAAAACCTCCTAGGATGAGGGGTTTTGAAAGAAATGTTGTGTGTAGCTCTGCTTCACTCGGCCTGCGTGGATTGGGAAGTGCTGCACCTCATTGCAGATGAGATCAGATCAGAAAAGTGACTTGATATATTTCTAACTGTAAAATGAGTGGTAAGACAGCAAAACCTTAAAAAAAATCAAGTAGCAGTTTCTCTCAATTGACATAAATCACATATAAGTGATTGAATACACTTAACAGTGCTGGGCTCAGAACGTGGGGCATTTCCCATTGCCTGCAGCTACTGATGAAAACACTGTTGAAACATCTTGCTGAAATAAAATGCACACCAAATCCACAACAGTAACTTACCCTTGTCGTCTGCTTTATCAGGCAATCGGCAGAGGATTTCCTCTAATTACCTTTGCCAGAAATGCCAGTAAAGCTGGGGAGTGTTTGATCTCTCATTGTCTCTGACTCAGGATTTTTGTGACCTGTGAAAGTGACATCGATTCTTTAGTTGATTTTTGAAATTCGTTGCCTGCCCAGTATCTTTACCATTTTTTCCCTTGTATTATTTTGATATCACTTTGTCACTACAGCTGAGTGTTTTACTCCTTCCCTAAGAGGCAAGGTTAATACTGAGCAGAAGTGTAGTTTCAAAGACTAAATGTAAGTCATCGATGCTAGGTGAGCTTTGGTGAACTGAAAGTTTTAGAGAATTATAAATAAATATAAATCTTGGATTCCTCCATGCATAGGAGATTCCTTTGGATTCAAGCAGAAAGAGAATGTTCACTGTTGAATAAAAAGGCTTTATGTTCATCACAGCTGCAGGCATATCTGTGAAATGCTCTGCATTAATGAAGCGGAGGTATTGAATTGATGTTTGATAACAGAACAGACACAGATGAACAGATCTGTCTTTTCATATGGGGGGCTCCATCCAGACACTTTTGTTGAATTTATGCCAGTGTTAGAAATGATGGTTAGGGACCTGACTTAGTTTTAATTATGAGAATTATTAGTATGTGTTCCATCTACAATGTTTCTGTAATGGACTGAACAACCTAGGGTTTAGACCTGTGTAATGTAAACAGGGCCATACGTATAATTTTTGGAAGCTAAACATTTAAAACATTAAAAAAAACATTTAAAATGTTCATTTCTGGGAAAGCTTTATTGGCCGCCTGTACCAACCACATTCTGGAAAGATGCTTTTAGGTGAATTCAGAACTTAGCTGCCAGAAATTAATAGCCATATTTTGGAAGAAAGTATATCTTTTCCATGAGTAGTCTTAGCGGGAGGAAAATCAGAAACATGAAGAGGAGAGGGGCTGGAAGGCCCACAGGAATGTTGGATTGACAAATGAGATTGTCTGGGGCCCTTTGTCTTGATTCCACGTATTTTCTGTGGTCCTGGCAGCTTTTCCCCGAGAGAGAGCTGAGATGAGAAACAGCCGGGTCCTTGGGATTCAAAGCTGAGGCTTACTGTTGAGCTCACCCAGAGTTGCTGTCCACGAGACTGTGGGATAGTGGTTCAGGTCAAGGCCTGTTTCTTATTTACTCATCTTCAGGGTTTGTCTGTACTGATATTTGAAGGAGAGGAGTCCATGACAGGGCAAAAATCAGTTCTGTGAGTAAAAGTCACATTTCTGCTTGTGAATAGAATGAGTAGGAAGAGACAGGCTATTTGGAAGCTATAAAATATCAGAAAACAGGTTCCCACCTTACATGCAATACCGCACCTCGCAGATCGCTGAGCACTGCAGGCTCAGAACATGCGTGTCAGCAGTCTCCGCGTGTTTGCTGCAGTGAGGTGCACCCCCCCGTGCCACCCCCGAGCATCCGTCCCTCCCATCCTCAGTGTTGGAACCCGTGTAACATGCAGTGTTCTCTGTCATCACCGTCCAAACACGCATCACAAAGTCTATGCACTCCTACCTGGGAAATAACCCGTGTTAGACCAGCCACTGACTCCCCGTTCTAGCCATCTGTCCATGGAATATACTGGGTCTAAAGACTCTGATGCTGGGAAGGATGGAAGGCAGGAGGAGAAGGGGACGATAGAGGATGAGATGGTTGGATGGCATCACGACTCAATGGACATGAGTTTGAGTAAACTCCGGCAGTTGGTGTTGGACAGGGAGGCCTGGCGTGCTGCAGTCCATGGGGTCACAAAGAGTCGGACATGACTGAGCGACTGAACTGAACTGTTGGGACCTTCAAATGCTGGTTGAGAAGCTTCCCCCCTCCACAATGATTGTTCTCCAGTCTTTCCTTCTACTGAGGAGGAAATGGAACCATCTCTTTGCTTCTTTCAATACCATAATGTTTGGTAATTTCCCTCTCACAGTAGAAGTATCTTAGAGCAATTTCAAATCTCCAGTGAGGAAGCACCATGCATTCAGTGTCTGTTCAGGTGTAAGAGACTGCAGTGCTCGGACACAGGAAGACGCTAAGATGCAGACTTGTCACCCGATTCATGAATCGCTGCTCTGTTGAGCCTGGCCCAGAGACTGCAGGCTTGGGGAGAGGGAGCTAGGGGATGGGAAGGGGGTTAGGCTTGTCTCATTTTTAAATGTACTTATTTATTCATCTGTGTCAGGTCTGTGGGGCTTCTCAGGTGGCACTAGTGAAAAAGAACCTGCCTGCCAATGCAGAAGATGTAAGAGATGTGGGTTCAATGCCTGGCTCAGGAAAACTCCCTAGAGAAGGAAACCGCAACCCACTTCAGTGTTGTTGACTGGAGAACCCCGTGGACAGAGGAGGCGAGTGGGCTACAGTCCCGGGAGTTGTAGACTCGGACACGACTGAAGCGACTGAGCATGCATGCACATCGGGTCTTATTTGTGGCACTGCGGGTCTTTACTGCCTCAGGCAGGATCTTTGTCGTGGTGCCTGGGTTCTCTAGTTGTGGCACCTGGGCTCTGGAGCGCGAGAGCTTAGTAGTCATAGTGTGTGGACCACGGCATGTGGGACCTTAGTTCCTTGACCAGGGATTGAACCCACATTCCCTGAACTGGACGGCAGATCCTTAACCACCAGACAACCAGGGAAGTACTTAGGACTGTATTTTTAATGTAAAGTTTCTCTTCTTGCTTGCTATATGTAAGAACATGTAATTAAAAATAAAGAATCAGATTTAAAAAGTAACAAAAAGCTATCTTAATCAGTGAAGCTGGTGGCTTCTTTTTCCTAATTCTAGTTCGGAAATTCCCCTTGCAAATGGTGAGCTTGAAAACTGCGTTTATTTTCGGTCTTGGAGGTTTGATGTGTAGAGTGATAATGGACTCAGGGCACCACTATTTGAGTTAGCGCACAAGCATCTATTGTTTATAATATGCTGAGTGAATTAAATAGTACTGTGTCAGATTTTGATTTGATTTGATACTTTAGGGTGGTGGTTCTCAAACTTATTCTCAGGATGCCTTTATATACTTCAATAATTGTGGCCTGCAAAGACCTGTGTTTTTGCAGACCAAGATTACATCTGTCAGTAGTTACTATATTGCAGTCCCACCAATAGGGGGTGAAGGTTCTCTTTTCTCAGGAGCCTTACCAAAATTTGTTATTTATTGTCTTTTTGTTGTTAGCCACGCTGACTGCTGTGAGGTGATATTTCACCATGATTTTGACTTTCATTTCCCCTGTGATTAGCGATGCTGAGCATCTTTTCATGGGTCTGTTGGTGGTTGCTCCCGTTTTGACCATTGGTGTTGAATCTTTCAGCTTGGCTCCTGTGTCCCTTTGAGGAGTTTTGTTGTTTTAAGATCTCTCTTTGTTTCTATTGCTACAGGTGTGTCCTTGCTCCTGGTGCTCATTCCATGCTGTCTGCCTTGGAATCCCGTTTATCTGAGCAGCCCTGGTTGTAAGCCCTCACACTTAGTGGCACTCTGAAACTCCTGGCTGAAACCCGCTTGCCCTCTGTGGCGGTCCCTTCCTCCTGTGCTCTGCTCTAGGGAAGCCGGCGCTCTGTCCTTTCTCTCCTGGAGGAGTCTGTCTGTCCTGAGAGTCCAGCCTAGTTGTTGCCCTGTGATCCCACCTCTCCCAGGAGTTCACGGTTGTAATTCTGTGGATGATCTGACTTTTCTTGCTTTTAGGATGGGAGCCATTCTCTTTGCATCTCTTTACATTCCAAGGTGAAGCTGGGCCATTCTGATGTGGGGGCTGTTTGAGGGGACAAGATGGTCATGGAAAACTTAGAGTCACACTTGGGAATCAGTGTGAACTGGGTCCATAGGTCCTGGTCTCCAACATGGAGTCCAGCAGAGAAGGGCTGGACCCTGAAGCTGGACTAAGGGAACTTATCTGGTCCAGGGTGACCTGTGGGCTTCCTTGATCTTGGTCTGGGCTCCCAGGCCAGGTCAGAGTAAGGCCGGCCCATGGTGGACCATGGAGAGGTGGGCGGCCTTCCAGCACGGGCTGTGTGGTTTGGCACGTCACTCTCTTGCGTGTGTGACAACCTCTGGCGGGCTGATCTTTGTTGCAAACGAAAGTTCTCAGCGTCCAGTTGTAGCTGAATGTTCCAGTCCCAAGGGCTCTTGCTTATGTTCAGAGAGCAAAGTATCAGCTGCTAACACTGACGGTTTCTATTTCAGGAAGACAATTCACGAATGTCTTTTAAGAAAAAGTTTCCCTTAAGACACAACACAAAGAAAAAAGGTATGTCACGTAGATGCTGAAGAAATAGAAATGTATATGTCCTGTAATCACTCAACCACGCGCGGGGGTACGACACGTAGATGCTGAAGAAATAGAAATGTATATGTCCTGTAATCACTCAGCCATTCGCGGGGATACGGCACGTAGATGCTGAAGAAATAGAAATGTATATATCCTGTAATCACTCAGCCATGCGCGGGGATACGAGGAAATCCTGTTATACACAGCTGGTCAGATTTGTCTCCTGAAACATTGTTAAAATATGCATGGAACACCTGACAGAGCAAAGGTCTTAGTTCCTGCCCCACAGAGCATCGTGGTGATAACACCACCAAATGAGAAATCCCTTCCCTAATTTCTTCCATGCCTATTCATTAATGATCATAATGGTTTATACTTATAGTTTTAAAAGCAGTTTACAAGAAATTTCCCCATACACGCCTTCTAGTGTTGCATATCAACCATGAGGTGCAGGAAATGATGTATCACAGTATTAAATGATGCAGTGTGTTGCAGATTGTGAAGATGGATGCCTTCTTAACCATTTGTCTTTTTATCACATAAGTTGGGTATTTTATGGATGAGGAAAGTGAGGCATAGACAGGGTGCATGCTTCCTAGGGTCAGGATGGTTTCCTAGGTTCCTGAACTTGTAACATTGTAGCCAGAACTCATTCCAGGGTGTGTCTTCCTTTTTTTGTTTGTTTGTTTGTTTTAAGTCATTATTGAATTTGTTACAATATTACTTCTGTTTTAGGGTTTTGGGTTTTTGGCCTCAAGGCATGCGGGACTTTAGTTCCCTAACCAGGGATCGAACCCGCACCCCCGGCATCTGGAGGCAGTGTCTTAACCACTGGACTCCCGGGAAGCCGTCAGGGTGTGTCTTCTGAGGTCTGAAGCCTCACACCTGGGGGTGGGGGTGGAGCCCTCAGTTCACCCCGGGGCTTGAACCGCGGCTCAAATCTCCATCAGCAGCTTGTTTGCTCTTTCAGTTCAGCTCAGTTCACTCGCTCAGTTGTGTCCGACTCTTGCTGACCCCATGGACTGCAGCCTGCCAGGCCTCCCTGTCCATCACCATCTCCCAGAGCTTGCTCAAACTCATGCCCATCCAGTCAGTGATGCCATCCAACCATCTCATCCTCTGCCGTCCCCTTCTCCTCCTGCCTTTCATCCTTCCCAGCATCAGGGTCTTTTCAAATGAGTCAGTTCTTCACATCAGGTGGCCAAGTATTGGAGCTTCAGCTTCAGCATCAGTTCCTTCCAGTGAGTATTCAGGACTGATTTCCTTTAGGGTGGACTAACTTTCCTTTAGGATTGTATGCACTTTGGGTGTACTTTATTCCCCCTACAAAGCACCTACAGGCTCCTTTCTCTGAAGTGTGGTGATTACAATCTCTCGTCCTGTGAAAGGAGACAGTAGTCAGGATAATCCAACACTGTGGCTCCCCCGCCCTTCCCCTGTGGGCTCCATGTGTGGGGACCTGTGGTTGTTCCTTTTGAGGAAGGTAGAGGAGGCGTGTTTGCCACGGGAGAGGCTGAAGAGGTCCCCAGCAGCTCCTATGGAGGTGGGTCAGCCCCAACTCCCGTCTGGTGGGCAGGGGACCACCCATCACATCTCAACAGCCAACTTTTAGCATTTATATGTGGTAAAACCTGGTGGCTCAGATGGTAAAGAATCTGCCTGCTAGGCAGGAGACCTGAGTTTGATCCCTGAGTCAGCAAGATTCCCCGGAGGAGGAAATGGCAACCCACTCCAGTATTCTTGCCCACAGAATTCCATGGACAGAGGAGCCTGGTGGCCTACAATCCACGGGGTTGCAAAGAATCGGACTCAACTGAGCGATTAACACAAAACGTAGATTAAACCAACCCTGGGGGGATCCTTGAAGGGAAAAGAGAGCTGAAGGAACAGTTGACGATTTCCCGTGGAAGAGGTGAGCGTGGAGTCTTGTCAGACCCCAGGAAGCAGAGCCACCAGGAGTCAGAGCGGGCCCAGCGAGGCTGGGTCAGGGGAGGGGGGTGCCTTCAGGCTCCAAGACGGCAGAGTTCATTGTGCAACATTCTATGTTGTTTCTCACCTATATCCTGGGAGGAGCGACAGATCTAGGAAGACAGGGTTCCTCAAGCTGACCTTGTGTTGTGATGTTTGGGGTTTCAATTTTAAAACTGCATTGTAAGTGTCAGTGTCTCCACAATCAAAATCTTTCAACCACAATTTCCTTTGAATGTGGGGGAATGTCTACCTTTGCATTTTCTACTCTTCTTGTTAACTTAAGAGAAAAGTCCTCATTCATAAATGCCAGTAAAGTGATCAGAGAAGATATTCTGTTTTCAAGAAGAGAGGTTTTTATAAAGTGGATCCCAGGTATTAAAAAGTGAAGGTAGTATTTACCCTACAGGGGAGCAGACAGCCACGTGGGCCCCAGGTTCCCGGTTAGTGGCCAGAAAGAAACCTGCTGAGCATCAGAAATAGGCATGTCCTTGCAGTTTAAGGGACTTGCAAGTGGCTCAAATGGTAAAGAATCTGCCTGCAATGCGGGAGACCCAGGTTCGATCCCTGGGTCAGGAAGATCCTCTGGAGAAGGGAATGGCTACCCACTCTAGTATTCTTGCCTGGAGAATCCCGTGGACAGAGAGGCCTGGAGGGCTGCAGTTCTTGGGGTTGCAAAGAGTCAGCCACAACTAAGTGACTCATACACACACACCTGCAGTTCAGGGTGTGTCTAAGCCCCAGCTTCTCCTCCTTGCTATTCCATTTTCCACAAAAGGATGCTCACAAGGGGACAGTTCACCCCAGAGAGGCCTCTCTGTGGACAGAGTCCACCCCGTCTTCCCTTCCAGCCTCTCCATGCCGTTTCCCTGCAGTCAAGGACCTGCGTACTTGAAAAAAAACCCATTAAATGCTGTCGGCTTTTATGGAGCCTTAAGTATATACAAAATGTGTATTGAACCATCTGCTGTAACAATAATTTACAACAATTCCTGCACAGACATCTCCTTCTGATTCTTATTTTCATTTTAACCTTCTTATTTTCATTTTAACCACCTTTCCAGGTGACGATCGTCATTTTACAGAGGAGGAGTCAGAGTGATTACCTGTCTTGTCCTTGGTTACAGAGGTGACAGTGGGAAGAGCAGGGATTCAAGCAGCTCCACCCGCTTCCCCCTCCCCACGCTTACCGGGGAGGCGCTGAGCTGGGTGCTGGGGCCGGTGAGCTGGGTCATGGCTGTGGCCCCAGAAGTGGGGCTTAGGGGGGCTTGTCCGTAACGCCGGTCCTGAGTGCCCGATGAGGGGGCTGTGAGTGATGTCAGGACCCCCGCCCCCCAGCTTGTTTGCAGGTGCCTCTGGGCTCTGGGAGCTCCGGAGTTCAAGGACAGCCTCCGAGGCCTCTGAGCGGTGTTGCACCCGCGCACAGGACACAGAGCTTTGGGAGCTCACCGTGGCCCCACGGAGCTTTGTGCGGGGGAGGGCGTGAGCCTGTCTCACACCTCACCCGGACAGCGTTACCTTCCCTCCTGAGTGCTCCCGGCTGTTAGCATCCATCCATCCTGTCAGCTTCTGTAATCCGTGCTTCAAAAATCAAAGTCTTACTGGTTGCTATACTGTTTCCAAAACACCGCAGCGCCTTACCTTTTGTGAGAGTTTACAAGTTTCATTTTTTTAGGAGACTAAGGCAGTTCTGAGTCCCTGAAGTTTAATTCAAAACAGTAATACTTTTTTTTTTTCTCACTGAGAATAATTTTTGACTGTGTTCCATTGCAGTCTTGTGCTGTGAACGCCGTGCATCCACCGTCACGTCTCATTGCGCTCTCACAAGTGCGCAGTCCGCAGTCACTAACAGGTGGTGCTTCCTTCCGTTTGTAAAAGGCCTTGGTTCGGTCCCTGGGTTGGGAAGGTCCCCCGGTTACTTGAGAGACCTGCTTAGTGATGTTCTGTGATCCTTTACTTCGATGTAAAGTGATGCTTGCGTTTGCTGCCTGGGACAAAGGATGCTAAGCACTGCCCCTGCATCCCGAGTCTGCTACAGCCCTAGACCGCAGGCTAAGCTGGTCCAAGAGGCGGGCTGCAGCTACTCCAGGGAGGGGGAGTGGGCAGTCCAGTCTCAAGATGTGAACGGCAAAGAGGCTGAGGTTGTTTTAGGGGCGAGGAGGGATAAAGGCTTGGGAACCCGCTTCCAGGCATGTGGCAGAGTGAGCAGCTGTCGCTCAAGAGGGCTGCAGGGAGACCCAGTCCTGGGGAGGATGTGACTTGAGTCGGTTCCTGCAGGACACGCCTCTCCATCAGCAGTCTGCATCAGGGAATTTATCTTGAGGCCGTAAAATCAGAGATAAGTGCTTATTTTGTATCTCCAGACTTCATCTAGGTTACAACTTAAAACAACAAGTAGTGGGTCTATGACTTAAATTTACTTTCATTTGGGGGGGAGCCTATTCTCTGTTTTCCAAGTTTTCTGTAATGAGCAGCACATGTGAATGTAGAAAACAGAATTATTTTAGGAATAAAAACCCTTACTGGTTGCAGGAGAGCTGTTGAATCTAGAATCAACAGAGTTGATCTGTGAATCTAGATCTCCGGTTGGGTCTTCAAGTCACTGTCAGAGAGTCTGTGAATTCAAACTACTCTCTGATGTGATTTGTAAAAGGGCCTGGGGCTTCCTGGGTGGCTCAGTGGTAGATGCGGCTTTGATCCCTGGGTTGGGAAGATCCCCACTCCCTCATTCTTGTCTGGAAAACCCCATGGACAGAGGACCCTGACGGGCTATGGTCCACAGGGCTGCAAAAGAGTCAGACATGAGTTAACAACGAAAACAACAGCAAACCGCAGAGACCTTGTGAACGTCTTTGCTGATTGTTTGAAACGCGCCTCGCTCACGGAGAGGCCAGATGCCTGCATGACTGTCACCAAACACAAAAATAAATGCCCTTTAACTTAGGGTTCCTAACTGTCACAACGCAATTACCCCTGAAACCAAAACATTGGATTCGTTTTCACAAATTTCAGCCTGACATCTTAATTCATAACGAGCAGCTGCAGTAGACTCCGGCAGTCTCAAAAATGAGTGAAAATGAAGACAAGATTTTGAAGCAAGTGTTGAACACAGGACTTAACAGTACATTCAAATCACACGACTGTATACCGGGCATTAGGGGGCTGCTTTGTGGACAAAGGCAATGGTTTTTCTGATTCCATCCAACTGTTGTCGTTCGTGGTGGCCTCTGACCTCCCACGACTGTCAACGAAATCAGCCATCTCTTGAAAATCTCAGTTCTTACTCCTTTTCCTCTCTGCTCCAACGTTCGGATTCTCTCAGCTGCTGTTGCTGGCAGTCTAATCTCTCCAATCACCTCTCCTAACAGCTTCTCCGATTTCTTCCCTTATGACCGGCAGCTCCTCCAGCTGCTCTCGTGTCTGTTCCGTCTCACTTGCCAACACGTCAGGTCTTCAGAACAGCCTCAGTCTAGTTCTTTTTGGCCCCTGAGTTCAATTTAACTGGAAGGCTTATTAGCAAAAATATTTGCGTGTTGATTATGTCAGCGGAAACGACACACTGACATGTTTCTGAGTGCATCTGTAACAGAATGACCATTTTTATGCCGTGCTGATGGATTGGCAGAGATGCTCATGAACTTTAAAATACCTGAAATCAAAGCAGAATTGTCAGATGAGAGGCTCAGCGGGTGGATCGGCAGAAGTCTTATTGCATTTATTTATGTTGTGCTTGTGTGTACCAGCGCTTTGTAACTTGCAAGTGTTGATGTAAATCGCACATTTCTAGTTTTAGCATTTTCCACTGGACACGGAATATTATAATTTTCCTGCCCTTTACTGTTGAGGTTTTTGACGAGCAGCTGCCATGGAAACTGAGTGACGTTGTCTGGTTGGTGGTGGGGTACCCCTGACATGCGCACTTTACAGGTTCCTGGTCTGGCTGGAGAGCCCCTGGCCCCCTGGGGTCCCTTGTGTGGAGGAAAGGAAATACCAGCACGTGCCCCCCACTGCCCACTGGGAAACTGCAGGAGGAAGAGCTGGGAAAAAAAAACCCACCCTAACTAAAACATGCTCTTTTTCTTAGAAGAAGAGAGACAAGACGATCAAAATTCCGTCGCCCCATAGTCTCAGAGACCACGGTTGGCATAACATTGGTCTGACCTCCTGTGTCATAATGCAGGGTCCTGCTTTAGCTGAAATGGCCCTAAACGCCTCTGCTCGCCTCTGCGTGCTGGCGTGCCCCGCGTGCTTTTAGCCGTGGGTCTCACACCACCATCTCATGGGACGGAAACCTTTAAGTTGGTGTATTAATATCTGGGTTTTCCTTTCTTTCTTTTTTCAGCATCTCTCAAGAACCTCAGCAAGAATAAGAAAGTGGTTCCGTTTCCTGGTAAGAGAATGGCTATCGTGATGGTTTGTGGGGCGCCTGGGAGACGGGTCCTTGGCAGTTACCCCCGGAAATGTGTGCACAGCGCCCCCGCTGGGCCACCCCCGGAACTTGCATTTGGGGGCAGTGTCCACGCAGCCTGTCTGGCTTAGAGCAAAAGCTGACCCTCTCATGACTGTGCTCTGACCTCTGCAAACCCTTTTGTATGGCACCATATTTAGGCGGATTGACAAATGAGGGTTTTCACTCAGCAACACAGTCACACTGTCAGCCAGCGATTCCATCCAGGCAGACTTTGCATTGTTGAACTATGCAGTCATTTTAAGATTTCACTGTTTTTATAGCATTTTATAAGGAAAAAGGAAAGAAGGGGGGGGGGGGAACCTTGTCCTTGGAGTAAGAAGGTGCAGGTTTCAACTGGAGACTTGAGACAAATATGGAAATTCTTAGGGGCCCTGAAGTGACACGTTTTTAGCCACATTTAGGGGCCTGTTGGATTATGGGTTCAATTCTAAGGATACAATATAGAACAAGTGTGCAAGGTCAGAGACACCTCACTGATGACTGCATTTAAAAGGTGATGTGAACTCAGGGATTTTTGAAATGTGTTTTATTACATATCAATACAGCACATGTATTACTGTATATTAATGTTTCATGCAATTTCATATTAAAGAGTATAGTGATCTGTTATTCATATCTCACTACCATTTTTAATTTTGCACGTTCTAATTTTATATGTCTTTAGGAATGCTTTACCTATGTGACTAGACACTGCTGGTCCATTTATTATTTATTCCCTTTTTTTCCATTTATCAAGCATTTTCCATGTACTTTCCATGTGCCAGGCTTGGGGAAAAAAAGATGCCTAGGACACAACGCCTGCCTCAGGCAGCTGCCAGGTGGGCCCTCGGATGCAGCAGAGGTCAGCCCCCTGCTGGTGCAGGAGGGAACCTGGAGGAGGTGCTAGGCCGGCTGTGAGTGGCGCGCAGTTGCACCTTCCTGGGGGTTTGCCAAGCGCAGTTTCACCTCCTCCTGCCTCTCACCTCCTCGGCCTTTCATTTTCATATAATCGATTATTACCTTGTGAAGGTTTTTAGTCTTTCTTCTGTAACAATCCCCTCCTTTGTTTTCTCTCTTTAAACCTGTTGTGGTAATAATAAGTATCATGTGTACAGTTTGCCTTCCACATCCGTGGATTCAACCAACTGTGGATCAAAAATATTAGGAAAAAAGTTCCAGAAAGTTTCCCAAAGCAAAACTTTGCCAAGTGCAGGTGACCGTTTACATAGTGTCTAACTGTCCTGCACAACAGCTGCTCAGATAGCGTTTGCATCATGTTAAGCGTTCTAAGAATCTAGATGTGATTTAAAGCATATTGGAGAACATGCCTAGATTGTGTGCAGACACCATGTCCCATCATGTAAGGGACCGGACATCCATGGGGTCCCCGGAACCACACACGCGAAGGGATCAGTGGTCACAGTTCACTGTGGCCTCTGATCATGTATCACCATGATCTTACATTTCTGAAGATCCACTTTCACCTGTTTTTTTTTTTCAAGAAAGAAATAACTGAGACCCAGGAAGAGAAGGCAATCTGTCCAAGATTATTCTGAATGTAGGTAGACGAACCAGCACTCATGAGTCACTTAAATCATCCTTTAAAAAGGAAACAAAATAGTGGGGAGTTGCCCACCCTGAGCTCGGCATCGAGTGCTGAGAGAATTACAGGTGAGCTCGGAGCTGCTCTGCCATTCTCTGGAAGCTCATTGCTCCCGGGTTGGGACACAGGTGGACGCAGACAGAGTTAGAGGCTTGTGCTGGAGACCCTGGAAATGTCCCGGGGAGAGAGTGGCTGACGTCCTGGGCCAGGAGAGAGGATGCAGGGGGCGACGGGAGGAGTTAAAAGGAGGGGATTGTGCAGGTGGACTGCAAAGGGTCAGGGGGTCTGCTGGAGGGGTGGGCAGTGCTGAGAAGGGGGTCAGGGCAAGGGGGCTGCATGTGCAGGCGTGTGGAGGGGCGGTAGGAGCCGGCGGTGCAGCCAGAGCAGAAGGATGGGGGGAGGGGGGGGCGTGTGAGGGGAGAGACGGAGACGCAGGTTCCCTAACCCAGGTCTGCTGTGTCCCTGAGAGCAGGCGGAGCCAGGTGCCAGTAAAGGTACCAGCCCCGGGTCTTGGGGACGCGAACCATTAGTGTTCATTTCTCAGCTGCATAAAGCTTACCGCGGGGTGGAGGCTCCCCTGGGCATCTCCCCTCCCAGCGCTGACTCAGGGATCTGGGGGCTTCATGATGCTGCTGCCTTCCAGAGGAGAGGAGAGACAGGAGGTTACATGAGACCCTCCCCAGCTCAGCCGGGAACAGGGCTTCACGTTCTCAGCCCTGTGGTCGGACGAGGCCTTAGACCCCCATCCCAGGTGCGAGCTGGCTGGGAACCGTCCGCGGCAGCTGGACACTAGGGCGGGAGCACAGCTGGGTCCGCTGGTCACTGCTGCCAAGCTCCAGGTGTCACTCTAGGGGCCTGGCCTCTGTCCTGTAGATGATGTTAAAGCGGGGAGATGATGTGATCAGGTTCTTGCTTTAAAATCATCACTCTGACAGCAGCAGGCAGGGATGGGAGAGGTTAAGAGTGTTACTGTCTGTAACATCTATTAGATGGCGTGAACCATGGAGTAGGGCTGCACAGGAGAGACGGACTTCAGGACCACATGGACCAGACCTGGCCGTGGAAGGGATAGGAGAATGAGGCTGACGCTGGAGCTGGGCTGTCTGGATTGGGCTCTGGTGCAAAGCTACTCCTGCAGACAAGAGCAGGAGCAGGTTTGGGGGCAAGGACGGTATCAGCGTGCCGGGGTGTGAGGCGCCTGGCTTATCCTGGGTTCTGTGAAGCTCCAGCTGAAGGCATCTTTCCTTGGGCTGTTTCCAGCGGTGGTGTTTTCAGGTTTTAGGGACATCCTCTGCTTTCTGACAGCAGGGGGATTTTATTTCTGCAGGAGTCACTTGGCGTTGGCGAGCACGGTTGGGCTGGTGGGAGGCTGGTCACCACCCAGGAATTCCCCTCTCCTTAGGCAGTTTTTCATGTGTTGGCGCCTCTTCTGGAGAACAGCGGCTCTGGATTCTCCTGCACTGATGCTTGTTTTTTAATTTTTATGAAAGTGCCTTCCCTCCCTCTGTGACTGTTAGAAAAATCAAGCCTTCCCAGTAGCTTGCCAACTTTTAAACAGTGAATGGACATTTCTAAATGAGAGTAAAAGTGATAAAACATGTAAAAGCACTTTGTCAGCATAATGTCATATGTGAAAACTATTTCCTTAATATTATCACTGTCATTTTGAAATCAGTGATATAGTAGCAGTGCTCGGCATTTTATGATGTAGTTCATGTGGTTTAGATGGCTACTATGTTTACTGGTGGTTTTGTTTTATTTTGTTTATTGAAAACAAGAAAAGGAACCAAATGACATTCTAGAGGAAAACAATACACCTGTACGGCCAGACACCCCAGTTGAAAAAGACCAAAGAGAAGCTCCAATGGGACAGCAGTCACAGGAGTCTTCACAAGGACAACCAGACGTGAAACTGGACAAGCAGGAATCAGCTGAACAGTCGTCCTTGGGACAGCCGTCCCAGGAACAGGTGCCCGACAAACAAGAACCCCCTGAACCGGCATCCTTGGGACAGCCATCCCAAGAACAGCTGACTCAGGGAGAAGACAAAGAACAACAGATACCATGAAAACAAAGTATCAGCCGTAGCTGTGAAGAACAACAGTCTGAGGCTAGAAAGATCAAAAGGCAAATGAAAATAACATTAGGCATTTTTTTTTCACATGATGCTGAAGAGGTATGGCCGTAGGATATTACAATTGTGAATTTCATATTTTGGTGCCCAGACATAAAGTTTTCAAACAATGATTAAGACTAAATGTATCTGGAATTCTTTCTTCTGTCCCCTGAGTGTAAAGCTGGGAGGGAGTGGTTGGTGAGATTGAATGGACGGTCGTCATGTTGCCTAGATCATCCCTCTTTCTTAGAACCTCGCCCATATCTGGCATTCCAGAGTGACTCAGCCATCCCCAAAATGATACATATTTGCATAGTTATCCATAATTAGTTATTCCTATTTAAAAGTGATTTAAGACATAATTATAATACATATTGGGGCTTCCCAGGTGGCGCTAGTGGTAAAGAATCAGCGTGCCAGTGTAAGAGATGCAAAAAAAACCCCAGATTCGATCCCTGTGTTGGGAAGATCCTCTGGAGGAGGAAAATGGCAACCTACACCAGTATTTTTGCCTGGACAATTCCACAGACAAGAGAAGCCTGGCGGGCTACAGTTCACAGGGTCACAAAGAGTCGGACACAGCTGAGTGGCTGAACATACACGTAATACATGTGATATATAAATCTACAAGTATCTGCATTACTTATACATATGCCTGCACATACATGTCAGAAATAGGCAATAGAGCCCCAGCAAATGGTGTATTTTTGTTGGTGAGAATGGACTTTCAAGTCAGACTATGCAAGTGTGACCCCTCCACTCACTAAGTACGTGAACTAGGTCTGTGTCTCATCTGTTAATTGGGGCTGACAGTAATGCCTGGCTCAGGTTGTTGGGGTGATTGACAGTGATATCGCTTATTAAAAAGCCCTTCGAACAAGAACACATGGGAGGCACTAAAAGCGTTGGCTGTCCCGTCATTTCATTTTGGTGGTTGTCTTCTCTGTTAAATGAGAGAAGGCAAGCTGGAGTTTCTGCGCAGATTATTACCAGATTTGACTCTTCGGAGGGTTACCTGAGGTGCTCGACTGCTAGAACAAAGCTGGCAACAAAGATCTCAGGATTGTCGAGCCCTCGTTAAAAATCATACCAGTTCTTTACCATCTGTTAATTGTAATACAGTGTTTGCCTGTGGAAGGAGAGAGCTATTATTTCACCACTTCATGGTTTCTTGGTGTTAGACCTGACCGTAGCATCTGTTACACCCTAAGGAGGAAATTGCAATCAAGTGGAAACCATCTCCATCTTGCCTTTAGATATTTTCAGTTAATCAATACGTTTCTGATGGAGAACCCATTGACTGACCTGGCCTCGTTCTCACTATGTTTTATGAGAAGGAATTCAGAGCTGTATGTCCCAGTCCCTTTGCCCAAGGCCTCGGTCCTGGGTCTGGTGTGTGTTACTGTGGAAAGAAGATGGGTTTGGGGTAAGAACCTCCGGTTCAGTCCACATCACCCTTCATGGACCCGATGGTCTTGACCGTGGTCTTCTGTAAGCGAGAAGGATGATGTGAGAGCTAGGAGCAAGTCCAGAGACCATGGTGTTTACACCATAGGGATTAATGACCCAAAGACGCGGGTGACCTGTGCAGCTTATAGTGACAGGGTAGGACTTGGACTCATGGTTTCCTTTATTTCTCCCTTAAAAAAATTTTTTTAAGTTACAAATCACTAAAATATTTAATCTGTCTTAGTATAGAATTATTGTAGTGATAAATGAAACTAAACTCTCTAAAATTCACAGTAGTGTGCTGGTATAAGATAGAACCTTTATTTTAATGGGTACATAAATATTGCTTCATTTAAAATACTGCATCCAATGACACCCACATTTGGGGCCTAACTTTAGCATGGTCTGGGTGCTGGAGGAGTAATCACTATTACAGTCAAACAAAAAAGCTGAAATTCAAGCAATGCCACGGTAGCTCAGCACCTTTAGAGAACGGGGGCTGGGGGTTGGGGGAGAAGATGGAGGCGGGGCAGGAGGGACCCCAAGGGTCTCCTTAGATCAACCGAAACGAGAGGACCACTCACCCCGAACTAGTTTCAGACTCACTTTGAAATAAATTGTCAAGGTTGTTTGCACCAGCGCCTGCCCCGCAGCAAACCACTGCCTGGATGCACTGCTGTTAGTCTCCATCTCGTACCATAGATCCTGACTCAACACGACAGACTGCGGCCCGAAAAATCACCCGGAACCTCCAGACTTCACAGAAATACCAGCTCTCATGAGAACGGGGAGTGGACTCTGGCCAGACCACAGCTGCAGGAAGTTTTCCCTTAACCTGCTTCTTTATGTCTTTCAGATGGCCTGGGAGTGGAAACCATTAAATTAAAAACGTCACCTTTGTATCCACTTGAAGTCAGTTTTTCTTCCATCATGATGCTTCCGTCTCACATATGGACAGTTTAACAGCAGGAAACCGCGTCCGGGTGAAGCGAGGCCCCAGGCAGTAGTGTGCCCTCGGGAGCTAGAGACGAGGGCTTCTCCTGGATCCCACGTTTTTCTGATTCTTCTTCTTGATGATATTTCTTTTTAGTAAACATTTAGAAGAGTGAAATGTGGTTCTTTAAAATTAAGGCTCACAGGGATAGTTCAGAAAACCAGAAGGGTTTGGAATAATGTCTGCACATTTCCCCTCATGATTTTTTTTTCCCTTGGAATGTGTATTGAAAGGTATAGTTTCATTTTTATGCAACATGGAAGTTCTCACAAAGAGGTATCTAGAACCTCCACTTTGCGAAGTTCAAAGTGTGAAAATATTTTATCTGCTGAATGATTAATTCCAAAAGAAAGAAAAAAGTTACCAAGATGAGCTGGGGAATGGGTTTTAAAATTTACTTTTTCTTAATGACAAAAGTAATACCCACGTAGCTAAGTGCAAAGATTTAACAGTTTTCTTTAGCAAAGATTTTAAATACAGCAAATAATATATGCCTTCACATCACTCTGTTCGGAGTTGGGGGGTTGTTTCGCTGAGCACACATAGAGCTCTTACCTGTGTGTTGTTTGCCTTCTAGTCACAGGTAAAGAAGCTGCAGGCTATTTACCTTTGCATTTCAGTAAAAAAAAAATCATGTGCTATCAACAAGGTTAAATTTTCAAAATTAGAAATTCATTTATTTTTTAATATTTACTATCTAGTTGGATGCTGTGCTGATTTCTGCCATATAACAACATGAGTCAGCCATAACTATGTATGTCCACTCCCTCTGAACCTTCCTCCTACCAAGAGTAGAGATTTAAATATTGTCATCTCCACGATACTGGGCATTGCTATGTTGAGAACTTAAGCTTATATTCTGTTACACTTATTGATAATATAACCATTGGTAACAGGCTCAACAGTGTCAACTTCTTATATTTGATACTTAACAAGCTTTGGAAGTTGGCATGCACTGAAATGTGTCAGAACCTATTGGGGTATGCAAGAGAAAGTGAAGAAGTAGGAAAAAGAGTTTGGATGTCTGCCAGGCCTTCTGAACTGAGTAGGGAGGCCGGAAGGAAAATGAGCAGAGTGGAGACATAACTTCTCTTTTACAAGAGTATATGGTAAAGTAAACCATCTGTGTTTCCACCGAAGCAGCACGAGTTATTTGTATGTGAGCAGTTGGTTCTTTCCTATTGTTTTAAGATTCTCTCTTTGCTTTTGGCTTTCATAGTTCAATCATGATGTGTCTAGGTACATATTTCTTTGAGTTTATCCAGCTTGGAGTTTGCTGAGTCCCGTGTTCAGCTATTGATTGGACAGAGATTCTGGGTATGAGGTTTTGGAGGGCCCCAAGCCCACTCTGGGCATCCCAGATGGCTCAGGGGGTTAAGAATGCAGCTGCAGTGCAGGGGCTGCAGGGGACACAGGTTCGACCCTGGGTCGGGGAGGTCCCCTGGAGGAGGGCAGGGCAACCCTCTGCAGTGCTCTCGCCTGGAGAATCCCCTGGACAGAGAAACTACAGTCCATGGGGTCTCAGAGTTGGACATGCCTGAAGCGACTGCATGCACCCATGCACACAAACCCATCCTGCCTTCTCCTGTGGGTGCTAAGCTGTGGTTTTCACAGTTGTGAGATGATCCATTTTCAAGGTGATTGTTGAGCTGGGGAGAGGGAGCTAGGAATAGGTCAAGTTAAAATGTCACAAAGCCTGCTGTTCCTACTGAGATTCAGTTATTTTTCTTGAATAAATACTCCTTGAACAGCTGCAATCCTTTGATTAATTTCTAGAGTCCTAAAAAAGTGACTTTGACCCTTTTTGCTAGTATTCTTGTTACTTTTATGGAGGAGTGGACTTTTGATGGTCCTTACTCTGCTATTTCATAAATGCTTCTCTTGTGGCATTCTTGACGTGGCAACAAGTGAGAATGCAGATGCCTCCGTTTTTCTACCTGCCACATGTTTTTAATTCTGTTCTCTCTTGATTTATATAAACACAGGGAGTTCAGTTCAGTTCAGTTGCTCAGTTGTGTCCAACTCTTTGCGACCCCATGAATTGTAGCATGCCAGGCCTCCCTATCCATCATCAACTCCTGGAGTTGACTCAAACTCATGCCCATCGAGTCGGTGATGCCATCCAACCATCTCATCCTCTGTCGTCCCCTCCTCCTCCTGCCCCCAATCCCTCCCAGCATCAGGGTCTTTTCCAATGAGTCAGCTCTTCACATGAGCTGGCGAAAGTATTGGAGTTTCAGTTTCAGCATCAGTCCTTCCAATGAACACCCAGGACTGATCTCCTTTAGGATGGACTGGTTGGATTTCCAAGGGACTGTGAAGAGTCTTCTCCAACACTACAGTTCAAAAGCATCAATTTTTCAGCACTCAGCTTTCTTCACAGTCCAACTCTCACATCCATACATGACCACGGGAAAAACCATAGCCTTGACTAGAGGGACCTTTGTTGGCAAAGTAATGTCTCTGCTTTTTAATATGCTGTCTAGGTTGGTCATAACTTTCCTTCCAAGGAGTAAGCGTCTTTTAATTTCATGGCTGCAGTCACCATCTGCAGTGATTTTGGAGCCCAAAAAAAAACAGAGAAGCAGATCAGTAATCCCCTATCGCCACCAGGCTGGGGAATGGCGTGTCAAGTCCTCGGTCTTGGAAGTCCTCAGGCTCTGTGATTGGTACATGTGAGAGTCTCCTTCACTTGACTTTGGGTGGATGTGGAAAGTGAAAGTGAAAGTGACTCAGTCATGTCCGACTCTTTGCGACCCCATTCCATACAGTCCATGGAATTCTCCAGGCCAGAATACTGGAGTGGGTAGCCTTTCTCTTCTCCAGGGCATCTTCCCAGGCCAGGGATCGAACCCAGGTCTCCTGCATTGCAGGCGGATTCTTTACCAGCTGTGCCACCAGGGAAGCTCTTGGGTAAATGTGGGAGGAAGTGTTATTCTTCCTCCACCTAAAGGGAAGCAGGGAAGGAAAAGCTGAAGCATTCTCCATTAAGCAAATGATTAAGATGGTCTTATAATTTATCATTTGAACTAGGGTACTTTTGATAGTGAGAAAGGCTATGGAAATAATATATGTATGTGCATATAAAGGGAGGGAGGGAGAGAAGACAGACATATACCCAGGCGTGCATGTACACACGCATACACACACACACTGAGAGTGACTGACCTCCAAACTGATTTTTACCACATTGGTGCATCTGAAGATGGTTCTATTAAAAAACACGTTTTGAAACTTTTGAAAGCAAGTTTTATATAAAATAAAAAGTATCCACATACATTAAAGCAAACAGGACTTTTTGATATAGATAATCTGAAATAAGAAAAAGCAGAATAACCACTCGGTACATATTCATGTATGTTAATTGCCTTCCTAAAATTATATTTGTTTAATACCATGTCCCTGTATTTTTAAAAGATATCAGTGTTTAATATGATCTAATTATTGCACCTTCTGTGCACACTATTATATTTTCAATTCAGAAAATTCTCTAGAGGTGCTGAGGGACCTGGTAAACTCAGAGAAAATTTTGCTAAGTGTGAAAATCTTCACTACTATTTCAAAAATATTGGAATTAAAAAATACTTCAGGCAAATATTTTTGTAGTTTGCTCATTGCTTCCATGCAGGGCGCCTTTTTTTGACAAATATTTTTACAGAATAAAACTCAGCAAAGAAGTTGTTTCTATTGATGACTTTTTAAAATGTTTTGTTATGTTTTTATGCTACAGAATCACAGAACCTCTCAATTTTGTGTTATTGTGATAAAATATAAATTTATCCAATTAAAAAATAGGTTCTTCATAAACTTCCTACCAGTTGACAAAATTCCACAAAAGTTATGGGATTTCCAAATTAAGTCCTCCACTTGAACTCTCATCGTTCAATATGTTGAATGCCTCCTTGGCTTTTTCGGCTGCAGTGTATGGCATCTGGGATCCCAGACCAGGGATGGAACCCATGCTCCCTGCAGTGGAAGCTCAGAGTCTTAACCACTGTGCTGCTAGGGAAGTCCTGTGCTTTGCTTTTCTAAGGATACATTTCAGTGAACCTCCTGGTTTTAAGCTTTTCCCTCAATAATTGGAGGTTGCCAAAGCTTGCAATTATATAAGATTAAACACTTTATTTGGCTCTGTTTGTGGAATAATCTGATCAAAGCTTACAACTGATTTTGAACAGACTATAACCAGAGTTAGAAAAAATTGAGAAATGTTTATCCCAGTATGGATGAGAAACAAGACAGTAAAACGTGTTTTGTGAGCCATGCAAGTCAAGAATACTGGAGACCGTGGGTGAGTGCTGGGGCTCCTGACCGTGGAAAATGCATGACTTTGAAGCACAGATGCTGTGCCGATGACCCCAGCTTCCAGGGTCTTCTGCTTGCTTCCTGAGTCTCGTGTGAGCCTGGGTAGGGGGAGAAGCTGCCCACCTCTGCTCCTGTAATGGGCGTCTCCCTTTAGTTGGCTCCCTGGTCATCGGCCGCAGCCCTCCTGTGGCTGTCCAAAGGGGCAGCGTGTCTTCTCAAGAAGTGTTAAGTCATGTGGCCGTCAATTCAAACAGGTGGGCACAGGGTGTACCTGGAAATGGCATCCAGGCTGGAAGAATGCTGCCTGTCACCAAGATTGTGGGTTTCTTTTAAGCAGTGTCTCTGCTGCGTATTTATACGGTGAACTGAAGTGAAAGTCGCTCAGTCGTGTCCGACCCTTTGCGAGCCCATACAGTCCATGGAATTCTCCAGGCCAGAATACATGAGTGGGTAGCTTTTCCCTTCTCCAGGGGATCTGCCCAACCCAGGGATCGAACCCAGGTCTCCCGCATTGTAGGCAGATTCTTTACCAGCTGAGCCACCAGGGAAGCCCAATTTATAAGGTATGTCTAGTATTATTCACAGCTCATAACTCAACTAAACAAATGAAAATTCAGAGAAAGCCCAACTTTAACTACACATCATGGATCCATAGGGTGCTATGTTTATTCCTCAAATTTCCCACTTTAAATGCTGAAATAAAACACTTATAAAAGAATATGAAATATGACTAAATTTTGAGGTTTAGAGTGGTTCTGCCCAGAGAATTAAAAAATGTTGGGTGTAATGTGTTGCTGGCATTGTTCGCAGGCGACACTAACAGGCATTCGTTTGAATAAAGTTTCTACTGTGTACTTTTCAGTCTTAAAGCAAGTTTACATGCCCATTAAGATGAATTCTTTCCTGAAAAAATTCACAAAGGATATTCAAAGTTTAAAAAGTTGGAAAATGATGTCTTCATGTTTTCCCCGCAGTTTTTACAAAAGATGCTCTTCAGTGATGCTCTCCGCAGATCAGAGCACAGGCAGCAAAGGGCCTGCAGCATCCTTTCCCGGGGCAGGACCCGCTGCCTGCGCCCCTGAGCGGAGGAAGCGGTCAGCCCCTCACCCGGTTGCTCCTGGTGCTCCGCTCCCCTGCCCTGGAGGGCATCCTCGCCGACGCCGCAGGTGCAGAGCGCGCCTTCGTGCAGGTGTCACTCCCGCCTCTTTGTTTCAGGGGCTGGAGGACACAGGGCAGAGAGTGGACCGGCTTCTCTGGTGGGAGGGGGTGGGTGGGGAGCGGCCGCAGGGCTGGGCCAGGCTAGGCCCGGCGGGAGGGCACCTCCACGCACTCCGACCTGCTGGTCTCCTCTGGGTTTGCTCTCGGTGCGGACTCCAGGTCGGTCCATCTCCCCGCATACTCATGGGCTTCATGTGAGTTCACTTGAATTTTAGATGGCTTTTTTCCTATCTAGTTTAGCACCCAAGATTGCTAATTCTGATGTCCAATCTGCCATTTGATACCAGCAGTGTGTGTTGTCAGCACATAATAAATTGACAGACAGGAGGAGATGGCTCACATCTCTGGAGAAAGTTTTCAGATACCGACGCTGCATGAATCTGCATCAAGACTGAACAGCAGGAGACAGTAAATCCTGTTCTGTTTAAGCTTCTCTACCTTCATATGGTGACTGCAGAGGCAGGCTAAGAGTATTTCCGGAGGAAATAACTTACAAGAGCAGCTCCCCATAATTTCCTAGGTGGGATTCAGAATTATGAGTCTCCCTGGCTTATTAAAGTATTGATAACTCTGAGGCTTCATTGTGGTAGCAAGCTTCATACGGTGTTTCATCAGACGTCATAGTCTACTGCAGCAAGCAGGAAGCCCAAGAGATTCCCTGGTAGTGGCAAACCAGCCCTTTGTTATTGCTCATTGTAAAATATCACAGCATACAAAGTTAATCATTCTGTGTTCAGTTGCTCATTGGTATCTGACTCTTTGTGACCCCATGGACTGTAGCCCACCAGGCTCCTCTGTCCATGGGATTCTCCAGGCAAGAATGCTGGAGTGGGTTGCCATTTTCCTCCTCCAGAGGATCTTCCCCACCCAGGGATTGAACCCGTGTCTTTATGTCTCCTGCATTGGCAGGTGGCGTCTTTACCACTAGCACCATCTGGGAAGCCCAGTTAATCAATCTAGACCTTTAAAAATGTCAGATCAGAAAGTCAAAGATAGAAGTCTAGAAATAAATCCACCCTTTGCGCTGTTCTGTACACATGCCCAGTTTGCCAATGGAAAGTATTCTGAAAAAATTTACCCTCTGATGACTTGCTGGCCGTGGTCTGAAGTAGGTCATTTATGTCTGTCTGCCACTTCTCTTCCTTTCTTTGAGGACTCACTGCATTTCTAGTGAGGGTTGTGCTGAGCTGCTCATATTAATGCCCAAAGGAGTGAGCTTAGCCAGCCAGAAATGAAATCTAGCGTGCTGAGAGCAATCCAGAATGCCGTTTGGCTTGTGTTTTGGATTTTCATGGGGTCAGAGTCATGTGGGCACAGGCTACACTTAACTCTTGCTGTTGTTCTTAAGTCGTGTCCGACTCTTGGCGACCCCATGGACTGCACCACGTCAGGCTTCCCTGTCCTCCACCATCTCCCGGAGTTTGCTAACATCCATGTCCATCGAGTCAGTGATGCCATCCAACCATCTCATCCTCTGCCGGCCCCTCTCCTTTTACCTTCAGTCTTTCCCCGCATCAGGGCCTTTCCCAATGACCCATTTCAATTCTGTGTAGCTCATAATGCGAGAACCTCCATTCTCTCCGGCAGAACCCCAACCTCCTTGTCCCCAGACTCAGGTAGGGGACAGATTCCTTGACAGGTCTTTCCGAGGCCCTTGGGTGCATTCCTCGTGGCAGTACCTGCGGGGAAGATGCTGAGACGTGGTGAAGGAAGACAGCAGGTGACTGCCCAAGGCATAAGGCGATGGACAGGAGAAAATCTAACTTAATTTAATCTAATTTAATATGTGTGAACGGAAACCTCACACAGTCAAGGGGGTCAGAGGCAGGAAGGGAAAATGGGCTTCGCACAGCACGCTGAGCTCAGGAATGGGACGGGCCTGGGGCTGCCGGGGTCAAGAGGGCCGTTGTCGGGTCAACGCGGGGTGGGGCAGGCGCGGGGTCTGGCACAGAGCTGGAATCCAGCAGTCACGCCTCTGGGGAAAACCCAGTTTAAATTCAGTTACGTAGTTAAGGGAGGGGCCCAGGAATTTGTCTTGGGCCGGCATGGTCTTGCTGCCTTAAGCTCGGAATAACACTCCTGCCCGAGGGCACGTCTGGGGGAGGCCTGGGCTGCACCCGGCATGCTCCTTCAGCCGACTGGGGCCTGTGAGCCAGCACTTCCTCACCTGAAGAATGAGGACGCTCTTTTGTCCCTGAGATCCTCCGGCCGGTTAGTAAGTCTGCGTTAACAAAGGCACATGTCTGTGTGAGACGAAGGTGGCGCGTGACGCGCGCAACAGTGAACACGCCGCTCCCAGGAGGGTCCGCCGCGCTCCTCCCAGGGTCGCCGAAGCCCGGCCGCCGCCCAGCGCCGTCCGTCGTCTGGAGCGAGGCCTCGCAGGGCTCGGGGAGTGCCGAGTCCACACGGGTCAGCCGGGGACGGGGACGGGGTTCCCGCCGAGGTGCTGCTCCCGACGAGCTGGGAACGCCGGCACGTCCCTGTCATGGCCGCGGTGCTGCCGGAAGCGGAAGCGGCCGGAAGCGGCCGGAAGGGGCCCTGGCGGGCCGTGCCGGCGGCCATGGTGGAATCCGCGCCGCGACCCCAGGAGCTCCGACGGCCGGGCAAGCCGGGAGGGGCTCCCACAGCGCGCTTTGCAGGCATGCTTCTGGAGTCTAGACAGAGGAAAACGCGGTCCCGCGTGGGTGATACGTGCCTCTCGCCTTTGCTCTCCACTGGAACTATCATCACACTGCCATTGGCTGTACCTCAGTATAAGGTAGAGGGTTTAAAATGAAAAAGCAATGCTCCTAAACACTCAAGGGCCCCAAATCCTCCTTTTTATACGTATATAGGTGCATATAAATATACAGATACACTTCGTGTTGTGGGGAAAGGAGAGCCGTGAGCTCCCCGACGCGCTCGCTGGTGGGGAAATGAGCGCCGCCCTCCTAGGGGCTGTGGTCCCCTCGGGCTGCAGGTCCCTCCCTGTGGGGGGCGGACGGGGCTCACGCAGACGCCGAAGATGGGCCCTGCTCGGGGGAGCAGGAGGAAATGGCAACCCCCGCCAGGATTCCTGCCTCGAGAAGCCCACGGACAGAGGAGCCGGCGGGCTACAGTCCACGGGGCCGCACAGAGTCAGACACGGCTGAAGTGACTTAGCTGCGGCAGCAGCAGCAGGTGAGAACCTTTCAGCTCCGGGGCAGAAGGACCTTCTCTCAAACCTGAGGACCCGCCTCCTCGCCGGCCTCCCCTCCTCCGGTCCTGCTGGTCCGAGCAGCGGGCGCGGCCCCTCTGAGGTCTTGGGTCTGAACTCCGGGTTCCTCAGAGTCGGTGCGGGCTGCCTGGGCGCAGCTGAGGCTGCTCATAGGATGGCTACTGAGGAACGTAACGGGATATTAACGTTTATGCTAGAAATGGCCTATTTACTCACACTTCTGATTTAAAGAATGCCAGAATGTAAGACAAAAGGAGAACTGTTTTATGGGGAATTGGACTTGAATAACCAGGCACGTGTCCAGGTTTCAAAGTAGTTACCCCAGTGGCCAAGTGAATTCAGAACTTGAGTTAAGTGGGTGTGGAGGGGGTTCCCTTTGCAGATTATCAAAGTCATGGGCACGCAGTTTGGTCTCTAGGAAATGAATTCGGCATCTGCGTTACCTTCTGGCATAATCGTGACCTGGGCCGTGGGCACCGCGGGTCCGTCCTGCCTTGCCGGGGCCGGCCGCGGCTGTGTGCAGACCCTCTCAGTCCCTCCTCCCGGCTCAGCAGACCCCGGCCTGGCCCCCTGCACCCACTTTGCGTCTGTTTCTGCCTTCCTGGACTCACCTCCTCATCGCCTCCACCTGCCCGCCATCAACTCCTCCTGCCCCGCCTCCCACTCCTGGGCACTGATGAGCGGAAACAACTCCAAGCTTTACAGGCGTTTGAGGCCCACGGACTTCGTCGCTCTGCGGCACGTGGGATCTTCCCGGACCAGGGATCGCACCCCCATCTGCTGCATTGGTAGGCAGATTCTTCACCACGGAGCCGCCAGGGAAGTCCCCTGAGCTCTTACTGATGCGTGAAGATGCCACCAAGACCGAAGCCAAGAGTCCGGCTGCTCTGGACAGGCCACCGCTTCCCCCAGGCCTGCTGTCTCACAGCGGCTGGGCCAGAGCGACTCCGGCAGCACCCAGGGCTGCGCCGGGCAGGGAGTTAGAACAGAGCCGTCCAAGAGGAAGAGAACGTGGGAGCCACGGGCGGGAGCCACGTGTACAATTCCAAGTTCCAGCAGCCACATTAAAGGAAGTAAAACGAAACAGGTACACAGTTAATTTTAACAGTACGTGTCGTGTTGAGCTCCATAGACCAGCATGTTCTCTCTTCCATGTCGGCCAATGTAAGCTATGAGTGGGACGCCTGACTTCAAGTCCAGCGTGTGTGTTGTGTTTACTCTGCGTCTCAGTTTGGAGGAGCCGTGTTTCAGGTGCCCGATAGTGACGTGTGGCTGCCACGCTGGGCGCTGCAGTGTCACGGCAGCCGTCGAAGGTCATGCTCTTTTGAGGTGAGAGACTCGTGCCATCTTTGGACGTCAGTGGCTGGACACCCAGGGTCGGGGAGGCCGAGTGGCTGGGTCAGCCACTAGGGAGTGAAGCTCGGTGTAACCGTGTACATCTCAGCAGCGCACCTGTCAGCAAGGGGGTACCCCGGGGATGAGGAGCGGGAGGACGTTGAAGGGAGGGTTTTGCAAATCAGGAAGCGGGCTGGGAGCTTGTGTGTTACCCACCAAAGGCAGGCATCCGGGACACGGGGAGTCTGACCTGAGGCCCTTTTCCCTGGTCCACCCGCTGCCCTGTCCACCCGGGAGGATGGGGGCGGGGGGACGCCTGACAGCTTTTGTAATGCTAGCACCGCCCACCGACACGTGTTTCCACCATCTTTGGCCCACAGGACTCACATGCAAACATGCTGCTTCGCGGTAAGTCTTCCGTGCTCACAGCAGCTGGGAGCTTGGGATCTCTGCATTTCTGTAGCTCCAGTGTTTGGCTGGAGGGATGATTAATGATAAAAGCAGGAAACAAATGGTCTGAAATCAGACACCCCAGCCAAGTCTCAGCTGGCTAGGTCCCAGTAGCTATAAATAATAAAATAATGACGTCACTCTGCTCTGTGATCCAATAGGGTGTGAAAGGAAAATAAACTGCTTATCATTTGCAAGTCCCAGCTATATTTTATATTGTTTTACTTCTTCTCCATGTGTTTTTCTCAGTTGCTTCAACATGAAGAACTGTATTCCTGTCATTTTTACCCCCAATTTCAGCCTGGAAAACATTCCTAGGCTCACTTAGAGATACCTTTAACTTGCTTTCCCAATTGCTGCAAAAGCTCAGAACGTGTCTGGGACCTAACCACCTTCTTCCCCATGCTGGTGACAGAGGAATGGGTACCCTGAGCCCTGGGGATGAGGTCTCTGGAAGGTGAGTCTGGGGATGGCACAGCTTAGGGTGGGAACTGCAGTCAGATGGACTCCGTCTCACTATATACTTGAGTCTGGTTGAAACAGCTCATCAAACACAGGGGCTTTTTAAAAAACGCTTTTATGTCCTGTCGATTCCTAAGTGCAAGGCTCAGTCATTCCCCCGTTCATGCACACATCTGAGTTCATTAAATATTCCCAAGTGCTGGGCGTGGGCCAGGTTTGGGGGAATCAGACCCACATAAGAAAGTGTATTTTTTTTGTCTTCAAAGACTAATTATTCTGTTGGATGGAACACACAACCAATACAACTGATAACTGACCACTGAACAATGAAGGAGTTGTGGGGAAAACCAAGCATGACATAGTCACCAGCTGGTCCTAAGTATCTGAGCTTCTGCATCCGTGGATTCAACCAGCTGCCTCCCTGATGGTGCAAGACCTGTATGAACGCACTACAGTGTCCACATGTGCGTGGACCCACGCCATTCAGTCCCTGTTATTCAAGGCCAGCTGAGCACATTTTTGGACCTGGTGGCCTAACGGTGGTAGGAAATGTGCAGGCACAGGGCAGAGCTCCGAGCGCGCTGGTTCTGGCTGTCTGCACGATGGCTGAGCCTGTCCTGCTCTCACACCTTCTCGAGGATGCTGTGGAGGAGGAGCCTGCGGGGGCCTCGTGTCCACTGAAATCTGGGCCACGGCCCCCTCCTCCTGGCGCCTTCACTACCGTGGTGCGTGTCAGGGATGGAAAACACCCCTTCCCGGGCTACTTCTCAAGGCACCGAGAGGACACGGGGTTACAAAGAGGAGGTGAGTTTCTGGGAGAATCCTGAGAAACTCCCAAGCTGGGGGCAACTTTCCCAACCTTCAGTTCATGGGATCCAGGTCTGATGGGAGAGACATGGAGAATCAGAGAAGAAGTTTTTGATAGAGGTAAAGGCTGGTGGGGCTTCCCAGGAGGCACTAGTGGTAAAGAATCTGCTTGCCAATGTCAGACAAAAGAGATGTGGGCTTGATCCCTGGGTCGGGAAGATCCCCTGGAGAAGGAAATGGCACCTTACTCCAGTATTCTTGCCTGGGAAATCCCATGGATAGAGGAGCCTGGTGGGCTACAGTCCATGGGGTCACAAAGAGTCAGACACTCTGAGTGCCTGAGCATGCACACACACACACACGCTGATTCCTTAGTTGATGAATTATTTTTAAATGAAACCCTGATCTCACACACACACACACACACACACACACACACTGATTCCTTAGTTGATGAATTATTTTTAAATGAAACCCTAATCAGTGTTCCTGGTACTTTACCTGCCATCCTGGTTTGATTGAAATGGAGCAGGACCCCATGGTCCTTCCTCCCCACCCGTGTCCTCACTCTGCCTTTTGTCTGTGGAAAAACTTCAGCCGAGGAATAAGTTTAATCAGAGAACTGAGAACATGCAGAAACAAAGGCAAGCAGTCAAATGAGACCAAATAATAACAGTTTAGTCATCACACAAAGTCAAGCACCTTTCGTTCCTCCTTTAGACAATTCTCAGGGCTGTGTCCCCGCTGGGAGATGCTGACTGTAGTGAGGGGTTCAGACATAGGCTTAGGCCCCGTCTGACTCGGTCCCACCACCAGGGAGTGAGGTTTGCTGTGTTCACGGCGAGTGCTGCTCACTTGTGACCTGGGAGAGGAGCAGAACAACCTTACCACATAAAGAATAGGAAATGCCAGAAGTTGTTATCTTGAGTTTTTCTCAATATTGTATTTCTTAAATATAAGACTGTCCTTAAATACAGCTCAGGACGACTACCTCTGCAGTATTATTGGCAGAGGTCGCCTCCTCCTTCTAGGTTAGAGTCATGCAATTAAAAAAGAAAGTGCCCGGAGATTTCTGTGTATGAATGTTGTATTTTGCAACTTTGCTGAATTCATTGACGAGACCTAGTGATTTTCTGGTGGCATCTTTAGGATTTTCTATGTATAGTATCATGTCATCTCCAAACAGTGACAGTTTTACTTCTTTTCCAAGTTGGATTTCTTTTATTTCTTTTCTTCTCTGATTGCTGTGGCTAGGACTTCCAAAACTATTTTGAATAAAAGTGGTGAGAATAGGCACCATTGTCTTGTTCCTGATCTTAGAGATAATGCTTTCTGCTTTTGGCATGCTGTTAGCTGTGGGCTTGTCACATATATGGCCTTTGTTGTCAGAAGCTTTTTTTGTTGTATCTGTTGAGATGATGATATTGTTTTTATTCTTTAATTTGCTAATGTGGTGTATTGTATCAGATTGACTGATGTGCAGATATGGAAAAATCCCTGCATCCTTGGGATAAACCCCACTTGATCATGGTGTGTGGTCTTTTTAATGTATTGTTGGGTTCAGTCTGAGAGTCTGCCGAGGGCGGGTGAGACTGACAGCCTGCGGTGACGCAGGCGATCAGCAGAGTACCGGGCTTCTCCTCTGTCGTGTGTATCTGTCATGTCTCCTTTCGGAGGGAAGTGTCCAAAGACCCGTCAGCATTGAGGTTAGGACCTCTGCCATCAGAACTTGTCTGCATTTGTCTGCACGGAGTTCCCTGCCAAGAAGACGGAAGTTTGGTTAATCTTACTTGAGCTCTAAGTTCTTTGATCTGGGCCAGTACTGTCGGGATTTAGATATAGTGTGATTATTTCAGTGAGGTTTTTTAACACAAGAGCTTCACACTGTTGGCATCAGGCAGAGACGAAGCCATGTGGGACTTACTGGCTTTCTTAGGAAAAAAGGAAGATAAATGAAATTCCCAAGGGTGAGAAGGCCTGGGGATCTGGTCCTGCAGCAAGGCAGGCCTGGGAGACAAAAGCCACTGTACCCGCAGACTTGTCCATCACGGGCCCCAGGAGCAACAGCGGGCACTAATTAAATCAGCAAAGAGGAAAGACACATAAACCGAGCCCCTTTCCTGAGAGATGCTGTGAGGAAGCAGAAGAGCTGAGAGGGACCTCAGAGGTGCGTCTCACCCCAGCGTCTCACATCGGAGGCCAATCTCGAGAGGCTCTGCTCAGACTCCCAGGGACGAGCGGTCACCTCGGCCGCTCAGACGCAGGCCTGACTGAGTGCCGGTCCTGTCGCCCTGTGCTTAGGAAAAGAGGCAGCCTTTCACGTTTCTAGGAAGAGCTGTGATCCAGTTCAAATAGAGCCAATATTGCAGGTTCAGGAAAAAGGACTTTGTTCAAGAAAAGGGAGGTGGCTCAGCTCAGAAGCAGCGCCTGGGTTTCATCTGACCTGTTCACCATTCTCCAGGGGTTCGCTTCCTGAGAGGGCCACGGCTCTGTCACCTGGGCTGGACCCGCGTGGTCTCCAAGTGCGTGGACGTGACTTCTCCTGACTGAGGGGCGGCGAGCAAGAAACCCATCGGGGTCCAAGACTTGTCGGGAGAACGGGCTCTAAAGCAGCTGCCGGTCAGTAATTTCTGCACTGACTTCATGTTCACATGACCGTGTTTCTGTCTGTATCAGGTTAGATAAACCGTCCGAGTGAACTCCGCCTCTTACCCGGCTCTTCTCCCACCATACTCGGACGGGACCTGTGGCTCATGGGGCGTCTCCACTGCCAGCCGCTCCAGGGGCCCTCGCTGGTTTGGATCCGAGGCTGTGGGTCCTGGAGGCATCTCTCCTCCCCTCCGCCACTTTCTTCTCTTCTCCCCTAACTAGTTTTCCCAGGGTCACCCTGGCTCTTAACTCATGCTAAGTGGACAGAATTGAATCAACGTCGTTACTTATAAATCTCAACATTTCCCAGCAGGAGTGTTGCTGGGAGGGCCTTCCTGGCCCTGGGACTTAGCCTGCTCTGATGGGAGGGGTCTGGGGAGGGCTGGGGGGGGCAGCAGGGGACTGGCCAGCAGAAGGACCCCCATCCTCACGGTCCGCCTGCTCCCCTCTTCACAGGTGGTCTGCTCTCAGCTGACCCTCCTGGGTGCCTCTGGACCTCATATCAGACTTCCTTGCTGCACACCCGTTACAGAAAGTTTTAGGAATTTCAAGGTAAGAATGAGAGCTTTAGCTCCATACTTGCTTCCTGGGTCAGTTGTCAACATTCTGCCTTTGAATTCAAGGTGAATGAAAACAGAACATGAGTGGAAAGACTTGTGATTGACTGGGGAGGTGGGCATTCCCCCAGTGATCGGTTGACTTATTTTGTGTATCAAGCTGTCTGAAGTTTATCTCATCTTTTAGTTGGTGTTTTGATATTCTGGAATTCCCAAAGCCTATGTGAGAGTAGGGTTGTGGGTCCAGGACTTACTGGTCCAGAAGACAGTAAACTCCTTACTGGCAAAGAGTATATACTTTCCCAGTGATGCTTGTAGCTCATGGCAATGTTCCTGGTGAATGTTGGGTGCCGAGTGAGTGTTGGTTGGAGTGAAACTGCAGTTTGATCTGAGTGGCTCATTACAGTAACACACACACCCAGGTCTCTTCCAGTGCCGACTTCTCTGAAAGAGTCATAGTATAGAATGGGGAATACAGCCAATATTTTATAATAACTTTAAATGGAGTATAATAAAAAAAATATTGAATCACAAAGAGTTGGGGTGATGGGCAGCATGTGATCCCAGCACGCCATTTACACAGCCATGCAGAATAGAAGTCAGCAGATTTGCGTGTGATATTCAATGAGACACCTCTGTGACTTTTCTTATCAGTTTTATCTGAGCACAATGCGCCCAGCGAAGGAACGCCTGAAAACAGACTCCTGCCTCATCATCGTATTGCAAACCACAGGCATGAAATCCCATGAGACGTCAGTAAGCAAGATGGATTGGGGAAATGAACCGTGAGATGAAAACAGGAACCCAGAACCTCCTCTCACAGTGGAGATTCACCGTTTAATGTAAAAACTGAAATCATGAGGCAAGAGGCAAGCCCTGGTCACAGACCGCCCCCTCCGGCTTTGGGAAAGCAGCCCCTGGAAGATGGTTTAATGTGCCTGACGGAGTCAGTCCCCTGCACAGGGAGCCCAGGGCCCTCCCTGCCTGCCCCCCGCCCCGCGGCCCTGCGGGAACGTCTGCCATGCTCGCTGACCCAGCACGCTGGCGGCAGTGACCTCCTCCCCTTCTCTTCCGGGGCCCCTCTCCTCATAGTCCATCGGCCCAATTACATTTTCCAAGATACAAATGGGTTTCCATTCATTTCACTCAATGCACGGCTATTTATAAGCGGAGGCCGTTCTTCCATAGGTCACGACCTCCTCGGTAGACCGCATAGACTGCGTGACCTTTGACGTCTGCTGTCATTCCCATGTTATGACCCCTGGGAGCTCAATGCCCATTAAAGCACAGTGACTTTCTAATCCCTAGAGAAAGCTTGGCTCCTTCCTTTTTTCTTTTCTTTCCCCCTTTCATTTCAGGCAGGATCACTGCGCTTTCTAAGTATCATTCTCCTTTTCTCAACATGAGCTGATTTTTTTTTCTTTTTCCAGTTCTTAGATTGATGTTTCACTTGCCAAAGACATTTCTTAAAAGCATTCAGGTGCATCTGTGTAGTGTTAATTTTTGAAAAGGCTTTGCCCTTCTAGAACGCCCTTTCCTGTTCCATCAATAGGGCGACCTTGGCTCGAAGGCTTGGAATATTTATTTCTTCGGGGTCTTTGTAGAGAGTCCATCACATTACATGAGCATTTTGAAATCCAGTGTCATAATTTACTCGCATGATATGAGGTCTGTTCCAAGTTTAAAGATTCATCAGGACAGTGGATGCCAGCTCATGATTTTATGAGCATTCTAAATTGAAGCTGAAGGAAACATTTGATCTTAAAACATATTTAACTTATTTTTTACCAATTACATTGGGATTGTGGTAAAACCTGGATGAAAATTGTGGGTCTGGTGTTGAATTACTTTTTCTTTGGCCTGATTTTCCTGACATATGTTATGTTGGTAATTCCTTGTTTGTGAATGAGGGGCGGATTATTTTTTTCTTCACCCTTTCTTAGCAGTTTTCCAGCCTGGTGAAGTGAATTAATGAGGGCCTGACCTCCATCAAGTCTGGATGTATGTGCACTCAAATGTAAAGATGTTGGAAAAAGACGTAGCCACCGATCCGCACACCAAGGCGTGCCAGAAAGTCACATCGCGTGGGTTATTACTTCTAGAAAAGATAGATCAGGACTCTGAAATTAAATCCCGTACGAACAGAGCATGACGCTATTTACACTCTCTCTGCTCTCCTTGACTCGGCGGCTCCAAAAGTTACGTGTCACAAACAGATTTTAAGTTGATTTTCCTTGTAGCTCTGCTTCCATCAGATTAAAATGTGGCACCTCCGCTGCCAACATGCTAGCTTCTTTTGGGACCAAATCATGCAGTGTCATCAGGGTCTCTGTTGAGAGCAAAGAACGGGAATTTCTTGTAAAGCGTGATGCGGATCAAGGGTAAAGTAATTTAACCCTGGAAATCTCGTAATCCGATCATTCCAGTTACTGAAAGGGTGGAAGAAAATGAAGTGGGCCATTCTTAATATCCAACCATTAAAATGCCAGCTTGAAAAATTTGTTCAAAAACTTTTTATATAGTTTAATTTCCTGTTTGTAATGGCGTGAAAAATAAATCAGTGCGTGGTCGGTGCAGGCGGGGTGCCCAGATGTAGACAGGGCATCAGGCGCTGCACTCTTTCCCCTCCGTCTCTCAAACGTCCCTTCTTATTTTGTTTATGGAATTTAAAACGTTAGTCTGCACCAGCATCTTATAGTCTTACAAATGCAATTACCAAGGCAATTAGTGAAATTTTAGAGAAATGGAAATATTTGACTAGAGCAAGTCTATTCTGCAATTTGCTTGTGTAGGTTGGTGTGTCTATAGCTTTACAAGTTTCTGAATAGGGTTCCATGCAATTGTTACAACAAATGGCACAATTCTGAGAAGAAAATAGGACTTTTCCCCTTTACACAATTCTTATCACCCTAGGCACTTAGGGGCCTTCACCTTTAACTAGAAATGGCCATGAGCTTGTGAATGCAGGTGACATTCGTGATGACAAAATCACTTCACACCCAAATCCTGAAGAATTGATGGTTTCAAACTGTGGTGTTGGAGAAGACTCTTGAGAGTCCCTTGAACTGTGAGGAGATCCAACCAGCCAATCCTAAAGGAAATCAGTCCTGAATATTCATTGGAAGGACTGATGCTGAAGCTGAAGCTCCAATACTTTGGCCACCTGATGTGAAGAACGGACTCATTGCAAAAGACCCTGATGCTGGGAAAGATTGAAGGCAGGAGGAGAAGGGGAAGACAGAGGATGAAATGGCTGGATGGCATCACCCACTCGATGGCCATGAACTTGACCAAACTCGGGGAGATAGTAGAGGACACAGGAGCCTGGTGTGCTGCCGTCCTTGGGGTTGCAGAGTCAGACCCAACTTGGTGACTGCACAGCAGTAACAACATACCCAATCCTGGTCACACTTGCGTTTATTCTTCATTCCTATCTTATTTATTGTTTATTGACTTAACCCTTTTATTCTATTGGGGTAGAGCCGATCAGCCATGTGGTGACAGTTTCAGCCATGCACACAATCCTGTTGGTGTTTAGATGAATGTGAGTGGTTCACCTCACAAGGCTCCCAGCATGGTCAGTGTGGAGAAGCGGGAGTCTGCCGTGTCCCAGATGCACAGCAGGGGAGCCATGCACTGATCTGCTGTTTCTTTAGTCGCGGTGTCCGCACACCCGGGGGCAGGTGTGGCTGATGCCGGGCAGGGCATCAGCCACGTGCGTGGCCAGGTCTGGCCTGAGCTCCCAGGAGCGCAGGCTGGGTTGGCAGGACAAGGTGAGCTTATCTTGGAGAAACAGATACCAAATGTGTCTGGAGTCTGCCAGCCCAGGGAGCGGGTGTGAGGGCAGGGGCCAGAGCTGGGATAATTAATGGCTGGCGGGGGGATGAAGGGAAGTTGGGCTTGGCAAGGTTCCCTCTCCCCAGGTTCCGTCCCTCTCAGGGTACACCGTCTTGCATTGTCCAATGCTGTCAATGCTCATTTCACGCAGTTTGCTGGTCTTCCAGTTGTTTATGACTGGAGTGTAGTTCTGCACCCTGCCACTTTCTCAAGGCTGGAAGTGGGCATCTTGGTCCGGATCAAATATAGGCATGCAGTTAAATGTGAATTTCGAATTGACGGCAAGTCATTTTTAGTGTAAGTGTGTATCCCATGTCTGTGTTCTCACCATAGGAAGTGCCGGGGGCCCGGAGAGACCAACTCCTCCCTGTGCCTTTTCTGTACTGAAGGTTTTTTAGAGCAAATCAGAAGCCCACAAAAAATTATTTTTCACATTAAGGGATTCTACATCCTTTGGGAAGACTTGGACAATTTCTAAAAGGAAAAGTAAGCACATTGCTGAATGCTAGAATCAGAAGGGACATGGGTGACCAGCCTGGTTTCACCAGCAGGCTGGAGTCCAAAGACGAATTTTCAAGATGCAGCTTGCCAGCAGCACCCACCTTTGATATCAGTGTCTCAAATGGGAGAATAATGAGCAAACAGCACCCAACAAGCGACATTTACGCACTGGTTATAAAATAATGCAAATTTGAGCTTGGAGTTGTTGCTGTGATTACTTCTGTAATTAGGAAAATGGCTAATAGCTTTTACTTAATGTGGATATTGTTGTAATTCTTTACAAACTTGGCAAATTAAAAATGGTTTTTAATGGGAAAAATAATCCATGAAATGGAAATATGATACTTTGAATGATAGGTTCTTGTTGAATGAAAATGTTAATTATCACCAATGGACATAGAAGACAAAATGCATCCCAAAGGTGAAGATGAGAACTGTTAATAGTCACTTTGTTTTGGGCCCACCCAATGAAAATTTTAAGGGGGGCCTAGGGGAGATGCTAGACAAAAACTAAAGCAGGGCATGTGTTTTTGGGTGGAAGTCAGTGAAAAGGAAAATGGTCCCAGTGTGAAGGGTCCCAGAGAGTGAACTATGATTGCATTAAGCTTCTTAATCAATATATTTAGATTTCCTTGCTTTATAAGTTTAGTGGTTTGCTTTTTAAATGCCCTATAATACTGGGATGAAAGTGGCCAAAATCAGGTTGACTTTTGACAGTGAAACCTTAAAACCAGAACAGAGCGGGTCAGGTCAGGCATGGGCCCAGACACAGAAGAGTTACCCAGAGAAACCGCCCCAGCTGCCCCCATCCCGCCCAGGGCGGGGGTAGCACCCAGCGGGGGTAGCACCCCGCTGGCCCTCAGCTCCTGCGCCCGTGTGCCCCCAGCTTTGTGGGCTGGTCCTCAGCATCTGCTCTGGTCTCCTGCCCACCTTCGGGTCTGGTTTTTACACTTCGTCACCTTGACCTGGGAGGGGAGTTCGGGGGAGAATGTATACATGTGTGTGAACAGCTGGGTCCCTTCACTGTTCACTTGAAACTGTCACACTACTGTGTGTTAATCGGCTATACCCCGACACAGAATACAAAGATGATAAAAAGATTCTGTCGTCTTAAGCTTGATCCTTAGGGGGACTCAAGCTTTTTGCACTGACTGAAGCTGGTGCCTCAGTTCCAGAGGTGGTGACCCTGAGCCCCTGGCCAAGGTGTTTAGACTGTGATCATGTTGAAATAGCGGATAAACAGGCGGCTGGTCACCATGGAAACAGGAAGATGGGGGCCACAGGCACACCCTGGCCACACAAGTTTTTCTCCTTTGTCTTCTCTTTTATTGAACTTAAGTTTTCTGCGTTTATATCATTAATTTCAAGAGCTATTTTTGTTTTCCAAATCTTTCATTTGCCACATATTCCTTGAAAAATTTCCTGAATGGCCTACTTTATGGATGCACTCTCTTTTCATCTTCTCTGATACTGTTAATAAAACCATAGGAGATGTTTCCCTATTAAAATATATATTTCATGTTAAAATATTTCTCAAATGTCGGAGTGTCACTAGGATGATGATAAGAGGCCCTGAGCTCCTGGGGTGGTCTTCGAGGCCAGTTTGGAGGGAACCCCACCATGGTGTTATGAAGTCATCTTGGCTGGTCAGGTTCTTCGGGCAGGTGTCTCCAGCCTGCTGCCCAGGGCGAGGAGGATTAGGTCTGAACACCTTTGGGAGGCTGAGCGTAGAGACCATTATTCTATCACACTCGGAAAATTTAGCATTATTATAATACAACTCTTTAATGCATTTCTCCTGTTAATCAATAATGTCCTTTAAGGCTGTCTTTAAAAAATCCGGTTAAGGATCAGGTGGTTTCACGGCTCTTTAGTCTCTTTTAATCACTATAGCTTGTCTTTCCTGACAGACATTTTGAAGAGTGTGGGCTGGCTGATTTGCAGAGTTCCCAACTTATTTTGAAAATTAGAACATTATTTTTAATAACTGATCCCATGATCAGGACTGAAGCCATGAAGCTGCTGGCATTTGAGTTTCAAGAGAAAAAGTTGACATGATCTGAAGAAACAATGGGATTTATCACAACATTTGGATATACACCACAGCTTTCCTTGCCCAGCAGCTCTAAGATAATTTAAATATTTGTTCTGATTATTAATTATTTATTATCAAAAATAACGTGTCCATTTCCAATGAATGACAGTAGAGAATATAGTAAAAGCGATGTAAGGAAATAAATAGAAGGAAAGTGGCAAGAATGCACCAAGAATCACTATTGTATGTTTCTAACAAAATGTGAGTAAATGCAGTGAGGAAAGAACCATGAAATAAAACAGCCCACTTTCTTTTTTTAATTAATCAGTTTATTTTAACTGGAGGATAATTTCTTTACGATATTGTGGCGGTTTTTGCCGTACATGCCGTGACTCACCCGTGAGCACCTGTGTCTCCCCATCTTGGTCCCCTCCCCACCCCATCCCTCTGGGTTGTCCCAGAGCGCCTGCTTTGACTGCCCTGCGTCATGCATCAAACCTGCACTGGTCATCTGTTTTACATACGATAATACACATGTTTCAGTACTAAAATAGCCCACTTTCTTTGCAACTTCTGGTCCCAGATGAGATGACGAAGATTGAGTTTCCCTTTCACGTCTCTCAAAATACAACTACAAATCCTGGAGACAGTTACAGACAACCATGAAAGGACTCTGAAGGTGGAAAGAGGGAAGCAGACTGGCTAGGGACCTTAGGACTTGAGGAACGACTCGGTGGCAAGTCCCCTGGAATTTCTCCTTGCTTCCCATGTACCCTGGACGGTACTGAAGACGGCCCCCAACTCAAACCAGCAAAAGGTACGGATTTCTAAAAGTTCCAGCAAAAGCCAGCTCTCTCTGGCGGAAGGGCCGGGAAAGAGGCAGCAGAGCCCTAGTGGGGAACCCCGCCTTCACCCCATCCTGGCTGGCCCGCCCTGCCCGCGCCAGCAGCGCCTGCAAAGGGGGCGCCTGGCTCCCGCCAGGAGCACCAACAGGCCCAGGCCTCCTGGCCCTCCACTCAGCAGCAGGGGGAGACCTGTGTCCACACTCTCCTGGACCACACTCGCTGGTGGAGAATGACTCCCAGCACGAGAGGGAGGCGGCGGCCCCGGGAGATGTGCCCCTTGTCAGTGGCCCTGGCACAGATGGAATAAGAAGCATGTTGGCGCAAGGCGCCCGAGAGAGAAGGTCCTGGGCAACACTCTCTGTCCCACAGGCTCAGCATCCGCTACCCTAGCAGCACTGGGGGCCCAGGAAAGTACCTCCCACCGCCCTCAAGCAGCACCATCAGTGATGAGGTGGGCCCTAGGCAGTAGCCTTGAGAACAGGCTCAGGGAAGCAGTCACTGCCCCGTGGCCCAGCATCTCCCACAGTCCCTCCAGCGGGACCTGCAGGGAAAGCGCACTCGGCCCCTGCAGCATCAATGGGCTCAAACAGGAGCCCTGGGGGTGCCAGGCGAACACAGCGAACCAGAAAAGCACTCTCCAGGCTCTGAAACCTACACTGTCATTGGAACCAAAGCCGGAGAAAGCAAGGAAGGGACTGTGCCCCGAATGTAAACGGGTGACTGCGTGCTGAGAGAAAAGACTTAAATAGGATCCAGAGTCTCATAACTTAATTCTCATAATGTCCAGGATACAAAAAAAAAATCACTCATCAGACCAAGAACCAGAAAAGTCACAACCTGAATGAGAAAAGGCAATCAATTGATATCAATATAAAGATAAACCAAATATTTGAATTATCTGACAAGGATTTGAGAGCAGCCATCATAAAAAATGCTTCAGGAGGAGGGATAAATTGGAAGATTGGAACGGACATATACTCAATACTATATATTAAAAAAGTAAGTAATGACTTTGTGGCACAGGGAACTCTACTCAATACTCTGTAATGACCTACATAGGAAAAGAATCTAAAAAAGAGCAGATATATGTACATGTGTAACCAATTCACTCTGCTCTACAGGAGAGAACTAGCAAAACATTGTAAATCTATTCTCCAATAAAAATTAATTTAAAAACTGAAAATCCAATTCGTTTCACTGGGGGAAAAAATGCTTCAATAAACAATTCCAAATTATCTCTAACCAAATGACAAAATAGAAAACTGTAGCAAAAACATTTCTATCTGTAGAAAGACACATACTATATATATATCACTTATGTATTACTTTACAAAACACAAAGTAACATTACATCCGATTGAGGGATACATACATAAGCAAAACTCAGTTCAGTTCAGTCGCTCAGTCGTGTCCAACTCTTTGCGACCCCATGAAGTGCAGCACACCAGGCCTCCCTGCCCATCACCAACTCCTGGAGTTTACTCAAACTCAGGCCCATCGAGTCGGTGATGCCATCCAGCCATCTCATCTTCTGTCGTCCCCTTCTCCTCCTGCCCCCAGTCCTTCCCAGCATCAGGGTCTTTTCCAATGAGTCAACTCTTCACATGAGGTGACCAAAGTACTGGAATTTCAGCTTCAGCATCAATCCTTCCAAAGAACACCCAGGACTGATCTCCCCCAGGATGGACTGGTTGGATCTCCTTGCAGTCCAAGGGACTCTCTCAAGAGTCTTCTCCAACACCACAGTTCAAAAGCATCAATTCTTCAGCACTCAGCTTTCTTCACAGTCCAACTCTCACATCCATACAGGACCACTGGAAAAACCATAGCCTTGACTAGATGGACCTTTGTTGGCAAAGTAATGTCTCTGCTTTTTAATATGCTGTCTAGGTTGGTCATAACTTTCCTTCCAAGGAGTAAGCTCCTTTTAATTTCATGGCTGCAATCACTATCTGCAGTGATTTTGGAGCCCCCCAAAATAAAGTCTGACACTGTTTCCAGTTTCCCCAATCTATTTCCCATGAAGTGGTGGGACCAGATGCCATGATCTTGGTTTTCTGAATATTGAGCTTGAAGCCAACTTTTTCACTCTCCTCTTTCACTTTCATCAAGAGGCTCTTTAGTTCCTCTTCACTTTCTGCCATAAGGGTGGTGTCATCTGCATATCCAGTGTTCCCAGTGTCACTTTTTGTTGAGACTGTCTTTTTTTCCATTGTATGTTCTTGCCTTCTTTGTCGGAGATTAATCGACCACAAGTGTGTGGGTCTATTTCCGGTCTTTCTGCCCTCTTCTGTTGATCCGCATGTCTGTTTTGGTGCCGGTAGCACACAGCACTGATAACTGGAGAGTTCAGTGCAGTCTGAAGTCAGGGGGTGTGATTCCTGAGCTGTGTTCTTCTTTCTCAAGATTGTTCCAGCTATTTGGAGTCTTTTGTGTTTCCATACATTTAAAATTTTTGTTCTCATTCTGTGAAAAATGCCATTGGTAATTTGATAGGGATTGCATTGACTCTGTAGATTGCCTTGGGGGACTATGGTTATTTTAACAACATTCAGTCTTGCAATCCAAGAATATATTTTATCTTTCTGTTTGTGTCATCTTCAATTTCTTTCATCAGCATCTTACAGTTTTCAGAGTACAGGTCTTTTGTCTCCTTAGATAGGTTTATTCATAGGTATTTTATTATTTTTTATGGAGAAGGGAATGGCAACTCATTCCAGTATTCTTTCCTGGGGAATTCCATGGACAGAGGAGTCTGGCAGGCCACAGTCCATGGGGTCACAAAGAGTTGGATATGACCGAGTGACTGTCACTTTCACTCTTCACTTTATTATTTTTGATGTGATGGTAAGCAGAATTGTTTTCTTAATGCCTCTTTCTGATAGTGTATACATATATGTATACACACAAAACTTTTGTATATTAAAATTTTGTACCTAGCAACTCTACCAAATTCACTGATGAGCTCCAGCAGTTTTCTGGTAGGGTTTTGGGGGTTTGGGGGGGTTTTCTCTGTATAATCGAGCATCAGGTCATCTACAAACAGTGCAATTTTACTTCTTCTTTTCCAACTTGGATTCCTTTTATTTTTCTTCCCTGATTACTGTGTCCAGAACTTCCAAAACTATGTTGAATAAAAGTGGTGAGAGTGGACATCTTTGTCTTATTCCTGATCTTAGAGGAAATGCTTTCAGCTTTCCACCAGTGAGTATGTTAGCCATGAGTCTGCCATAAGTGGCTTTTACTATGTTGAGATATGTTCCCTCTATACCCACTTTCTGAAGTTCGTTCACTGTTGTTCAGTCGCTCAGTTGTGTCCAAATCTTTGCGACCCCATAGATTGCAGCATGCCAGGCTTCCGTGTCCTTCACTATTGCCTAGAGTTTCGTCAAACTCATGTCCATTGAGTCGATGATGCCACCCAACCATCTCATCCTCTGTCATCCCCTTCTCCTCCTGCCCTCAGTCTTTCCCAGCATCAGGGTCTTTTTCAATGAGTCAGCTCTTTGCATCAGGAAGCCAAAGTATTGGAGCTTCAGCTTCAACATCAGTCCTTCCAATGAATATTCAGGGTTGATTTCCTTTAGAATTGTCTGGTTTGATCTCCTTGCAGTCCAAGGGACTCTCAAGAGTCTTCTCCAACACCACAGTTCAAAAGTATCAATTCTTCAGCTCTCAGCCTCCTTTATGGACCAACTTTCACACCCATTCATGACTACTGGAAAAACTATGGCTTCAACTATATGGACCTTTGTCAGCAAAGTGATGTTTCTGCTTTTTAATATACTGTCAAGGTTTGTCATAGCTTTCCTTCCAAGGAGCAGGTGCCCTTTTATTTGTCACGAACTGATGGAACTGGATGCCATGACCTTAGTTTTTTACATCAACATGAAACAGCTTAGTTGTTTTAGTGTTAAATTTCAAGCCAGATTTTTCGCTCTCCTCTTTCACCTTCATCAAGAGGCTCTTTAGTTCCTCTTCACTTTCTGCCATTAGGGTGGTATCATCTCCATATCTGAGGTTGTTGATATTTCTCCTGTCAATCTCGATTGCAGATTATGATCCATGTATTTTGCATGATGTACTCTGCATACAAGTTAAACCAGTAGGGTGCCAACATACAGCCTTGCCGTACTCCTTTCCCAATTTAGAATGAGTCAGTTGATCCATGTTCAGTTCTAACTGTTTCTTCTTGACCCGCATACTGGTTTCTCAGGAGGCAGGTAAGGTTTCTCTCTATCCCTGTGTTTTATTCACAGGTCATCTTCTCAGTGAGGCCTCCCTAATCACCTGGTCTAAAATTATAGAGTTCCCCTCTCCAAAATTTTAAACTTAATTCTTTCTTCCTTACTTCGTCTCCTCAAAATTTATAGCCATATAGCATACTGTATACTTTACTTATTTATCTTATTTATCATCCCCACAAGACTGTAAGCGTCCATGAGTTCAGCGGTTTTGTCCACAGCTGTACTGTCAATGCCTACAAAAGTAACTGGCATATCGAAATTATTCAATCAATATCTGTCAAATTAACAAAAGAACACATGACTGATGACTTTGGAAACTGTCTTCAGGCTCTTAATTCATCTGCTTGTTTTTAAGCATCTAACTAGACAGGGAAGCCAAAGAGTCTGAGACGACTTAGCAGCTGAACTAGGAGAAAGGAGTACATAGAAATTAACACCAGATGGCGCAGTATTACAAAGAAAGTAACCTCATCCTTTTCTGCCAGCTGGAATTGCTTCAAGAAAAGCCTGAGTGTTGCCGAGTTTCCTCTGGCCTCCCCACTTCCTGGCCCGCTCCTGCGGTGTTTTGCTGTAATAACACACATCTCACTGAGTTGCGCCCCACCTGCGTAAATGTCATTCTGCCCTGCTGAGTATTTCAGAGCTTCGATGTGCCAGTCCGTTACCAAGTTCCTCCTCCCCACCCCTTGGAACCTTCCAGCCTGTCTTCAACTGGTCATTAATGCGCTAGAGCCTTCAATTTCTGGAGCTGTGGGTGGTCTGTGGTGAGAAAGAATCTGTCCCCTCTGGGTCGCACTCTGTTGAGCAGGGGGTGTCAAAGATTTTACCCCCAACCTCTTCTCTCCCTAGAACTCACATTGGACCCATGGGTTCCGAGGGTTGGGGATGGATCTGAATGACAAATGCCACATAGTCTTAAGAACCACTTCCCTGCACCACTTAACGCTTTCGTACTGGGCCAACTAACCCATCTTGACTGCTCATTCCCCAAGGGCTGGTTATCCCAGAAGGTGACTCGGTGCTCATGCCAAGAAGCTCCTGTCACTAATCAGCCTTCGCCAGTTCACAGTAGGCTAGGGGGATGAACTCATCCCAGTTTTCCAGGGACTTTCCCTGTTTAAACACAGGAAGTCTCAGGTTCTGGGCAATCTCTCAGTCTGGAGCAAACCAGGGCAGTTGATAACCCTACATAAAGCCCAGATCTCGTTCCATTCAAACTCAAACCAGAACTGGGTCACATCTGTGTAAAAGTTTTAATGCACATCTAGATTTCTGTCCCCTGCTCCTACCCATGTGACCAGCTGCCACGTCAGGGGAGTCTGTCTCCTCCATGTCAGCTATCTTCATTTTCTCCTCTATGCGACTCTCACTGCAAAAGTTACTGGGAAACTACAGCAACCAAGACAAGAGGGAATCCCTGAAGATTGAGAGTCTTCAGGAATGGAGCTTTGGATCACACCACCTGATATAGTTGCTGGCTCAGAGCAAAGGAAATATGGAATGAGTAGGGGAATAAGGAAGTTACAAGTATCAACTACAGGCTCATGACCAGAGAGAAGAGGGGACTAATACCTAAATATTATTTTCTTCTTTGCTTAATGTATTTCTATAAATCTGTGTGTTTATATATTTGTGTATATACAAATTAATTTTTTCTTCCTTTGCACTGTAAGAATTAATGGCACTGGTTGATTTGACAGTTTCATCTTTAGCTTACAGGATATTCAAGAGGGACTCTAATAACTAAAGTGGAGGAGTAACTGACATCACCCAAAGATCACTAAAATAACATCTGCGATCTTTTCTTTTGTGGAAAAGGTGAGAGTGCCTATTTCTACAAAGGACAATTGTATTTTGTTAAAGAAAAGTTGAAGTTTGTGATTGCTATAGGGGAAGTTGAAATAGATGTAGAAAGTTGGGCACAGATATTGAGTAGGCAAAATGAGAGCTGTCCCAGTTATTACACCATCATCTCTCGGTCCAAACCCACACTTTAACACTCTGCTTTGTGATGCTAGGGCTGGGACTATGAGAACCATCTTTCTACTTTGCCAGTTGACTTTCTGTTTGATTCTGCAATGCAGAGGAGGGAGAAAGGATGTACTATTCTCTGACAAGTGGTTAACAATTAGAGTATTGAGCTTTGGGTTGGGGGATACTCCTAGAACCAGTCTCATCATGCCTAACCAAAGATATCATCAACTGTCAGCCTCAGGTGCTGTCTCAGAGGTCTCCAGGTACTCTCCTTCAAGCTTCTTTTGTCCCTACAGTCCCAGAAGCGACAGCTTCACCACACAGTTCCTACCTGCGGGTTAGCTCAGTATCCCCTTTTTTGTCTTTTCAGTTCCCCAAAACTACTTTAGTTCAGTTCAGTCGCTTAGTCATGTCCGACTCTTTGTGACCCCACGGATCACAGCACGCCAGGCCTCCCTGTCCATCACCAACTCCCAGAGCTTACTCAAACTCATGTCCATCCAGTCGGTGATGCCATCCAACCATCTCATCCTCTGTCATCCCCTTCTCCTCCCACCTTCAATCTTTCCCAGCATCAGGGTCTTTTCCAATGAGTCAGTTCCTCACATCAGGTGGCCAAAACTATTTAACCAATTCCTTGTATTAAATTCTCTCAGTTGAAATTCCAGGTGTGTTTTCTGTTGTTGTGAATATATCCTGAACTGATACAGTTACCCTGCCAAGTAGATAACCCTAACCACCTGAAGGGCTAGCTTAAAAAAAAAAAAGGAAATATGGAATAATAGATAAAAGAGGGAAGTGATAAATAGCAGCTATGACCTTGTGACTCTTTATAGCAATCAGGATGATAGTTCTAAAGCATATTTTTGTTCTGTACATATAAACCAATGATTTCTACTTTTCCCCTTCCCCATCTCCTACAGTTTTGTATGGAGTGTTGGTGGGACTTAATTTACAATTTAGCTCCTAGGTCACCAGGCCACAAAAAGTCACATCTGGACCTGCTGGAGAGGGGTGACTCATCAGTAGATCCTGAAGTCAAAAAGGAGACGGTGACTAATAGGACTTTGAGTCCCTCTTCCTGTTTGGGGAAAAGGGGGAGAGTGCCGTTGCATGATAGGCAGAAGCTTGAAGGTACTAACCATGGGCTAAAGGATGAATGAGCTTAAACGCTGGGTAAAATAAGCGCTGGGTCATATAGGTTCTGAATCCATCTGCTGTGCTTCCACCACTGCCCTGGATGCAGGGGGCCGACCTCTGCTACCTGCGGCACCCACACTCACGGTCAGCTGGTTTCTGAAAGACCGGGAGACAGGGAGGCCAGGACCAGGCCGGGCGCTCCTCTCCCTCCCTCTCCTAGCTCAGGCACCTCTCCAGCAGCGTCTGCACGTCCTCAGTGGCCCCAGCCTCCGCCAGACAGGCCCTCAGAGGTCCTAGTCCCCAACATGTGACCCACAGCTCTGGGGTTCAGTAGCACAGGTTCTTCACTTTTGCATCTCCAGGCTACAAGCTGTGGTGCCTCTGCTTCATTTTCCATTTACGCTCTCAGTTCTATCATGTCACAAGCACTTCCCTGCATCACATTTCCTCTGTTGTAAATACTGGCGTTGAGAGAAGAGCATTAGTCGCCCAGTCGTGTCCGACTCTGTGCTAGAAGTGGGTGTTATTTTTCTGGTCCTTCCTGTTTCTGTAGATGACTGCTAATCCCATTCCGGGCCCACTGTAATACTGTCAATACTCTGCGATTCTCTCACTTCTAGGCATTCTTATCACAAATATACCCGCCTACAAAACGGAGTCTGTAGCAGGGTATTCACTGCAGTGTTGGTTGCAAGGCGAAAAGGAGAAGCAAACCCTGTTTCCTGAGGGAATTGGTTAAGCGAACATTACAGCACACAACTGGGAAAAGAACAGAGAAGCTCTCTATTTACCAATGCATGTTACTCAGTGAAGAAAGCAGACATATGGAGACAAGACCAGTGGTTGTCTGGGGTTTGGAGGGAGGGATGAATAAGTGAGGCCTGCAGGATCTCTAAGGCAGTGAAAATACTCTGAATGACATCATAGTCATCAGTCAGTTCAGTCGCTCAGTCGTGTCTGACTCTGCGATTCCATGGACTGTAGCACGCCAGGCTTCCTGGTCCATCAGCAGCTCCCGGAGCTTGCTCAAACTCACGTCCATCCAGTCGGTGATGCCACCCAACCATCTCATCCTCACGTTATTATGCATCTGTCCAAGTCCACAGAATGTACACCGAGAGTGAACCCTGAGGTAAACTGGGGGATGACGACGCGTCAGTGTAGATTATCCTTTGTAACAAGTGTACTCTTCTCATGAGGGATGTTGATGACGGTGGAGACTGTGCATACGGGCTCAGGGAATACAGGTTACCACAGAGACGCCGTGGGCTCAGTTCTAGACCACTGCCACAAAGCAAATATCACAATGAAGCAAGTCACACGAATTTTTTGTCTTCTCAGTGCACATAAAATTTATATTTACCCTATACTATAGTCTATTAAGTGTCAAACAGCATTATGTCTTTTTTTTTTTTCATTTATTTTTATTAGTTGGAGGCTAATTACTTTACAATATTGTAGTGCTTTTTGCCATACATTAACAGGAATCAGCCATGGCTTTACATGTGTTCCCCATCCCGATCCCCGCTCCCGCCTCCCTCTCCATCCCATCCCTCTGGGTCTTCCCAGTGCACCAGGCCCGAGCACTTGTCTCATGCATCCAACCTGGGCTGGTGATCTGTTTCACCCTTGATAATACATGTTTCGATGCCCGAACAGCACTATGTCTTAAAAAAAAAAAAAAAGTACATACCTTGACTAAGAAATACTTTATTGCTTAAATGCTAATCATCATCTGAGCCTTCAGCAAATCATAGTCTTTTTGTTGGGGGAGAGTTTGCCTCAGTGTTGGTGGCTGTTGACTGATCAGGGTGGCAGTTGCTGGAGGTTGGGATGAAAATGTCTTAGAATGAGACACAAATGTCATATATTAATATATATACACACATATATATATATGGGATCTAGGAAGCTCTACTAATGAACCTATTCGGAAGGCAGCAAAGGAGATGCAGACTTGTGCACACAGCGGGGGAGGGGTGGTGGGACGAGCTGAGAGGGTCGCACTGAAACATCACCATGTGTAAAACGGAGAGCCAGTGGGAATTCGCTGTGTCACACGTGGAGCGCAGACCGGATGCTCTGTGACAACCTGGAGGGGTGGGATGGGGTGAGAGGTGGGAGGGAGAGTCAAGAGGGGAGGGGCATGTGTATACCTACGGTTGAGGTATGGTGGAAACCAACACAATATTGTAAGTATCCCCCAATTAAAAACAAACACATTTAAAAAGACAACAATGAAGTCTGCCACATCAGTGACTTCCTTTCACAAACAATTTCTCTGTAATTGCCATGCTGTTTGATAGCATTTTACCCACAACAGAACATCTTTCAAAATTGGAACCAACTCTCTCAAACCCTACTGCAACTTTATCAATTAGGTTTATGTAATATTCTAAATCCTTGGTTGTCTTTCAACAATTATTACAGCATCATTACCAGAAGTAGATTCCATTTCAAGAAGTCCATTTCTTTGCTCATCCATAAGAAGCAACTCCTCATCCATTAATGTTTTATCATGAGATTGCAGCAATTCAGTCACGTCTTCAGGCTGCACTTTAATTCTAGTTCTCTTCCTGTTTCCACCACATCTGAAGTTGCTTCCTCAATTTAAGTATTGAACGCCCCAAAATCATCCACGAGAATTGGAATCAACTCCTTCCAAACCCCTGTTTGTGTTGATATTTTGACCTATATCCATGAATCACAAATGTTTTTAGTGGCATCTAGAATGGTGAATCCTTTCAAGAAGGTTGTCAATGTACTTTCCCAGATCCATCAGAGGAATATCTATCTTCGGCAGCTGTGGCCTTATGAAATGTATTTCTTAAATAATAGGACTTGAAAGTTAAAATTACTCTTGATCCATGGGCTGCTAGCCGGCATGAAAACAACATTAAGCTCGTTGCACATTTCCATTAGAGCTCTTGGGTGACCAAGTGCATTATCAGTGAACAGTAATGTTTTTAAAGAAGTCCTTTTTTTCTGAGCAATAGGTCTCAATCATGGGGCTAAAATATTCAGTAAACCATATTGTAAACAGATGTAGTGTCATCTTGGATTTGTTGTTTCATTTATAGAGCACAGGCAGAGTAAATTTAGCAGAATTCCTAGGGGCCCCATGATTTCTGAAATGGTAAATGAGACCGGCTTCAACTTTAAGTCACCAGCTGTGTTAGCTCCTAATATGCGAGTGAGTCTGTCCTTTGAAGCCAGGCATTTATTTTTTCCTCTCTAGTTATGAATGTCCCAGATGGCATCTTCTTCCAATATAAGGCCATTTTGTTGACATTGAAAATCTGTTGTTTAGCATAGCCACCTTTCTTAATTTTCTTAGCTAAGATTTTTGGGAAAACTTGCTGTAGGTTCTATATCAGAACATATATACTTCTTCATCTTGTACTTTTACGTTAAAGGGATGGCTTCTTTCCTTAAATCCCACGAACCAGCCTCTGCTAGCTTCAAACTTTTCTTCTGTAGCTTTCTTACTGTAGCTTTCATCAAAATGAGAATTTAGAGCCTTGCTCTGGATTAGGCTTTGGCTTACCGGAATGTTATGGTGGTTTAATCTTCTATCTAATCTAGTGGCCTAATCTCAGACCACTAAAACTTTCTCCACATCAACAGCAAGGCTGTTTCGCTTGCTTATCATCTGTGTGTTCAATGGGGTAGCACTTTTAATTTCCTTCAAGAACATTTCCTTTGCATTCACAACTTGGCTGACTGGTGCAAGAGGCCTAACTTTTGGCCCATCTTGGCTTTCAATGTGCCTTCCTCGCTAAGGCTTAATCATGTCTAGTTTTTTACTTAAAGTGAAAGATATGCAACTCTTCCTTTCACTTGAGTACTTAGAGACCACTGTGGAGTTATTAATTAGCCTAATTTCAATACTGCTGTGTCTCAGGGAACAGGAAGGCCCAAGGAGAGGGAGAGACAGGAGAACAGCCGATTGGTGGAGTAGTCAGAATACACACATTTATCAATTATCTTACACAGACATGGTTCATGGCTCCCCCAAATAACCATGACATTAACATCAAGGGTCACTGATCACAGATGACCATAACAAATGTAATAATAATGAAAAACTTTGAAATGTTGCAATAATTACTGAAACTGACATAGGGACAAGAGGTGAACAAATGCTGTTGGAAAAAAATGGCACTGACAGGCTTGCTTGACGCAGGGCTGCCACAGACCTTCTATTTGTAAACACACAGTATCTGCAAGCACCAAACACAAAGCCCAATAAAACTCGGTAGGCCTGTATCCGGGAAATCTGTGTCTTCCCCCCAGTCTTATTATAAACGCAAAGCTGCTCGTTAAAAGTGTTTTTAAAAGATGAAGAAGAAGAGGAAGAGGAGGAAAGATGAAAGACAAGGGAGGGAGAGAGAAAGAGCAAATTCATGGAGAGAAGTCTTCATTTACACAAATGGTCAAGAAGCCAGAGTGGATATTAGGTTGGTGCAAAAATAACTGCAGTTTTGCATTGAATTTTGTTGTTTGATACTGGAATATATTCTAAATGCGGTTATGCTATACATCATTTTAATGCTCATTTCTCACTTTATTTTTTTTGCTAATGATATTACTTGCTGTTTATTTTAGACTACAGATAGAAATGATGCTAGAGAAAAGGCAAGTTCCAATGATTTTCTTATTCAAGTTCAAAATGGGTCATAAAGCAGCAGAGACAACTCACAACATCAACAACACATTAGGCCCAGGAATTACTAATGAACACACAGTGCAGTGGTGGTTCAAGAAATTTTGCAAAGGAGATGAGAGCCTTGAAGATGAGGAGCATAGTGGCCAGCCATCGGAAGTTACAATTACCAACTGACAGCCATCATCAAAGCTGATCCTCTTACATGAGAAGGTTCCGAAGAACTCAATGTCAACCATTCTACAGTCATTCGGCATTCATTTGAAGCAAACTGGAAAGGTGAAAAAGCTCGATAAGTGGGTGCTTCATGAGCTGACCACAAATAAAAAAAATGATGATTTTGAAGTATCATCTTCTCTTATTCTACACAATGAACCATTTCTCAACTGGATTAGGATGCGTGGTGAAAAGTGGATTTTCTACGACAACCAGCAATGACCAGCTCAGTGGCTGAACCAAAAAGAAGCTCCAAAGCACTTCCCAAGCCAAACTTGCACCAAAAAAAGGCCATGGTCACTGTTTCATGGTCTTCTGCCAGTGTGATCCACTACAGCTTTCTCAGCCCCAGGGAAACCATTACATTTGCTGAGAAGCATGCTCAGCAGATCGATGAGATGCACTGCAAACTGCAATGCCTGCAGTTGGTGGCACTGGTCACCAGAAAGGGCCCAATTCTTCTCCATGACATTGCCCAATCACACGTCACACAACCAGTGCTTCAGAAATTGAACAAATTGCGTTATGAAGTTCTGCCTCATCCGCCATATTCACCAGAACTCTTGCCAACCGACCACCACTTCTTCAAGCATATCAATGACTTTTTGTAGCAAAAATACTTCTGCAACCAGCAGGAGGCAAGATATGTTTTCCAAGAGTTTGTCAAATCCTGAAGCACAGTGTTTTTTTTTTAATTATGAAGTGAAAGTGAAGTCACTCAGTAATGTCTGACTCTTTGCGACTCCATGGACTGTAGCCTACCATGTCCCTCCATCCATGGGATTTTCCAGACAAGAGTACTGGAGTGGGTTGCCATTTCCTTCTCCAGGAGATCTTTCCGACCCAGGGAGTTTATATTTAATCACCATGACTATATTAATGCCTATACTGATCCATAATCTACCTTTTTTTAAATTCATTTTTAATTGAAAGATAATTGCTTTACAGTATAGTGTTGGCTTCTGCCAAACATCGACATGAATCAGCCGTTAAGTATACCTACGTCCCCTCCCTCTTAGGCCTCCCTCTTGCCTCCCTCCCCACTCCACCCTCTCATTGTTACAGAGCCTGGTTTGAACTTTCTGAATCACACAGAAAACTACACTATAGGAGTAAACAAGCTTATTTCTTATTGGCAAACATGTGTTGATTACAATGGTTACTATATTGATTAATAAAGATGTGTTTGAGCTGAGTTATAAGGATTTAAGATTCATGGTCCACACTTCCTTCCCCGACCAGTTCAAGCTTTGGTTGTCTTTGGCTATCATAAGTCAGTGAAAGTTCTCTGCCTGGTCAGCTAACCCAAATTTTGATTCCTGAGGTATCTAAGCCTACTTTATTTTTTGTTAAACTTATTAACTAGGCATGTAAGAGGAAGTGTCCAGACTCTGCTAGCTTTATAACAGTAACCCTAATTTACCCTTGATGATCAGGGCCAAGCATACCAACCAACACTAGAAGCCTTGCTTCTCTAGCTGTGAACTGAGTTTCCTGACTGGTCAAAATGTTTAATGCAGATTACATGTCAATTTTGATGATTAAAAAATGTTTCCCCTGAGGCCTCCAGATAAAGATGCCAGACTGAATACAATAATTTTCAATTTCACTTCCCCTAAAACTACTCTAAAGGGATTTTTAAAAACTCATAATCCTATAAATCCAGAGAGAAAAGAAGAGGAGACAACAGCAATAAAACATTAAGGCTGGAATGCAGGAAAGTGACTTAGAATATAGTGGGGAAAGCCAAGAACGAAATTGTCATGTATCACAGAGTCTTCCGAAGGCTCGGGAACTGACTGGACACTTGGAGGTGGGCTGAGAAAGGATGTTCAATAAGGATCGCTAGAGTGCTTTCTTTAAAAGGACATTCCCTATCCCTTGAGTGTGGTCTGGGCTTAGCAACCTTCTTCTAAAGACTAGGGTACAGAAGGTCTCACCAGAGGTCCAGGAGATAAGACTCCAGGCTCCCAATGCAGGGGGCCCAGGTTCGATCCCTGGTCAGGGAACTAGATCCCACATGCCAATTATGAGTTTGCATGCTGCAGACAAAGACTTTGTGCAGCCAAATAAATAGATATTAAAAAAAAATACACAGTATGGAGAGACACAAGTAACTAGAGAAACAAGACCCAGCACCTTAGCCAAGTGAGCGCTCCAAGGGTGTCATAAGTCGTGTTCTGTCCACTCTTCTGATGTGATACAGTGAAAAGGGAGGCTCACCTCTGTGGCATTCGTCCCCCAAACCCATCCCCCAATGGAATCATCACAAATCCAAACACCAGGCAAACATAAATAGAGGGACAGCGCACAATACCTGACCTGGACTCTTCAAAAGAAGCTTCCCTGATAGCTCAGTTGGTAAAGAACCCGCCTGCAACACAGAATGAAGTAGGGCAAAGGCTGAAAGAGTTTTGCCAAGAGAACCCACTGGTCATAGCAAACACCCTCCTTCAATAACACAAGAGAAGACTCTACACATGGACATCACCAGATGGTCAACACCAAAATCAGACTGATTATATTCTTTGCAGCCAAAGATGAAAAAGCTCTATAAAGTCAGCAAAAACAAGACTGGGAGCTGACTGTGGCTCAGATCATGAACTTCTTATTGGCAAATTCATACTTAAATTGAAGAAAGTGGGGGAAACCACTAGACCATTCAGGTATGACCTAGATCAAATCCCTTATGACTATACAGTGGAAGTGAGAAATAGATTTAAGGGACTAGATCTGATATACAGTAGAAGTGAGAAATAGATTTAAGGGACTAGATCTGATAGACAGAGTACCTGATGAACTATGGACAGAGGTTTGTGACATTGTACAGGAGACAGGGATCAAGACCATCCCCAAGAAAAAGAAATACAAAAAAGCAAAATGGCTGTCTGAGGAGGCCTTACCAATAGCTGTGAAAAGAAGAGAAGCGAAAAGCAAAGGAGAAAGGGAAACATATACCCATTTGAGTGCAGAGTTCCAAAGACTAGCAAGGACAGATAAGAAAGCCTTCCTCAGGGATCAATGCAAAGAAATAGATGAAAATAATAGAATGGGAAAGACTAGAGATCTCTTCAAGAAAATGAGAGATACCAAGGGAACATTTCATACAAAGATAGGCTCACTAAAGGACAGAAATGGTATGAACCTAACAGAAGCAGAAGATATTAAGAAGAGGTGGCAAGAATACATAGAAGAACTATACCAAAAAGATCTTCATGACCCAGATAATCACAATGGTGGGATCACTCACCTAGAGCCAGACATCCTGGAATGTGAAGTCAAGTGGACCTTAGGAAGCATCATTACAAACAAAGCTAGTGCAGGTGATGGAATTCCAGTTGAGCTATTTCACATCCTAAAAGATGATGCTGTGAAAGTGCTGCACTCAGTATGCCAGCAAATTTGGAAAACTCAGCAGTGGCCACAGGACTGGAAAAGGTCAGTTTTCATTCCAATCCCAAAGGAAAACAATGCTAAAGAATGCTCAAACTACTGTACAATTGCACTTATCTCACATGCTAGTAAGTAATGCTCAGAATTCTCCAAGCCAGGCTTAAGCAATATGTGAACCATGAACTTCCAGATATTCAAGCTGGTTTTAGAAAAGGCAGAGGAACCAGAGATAAAATTGCCAACATCAGCTTGATCATCGAGAAAGCAATAGAGTTCCAGAAAAGCATCTATTTCTGCTTTATTGACTACGCCAAAGCCTTTGACTGTGTGGATCACGATAAACTGGAAAATTCTGAAAGAGATGGGAATACCAGACAACCTGACCTGCCTCTTGAGAAACCTGTATGCAGGTCAGGAAGCAACAGTTAGAACTGGACATGGAACAACAGACTGGTTCCAAATAGGAAAAGGAGTATGTCGAGGCTGTATATTGTCACCCTGACTATTTAACTTATATTCAGAGTACATCATGAGAAATGCAGGGTTGGAGGAAGCACAAGCTGGAATCAAGATTGCCAGGAAAAATATCAATAACCTCAGATATGTGGATGATACTACCCTTACGGCAGAAAGTGAAGAAGAACTAAAGAGACTCTTGATGAAAGTGAAAGAGGAGAGTGAAAAGGTTGGCTTACAGCTCAACACTCAGAAAACTAAGATCATGGCATCTGGTCCCATCACTTCATGGGAAATAGATGGAAAAACAATGGAAACAGTGGCTAACTATTTTTTTTGGCTCCAAAATCACTGCAGATGGTGATTGCAGCCATGAAATTAAAATACGCCTACTCCTTGGAAGGGAAGTTATGACAAACCTAGACAGCATATTAAAAAGCAGAGACATTACTTTGTCAACAAAGGTCTGTCTAATCAAGTATGGATTTTTCCAGTGGTCATGTATGGATGTGCAAGTTGGGCTATAAAGAAAGCTGAGCACCAAAGAATTGATGCTTTTGAACTGTGGTGTTGGAGAAGATTCTTAAGAGTCCCTTGGACTGCAAGGAGATCCAACCCGTCCATCCGAAAGGAGATCAGTCCTGGGTGTTCATTGGAAGGACTGATGTTGGCACTGAAACTCCAGTACTTTGGCCACCTGATGCGAAGGGCTGACACATTGGAAAAGACCCTGATGCTGGGAAAGATTGAGGGCAGGAGGAGAAGGGGATGAGACAGAGGATGAGATGGTTGGATGGCATCACCAACTCAATGAACATGAGTTTGGGTAAAATCCGGGGTTGGTGATGGACAGGGAGGCCTGGCGTGCAGTGGTACATGGAGTCACAAAGAGTCGGACATGACTGAGCAACTGAACTCAACTGAACTGAACTCTTCAAAACTGCCAAGGGCACAAAAGACAAGGAAAAGCCCCCAAAAAAGTATCACAGCTTGGAGACTAAAGGATTATGATGATTGAATGCAGGGTAACATCCTGAAACAATCGCAGCACTGTTTATAATAGCCAGGACATGGAAGCAACCTAGATGCCCATCAGCAGACGAATGGATAAGAAAGCTATGGTACATATACACAATGGAATATTACTCAGCCATTAAAAAGAATTCATTTGAATCAGTTCCAATGAGATGGATGAAACTGGAGCCCATTATCAAGAGTAAAGTAAGCCAGAAAGATAAACACCAATACAGTATACTAAGGCATATATATGGAATTTAAAAAGATGGTAACGATAACCCTATATACAAAACAGAAAAAGAGACACAGATGTACAGAACAGACTTTTGGACTCTGTGGGAGAAGGTGAGGGTGGGATGTTCTGAGAGAATAGCATTGAAACAAGTATACTATCAAGGGTGAAACAGATCACCAGCCCAGGTTGGATGCATGAGACAAGTGCTCAGGGCTGGTGTACTAGGAAGACCCAGAGGGATGGGATGGAGAGGGAGGCGGGAGGGGGGATCGGGATGCGGAACACATGTAAATCCATGGCTGATTCATGTCAATGTATGGCAAAAAGCACTACAATATTGTAAAGTAATTAGCCTCCAACTAATAAAAATAATTGAAAAAAAAAAAAATCCTGAAACAGAGAAGGGGCTTCAGCAAAATAAACTGGGGAAAGACAAATAAAGTTTGTGGTTTTGTTAACAGTATTGCACTCATGTTAATGTTTAGTTTTCTAAATGCAGTTTGATTGTGGAAGATGTTACCTTTCAAGGAAGCCTGGGGAAGAGTGTACAGGAGATCTGTACTATCTTTGCAAGTTTTTTTTTTAATTTCAATGGCTTCCCAGGTGGCTCAGTGGTAAACAACCTGCTTGCCAATGCAGGAGGCACAGGTTCAATCCCTGGTCCAGGAAGATCCCATGTGCCAAGGAGCAACTCAGCACCAGAACTACTGATCTCGTGCTCCAGGTCCCGGGAGCCGCAACTACTGAGGCCACACGCCACAAACACTGAAGCCCTGCTCCCTAGAGTCCGTGTTCCACAATGAAAAAAGCCACCGCAATGGGGACCCACGCACTACAACCGGAGAGGAGCCCCCCCACCCCCCGCAACCAGAGAAAAGCCTGCGGAGCAATGAAGACCCAGCACAGCCAAAATAAATAAATAAACTTATTAAAAAATAAAAGTCTTTCCAAATAGAAAGATTTAAAATATAAAAAGGAGAGAAGGAGCTAGAGCCCTAGTTCCCCTTCCCCATGGCATGAACTCTTTCTGCAGAGACTGAAGTGGTAAGCGCAGAACAGCTGTGGAGTAGGTACCCTACTGGGGGAAAAGGGCATGACCTAAGCAGTACACATGAATGATAAGACCCAACGCCAGCCTTAGAACTCGTCACCTGGGCCCCACTTGCCAGAGAGCCCCCTGCGTAGCAGAGAGAGAGCATAGATTCATAAAAGAACAAAGGGATGTCGATACCAGTCTGGGCCCGGCACTCAGCGCTGGCACAGGGCAATCTATGACCTGAAGTAAGTCCCTGTTGTGACACTGATTTAATTTGGGCTCCAGGGAGATGTTTTTCTGCATCTCTTGTTCTTGTCCTCCGTTCCCCTCTAAATAAAAGGTGACTGTCCCTGAAGCCCGGTAGGCGTGTGGGTTGTGCTTCTGCTATCAAAGACAGACTTTGCTATGGAAGGAATAGGAACAGCACAAGCACTTTGGTAAGAGAAAATGCAAATTAAATTGTTTGACAAATCCTCTCTGAGAGCATGGATGAAGTAGATACTTGTATATTAAAGTCTCAGAGTGGTGCATGTCCGTTTTTTAATTTCACTTCAAATGCTAGTTGGAGTATTCAGTGTGATACTCACTAATTAACTGACTATTCAACACCACTCTGCAGGGAAGCTGAGAAGCGCTTTGCAATATTAAATAATTCATATTACTAATTCCATGTGTGTATATATCATCAGATGTAACAAGCGTGAAGTGAGCTATGCGTTTTATGCTGACAGATGGATACTTATTCTAGAATTGCAATTTCTTTTACTTTTATAAAGTGTTTAATACAATTTTAACAGTGTTAAGTGTGAATTACTAGATAAATGATAATGAGAGATGGAGCATGAGACAACTTCTCGGTTTTCTGTGAGTCATGGTTTCCTCAAGCAAGGTTTACACAACAGGTAACACTTATCCAACGCTTCTCAAACCAGAGGCAATTTCCCCCCTTGCCTCACCGGGTTGGGGGTGGGCATTGGGCAATATCTGGAGACAGTTTTGATTGCTGTGTCTCAGGGATGGGGTGCTAGTGGCATCTGGTAGGTGGAGGCCAGGGATGCTGCCGAACATCTCACAATGCCCCGGGGAAGCCCCCCACAACAAAATAATCCATTCCAAAATGTTAACAGTGCCACAATGGAGAATTCTATTTTGGATAAATCTAAGAGTTTGGGGTTCGTTAAGCCTTGATGTTTTCATACGCTGCTATTCCATTTGTTAAGACCCCACTATTCACTAATCTAGCTTAACCTGACATTCATATAAAATGCTTGCAAAGTATGTGAATTCACATACTAACATAATTTACCAAATCACAGAATCAACCTCTGAATTTGGCTTTCAGTTATCTCAGCCCTATGACTACAAACTATAAGAGATTTTTTTTTTTTTTTACAACACTATCCCATAAAGGCTTTCAGTTGTACTCCATTAAAGCAATACTTCTGCAATCTGAATGTGTCACCTGCTTGCTTTAAATTACCCCATGCCATTAAAGACACCCATCATGGTTCAGTCACACCTGTTTCCCGTTACTGACCTACGGCAACAGTTATCGGATTCCCCAGAACTTCCTGCTCAGTGAGTACACAGTCCTGTATAATCATACAAGATAACTTCATCAGCTACTTTTCCATTTCATATGAAACGCCACTTTACCATGCTGGAAGATGAAAGCAAGTCTGCATTTTGCCTGACCTCTGTGTGGTAACCATTCCCTGACAACATGTTGCCTGCAGCCCACTGTCCGGAACCACTAGACAGTAAGCTCCACGGAGGCAGGGACCAAGCCTGTCCTGTTTATCTCATATCCCCAGCACCGAGGCTGTGCTGGGCACGCAGCAGGCACCTAGTTAATATCTGCTGAATTAAGTCAAGTGTCAATTCCTCCAAGAAACTTTATTATAATACTTATTACATATTTTTCTTCATCTGTTTTCCCTCCTCAACTAAGTCTCTGGAGGCAGAGATCTAATAACATAGATACCTAGAAACCTAGTAACCAAGATACAGGAAAGACCTTTCAAACAACTCCTACAATAAAGTCAACATCCCTACTACCATCGTCAAAAGAAACTGTGAAACAACTGAGAGCTTAAGAAATGACAGGCTCTTCACACGGGGAAGTGAACCTGAAAAGGCTGAACAGCTTAGGCTTCTAACTACCCACAGAACTGGTCTCCAAAAAGTAACCAAACTGCTTTCACCCCTACCCCCAAAAGTGCCCTCTTAAAACAGCCTGATTTTTTTTTTTTACATTCTAATAATGAAAGAAATTCTTTCAAATTCAAGTTCATTTGAATAGGCATTCCTCTTTAAAGTATCAATTATATCTGAACACATTAAGAGGCTGGCTGTTAATAATCCATATATTCATTCTCTCTCTCTCTCAAAGTTGCTCAGTCATGTCTGACTGTTTCTGATCCCATGAACTGTAGCCCACCTGTTCTTCTGTCCATGGAGCTCTCCTGGCAAGAATGCTGGAGTGGGTAGCCATCCCCTTCTCCAGGGGATCTTCCTGACCCAGGGATCGAATCGTAGGCCCTTGCACTGCAGGCAGATTCCTTACCATCTGAGCCACCAGGGAAGCCCATGTATTCATTAGGGCAAATCAATACAATGGAGTTACTTTTTTTCCTAATATCAGAGACTCTCCAAAAGATGAATGTAGATAATTCTGGATCAAAGAGAGCTTTGACAGAAGATGACAAGCTCAGATGGATTGGAGCATCGTGGTAATTAGGGTAATAAGCACCAAGCACTACAAAGTACTTTATATAGTGTTTATATGTATTAATGTTTTTATTAACTGATGTAGATTTTAATACATGTAAGCTTGTGTATTTTTGTAAATACTTTGCAATTTATTTCTTGACCTTGTGTAAATATCTAGAGCCCCATTTCTTCAAAGCTTATTTGAAACTGAGTTGTGGGTTGGGAGTTTTGTTTGCTTTGGTTAGGGGCGGCAGGGACAGAAGGGATTTTGTACTCTGATAATCTAAACAGAGATACTTTAAGGTTTAAAGCAAGTGTTGCACTGAAAGCAATTCAAATATTGACAAAATTATTTCAGGTTAAAACAGGAAAAAAAAAAAGACAGTTTCACTATGCTGAAATCAAAATCACTTTAAGTGTTACACATGATTTAATTTTATCAATTTTGAGAAGATTTAGAAAAATCACCCCTAATTTTATGAAACGCAGATTACAACACAGTGAAAGGAAAAAGAAAAGGAAAAGGAAAAAGCAATCATTAGTTTACTTCCTATATAGGGTTTGACTAACCTTTAGTAATCATGACCCCTATGTTCAGTGCAGATTAGAAGAAACTTTATATTGAGATCATTTTAACTTTTCAAGGGATGCAGATTATATCAGGAATAAAGTTTTCATTTATATTTAATTGAAATTCAGTGTTTACTATTAAAAACCAGATGGCACTGAGAGGCAGAAAAGAAGATATGACTACATGAAGAGACATATACTTGTGGGTCAGAAAACTGGCCCTTCAACCACCCATGTACTGCCAAGTCCTGCCAGAGGTTAGCTCCTCCCAGCCTGTCATGAAACACCCACAGATTTCCTGTGTCCCTCAACTAGTCAACTGGTACCTTCAGATTTTCTCTTTCAGTCTAATCCACCTGCCATCATCTCTCTGCCTTTCAAAATCTATACGTCACTTTCTCTCTTGAGTGTTCTCTGCCTAAAAACAACCCTTTTTTCCCGCAATTTTCTGTTCTTGGTAAGATGCAGCACGTTTTCTCCAGATCACAGCAGCCCAAGAGTAAGGGAGGATCTCAGAAAGTCTCTCAACTCTGCATGTTTCGGACTTGGATTCTGACTCTACCTGCAAGTCAAGAGCTCCAGTTCCCTGCAACAGCTCTGGGCACCTCAGTGGCTGCCTCATGGATGCTCTGAAGAAAAATCTGCTAGACTGCCCACCTGGATGGCACCACTTGTTCTTCTGCTGGTGATTTTCTCTGATGTTGTTAATGAACAAGACAGCATCTGTGCTGCCATGCCCACTGATGGTGCTGTAGCTGGCTTCTGGGACCCGCCAATAGGTATAGTACTGCTGGAACCTGCCAGTGTCTGGGCCACAGGTCCTGTCTTCTGACACTTTCCAAGCCTTGAAACTGATGCTGACACTTTCTGTTCTCAGTGTTAACAGCCACCAGTGTCAACAGTCCTACACTACTTTCCACATTCCAGCCACCATAGTCTATCATTCTGATAGCTGGACTATAGAACTATCTTCATAAGCCTCTGCGAAACTCAGATCATCTGTCCAGTACAATGCTGGCAAAATGTTCTTCGGTCAAACACAGGCTCCTGAGAAATCTTCCCCAGATTAAACAATTAAGCATTTATTTATTCTGTCTTTTTAGGGAAAATGTAATTCATTTCCAGGTGATAAAGAAAGCTCCTCTTTCTTGAAGAATGCTATAATAGATAATATAGGTAATATAGATAAAATAGATAAAATAGTGATAATAAATGTAGAAAGAAGGATAGAATCAGAAAATCATCATCTGGTACCCCCTGCCCTTCAATGAAATAATTGGTTCTGGCAACAATCATCAGTGGATGTCGAAAAGAGAAATAAATAAATAAAACAAATATGCCAAAATGCTAACAACTTATTGAATTAAGTGGTGGGTTAATACTTTTAGGCAAACCATTCGATATCACAGTAATCCAAGTCTATGCCCCAAGCAGTAATACTGAGGAAGCTGAAAGTGAACAGGTCCAGGAAGACCTACAAGACCTTCTAGAACTAACACCCCAAAAAGATGTCCTTTTCATTACAGGGGGCTGGAATGCAAAAGTAGGAAGTCAAGAAACACCTGGAGTAACAGGTAAATTAGACCCTGGAGTACAGAAAGAAGCAGGGCAAAGGCTAATAAGTTTTGCCAAGAGAACCCACTGGTCATAGCAAACACCCTCTTCCAACAACACAAAAGAAGATTCTACACATGGACATCACCAGATGGTCAATACCAATATCATACTGATTATATTCTTTGCAGCCAAAGATGGAGAAGCTCTATACAGTCAGCAAAAACAAGACTGGGAGCTGACTGTGGCTCAGACCATGACTCCTTATTGCCAAATTTATACTTAAATTGAAGAAAGTAGGGAAAACCATTAGACCATTCAGGTATGACTTAAATCAAATCCCTTATGATTACCCAATAGATGTCACAGATAGAGTCAACGGAGTAGACCTCACAGAGTGCCTGAAGAACTATGGACAGAGGTTCGTGACATTGTACAGGGGGCATTGATAAAGACCATCCCCAAGAAAAAGAAATGCAAAAAGGCAAAGTGGTGGCAAAGAGGTGGCTTTACAAATAGCTGTGAAAAGAAAAGAAGCGAAAAGCAAAGGAGAAAAGGAAAGATGTACCCATTTGAATGCAATCCAAAGAATAGCAAGGACAGATAAGAAAGCCTTCCTCAGTGATCAGTACAAAGAAATAGAGGAAAATAATAGAATGGGAAAGACTAGAGATCTCTTCAAGAAAATGAGAGATACCAAGGGAACATTTCATACAAAGATGGGCTCTCTAAAGGACAGAAATGGTATGGACCTAACAGAAGCAGAAGATATTAAGAAGAGGTGGCAAGAATACACAGAAGAACTATACCAAAAAGATCTTCATGACCTAGATAATCACAATGGTGTGATCACTCACCTAGAGCCAGACATCCTGGAATGTGAAGTCAAGTGGACCTTAGGAAGCATCACTACAAACAAAGCTAGTGCAGGTGATGGAATTCCAGTTGAGCTATTTCACATCCTAAAAGATGATGCTGTGAAAGTGCTGCACTCAATATGCTAGCAATTTGGGAAACTCAGCAGTGGCCACAGGACTGGAAAAGGTCATTTTTCATTCCAATCCCAAAGAAAGGCAATGCCAAAGAATGCTCAAAATACCGCACAATTGTACTCATCTCACATGCTAGTAAAGTAATGCTCAAAATTCTACAAGCCAGGCTTCAACAGTACATGAACTATGAATTTCCAGATGTTCAAGCTGGATTTAGAAAAGTCAGAGGAACCAGAAATCAAATTGCCAACATCCGTTGGATCATCTAAAAAGCAAGAGAGTTCCAGAAAAACATCTACTTCTGCTTTATTGAAAACGCTAAACCCTTTGACTGTGTGGATCACAACAAACAGTGGAAAATTCTTAAAAAGACAGGAATTTCAGACAACCTGATCTGCTTTCTGAGAAATCTGCATGCAGGTCGAGAAGCAACAGTTAGAACTGGACATGGAACAGCAGACTGGTTCCAAATTGGGAAAGCAGTATGTCAAGGTTGTATATTGTCACCCTGCTTATTTAACTTATATGCAGAGTACATCATGTGAAATGCCAGGATGGATGAAGCACAAGCTGGAATCAAGATTTCTGGGGGAAATATCAATAATCTCAGATATGCAGATGACACCACCCTTATGATAGAAAGTGAAGACCTAAAGAGCCTCTTGATGAAAGTGAAAAAGTTGGCTTAAAATTCAACATTCATAAAACTAAGATCATGGCATCTGGTCCCATCACTTCATGGCAAATAGATGGGAAAACAATGGAAACAGTGACAGACTTTATTTTGGGGGGCTCCAAAACCACTGCAGATGGTGACTGCAGCCATGAAATTAGAAGATGCTTACTCCTTGGAAGAAAAGCTATGACCAAGCTACACAGCATATTAAAAATCAGAGACATTACTTTGCCAACGAAGGTTCCATCTAGTCAAAGCTATGGTTTTCCCAGTAGTCATGTATGGGATGTACAAGTTGGACTATAAAGAAAGCTGAACGCCGAAGAACTGACGCTTTTGAACTGTGGTGTTCGGAGTAGACTCTTGTGAGTTCCTTAGAAAGCAAGGAGATTCAACCAGTCCATCCTAAAGGAGATCAACCCTGAGTATTCAGGATTCAGTTCAGTTCAGCTGCTCAGTCGAGTCCGACTCTTTACAACTCCATGTACCGCAGCACGCCAGTCCTCCCTGTCCATCACCAACTCCCGGAGTTTACCCAAACTCATGTCCACCCAACCATCTCATCCTCTGTCTTCTCTTTTGCCTACCCTCAATCTTTCCCAGCATCAGGGTCTTTTCCAATGAGTCAGCTCTTCGCTTCAGGTGGCCAAAGTATTGGAGTTTCAGCTTCAACATCAGTCCTTCCAATGAACACCCAGGACTGATCTCCTTTAGGATGGACTGGTTGGATCTCCTTGCAGTCCAAGGGACTCTCAAGAATCTTCTCCAACACCACAGTTCAAAAGCATCAATTCTTCAGTACTCAGCTTTCTTTATAACCCAACTTGCACATCCATACATGACTACTGGAAAAACCATAGCCTTGACTAGATGGACCCTTGTCAGCAAAGTAATGTCTCTGATTTTTAATATGCTGTCTAGATTGGTCATAACTTTCCTTCCAAGCAGTAAGCTTCTTTTAGTTTCATGGCTGCAATCACCATCTGCAGTGATTTTGGAGCCTCCAAAAATAAAGTCAAACACGTTTCCAGTGTTTCCCCATCTATTTGCCATGAAGTGATGGGACTGGATGCCATGATCTTAGTTTTCTGAATGTTGAGCTTTAAGCCAACTTTTTCACTCTCCTCTTTCACTTTCATCAAGAGGCTCTTTGGTTCTTCTTCACTTTCTGCCATAAGGGTGGTGTTATCTGAATATCTGAGGTTATTGATATTTCTCCCAGCAATCTTGATTCCAGCTTGTACTTCATCCAGCCCAGCGTTTCTCATGCTGTACTCTGCATATAAGTTAAATAAGCAGGGTGACAATATACAGGCTTGACGTACTCCTTTCCCGTTTTGGAACCAGTCTGTTGTTCCATGCCCAGTTCTAAGTGCTGCTTCCTGACCTGCACACAAGCACACAGGTTTCTCAAGAGGCAGGTCAAGTGGTCTGGTATTCCCATCTCTTTCAGAATTTTCCACAGTTTATTGTGATCCACACAGTCAAAGGCTTTGAAATAGTCAATAAAGCAGAAATAGATGTTTTTCTGGAACTCTATTGCTTTCTCGATGATCAAGCTGATGTTGGCAATTTTATCTCTGGTTCATCTGACTTTTCTAAAACCAGCTTGAACATCTGGAAGTTCACGGTTCACATATTACTGAAGCCTGGCTTGGAGAATTTTGAGCATTACTTTACTAGCATGTGAGATGAGTGCAATTGTGCTGTAGTTTGAGCATTTTTTGGCATTGCCTTTCTTGGGGATTGGAATGAAAATTGACCTTTTCCAGTCCTGTGGCCACTGCTGAGTTTCCCAAATTGCTAGCATATTGAGTGCAGCACTTTCACAGCATCATCTTTTAGGATGTGAAATAGCTCAACTGGAATTCCATCACCTGCACTAGCTTTGTTTGTAATGATGCTTCCTAAGGTCCACTTGACTTCACATTCCAGGATGTCTGGCTCTAGGTGAGTGATCACACCACTGTGATTATCTAGGTCATGAAGATCTTTTTGGTATAGTTCTTCTGTGTATTCTTGCCACCTCTTCTTAATATCTTCTGCTTCTGTAAGGTACATACCATTCTGTCCTTTAGAGAGCCCATCTTTGTATGAAATGTTCCCTTGGTATCTCTCATTTTCTTGAAGAGATCTCTAGTCTTTCCCATTCTGTTGTTTACCTCTATTTCTTTGCACTGATCACTGAGGAAGGCTTTCTTATCTGTCCTTGCTAGTCTTTGGAACTCTGTATTCAAATGGGTATATCTTTCCTTTTCTCCTTTGCTTTTCACTTCTCTTCTTTTCACAGCTATTTGTAAGGCCTCCTCAGACAGTCATTTTGCTTTTTTGTATTTCTTTTTCTTGGGGATGGTCTTGATCCCTGTCTCCTGTACAATGTCACAAACCTCTGTCCATAGTTCATCAGATACTCTGTCTATCAGATCTAGTCCCTTAAATCTATTTCTCACTTCCACTATATAGTCATAAGGGATTTGATTTAAGTCATACCTGAATGGTCCAGTGGTTTTCCCCACTTTCTTCAATTTAAGTATAAAATTGGCAATAAGGAGTTCATGATCTGAGCCACAGTCAGCTCCTGGTCTTGTTTTTGCTGACTGTATAGAGCTTCTCCATCTTTGGCTGCAAAGAATATAATCAATCTGGTTTTTGTGTTGACCATCTGGTGATGTCCATGTGTAGAGTCTTCTCTTGTGTTGTTGGAAGAGGGTGTTTGCTATGACCAGTGGGTTCTCTTGGCAAAACTCTATTAGCCTTTGCCCTGCTTCATTCTGTACTCCAAGGCCAGATTTGCCTGTTACTCCAGGTGTTTCTTGACTTCCTACTTTTGCATTCCAGTCCCCTGTAATGAAAAGGACATCTTTTTGGGGTGTTAGTTCTAGAAGCCATTGTAGGTCTTTAGTACCTTTCAACTTCAGCTTCTTCAGCATTACTGGTCAGGGCATAGGCTTGGATTACCGTGATATTGAATGGTTTGCCTTGGAAATGAACAGAGATCATTCTGTCATTTTTGAGATTGCATTAAGTACTGCATTTTGGACTCTTTTGTTGACTATGATGACTACTCCATTTCTTCTAAGGGATTCCTGCCCACAGTAGTAGATACAACCATCATCTGAGTAACATTCACCCATTCCAGTCCATCTTAGTTCGCTGATTCCTAGAATGTCGACGTTCACTCTTGCCATCTCCTGTTTACCACTTCCAATTTGCTTTGATTCATGAACCTAACATTCCAGGTTCCTATGCAATATTGCTCTTTACAGCATAGGACCTTGCTTCTTTCACCAGTCACATCCACAACTGGGTGTTGTTTTTGCTTTGGCCCCATCCCTTCATTCTTTCTGGAGTTATTTCTCCACTGATCTTCAGTAGCATATTGGGCACCTACCAACAGTTCATCTTTCAGTGTCCTATCTTTTTGCCTATTCATACTGTTTATAGGGTTCTCAAGGCAAGAATACTGAAGTGGTTTGCCATTCCCTTTTCCAGTGGACCACATTCTGTCAGACCTTTTCACTATGACCCGTCCGTCTTGGGTGGCCCCACACGGCATGGCTTAGTTTCACTGATTTAGACAAGGCTGTGGTCCTGTGATCAGATTGGCTAGTTTTCTGTGATTGTGGTTTCAGTCTGTCTGCCCTCTGATGCCCTCTCTCAGTGCATACTGTCTCACTTGGGTTTCTCTTTCCTTGGTCGTAGGGTGTCTCTTCACAGCTGCCCCAGCAAAGCACAGCCACTGCCCCTGACCTTGGACGTGGGGGAGCTCCTCTCAGCCACTGCCCCTGACCTTGGACGTGGGGGAGCTCCTCTCAGCCACTGCCCCTGACCTTGGACGTGGGGGAGCTCCTCTCAGCCGCCACCCCTGACCTGGGACATGGGGTAGCTCCTCTCAGCCACTGCCCCTGACCTTGGACGTGGGGGAGCTCCTCTCAGCCACTGCCCCTGACCTTGGACGTGGGGGAGCTCCTCTCAGCCACTGCCCCTGACCTTGGACGTGGGGGAGCTCCTCTTAGCCGCCATCCCTGACCTTGGACATGGGGGAGCCCCTCTCGGCTGCTCCTCGGCTGAGCAGCCACCACTCCTAAACTTAAAGTGAGGTCTTTCTCATAAGGATTGGTGTTCCTTTATATAAATGAAAGCCTGGAGTCACCTAGGCATGCCACAAGTCAGATACACTGACTTGTGAGGTAAGCAAGGCTTCAGCTTGAGCAGAGAACTCTGCTACACCCAGGTTGTAATTTCTGCAAAGTTACATTCCTCTTTCTGACCCTTTCAGCTGTTTCTTCCCATCTGTCTTAAGCACAATTCTTGAAAACAAGTATGAGTTTACAATTGCATAGTCACAACGGAGAGAAAACTGAAACCATCTGGGGAGCTTTTTCAAAAGATACATACCTAGAGCTTGACCTTAAGAAATTTCCATTTCTTGGGTGGGGTCTCAGCACATGATCTTGAAAAAGTCTCCAGACAATTCTGATAAAACCTCTCTAAAAGAGAAGTGTTTCCCTGAAACCATATTTAGGCTTTTTTCCTGAAGAAACTATGCAAATGATTCCTGACTTCCCATGGTTCGACTTAGAACTTTGACTTTACAGTGGTGCGAAAGGGACACGCTTTCAGAAGAAACTGTACTTTGAGTTGTGAATTTTGACCTTTTCCTAGGCTATCAACAGCATTCTCTCTTGATGCTGGGCAGCCACAGTTCTTATTAAGCCACACAATCACAAGGGGGAAACAACAGATATACTTACAACCACTCTGTACCCACACAACTATACTGTTTTTCACTGTCAATACAGAAGTCAATAAACTGCATGAGATAGTCAACACAATATTATAAAATAGGCTTTGCATGACATGACTTCGCCCCACAGCAGGCTAATGTAAGTGCTCTGAGTACGCTTAAGGTAGGCTAGGCTATGCTGTGACGTTCTGCGGGTTAGATGCACTAAATGTATTTTTGACTCACAATATTTTCTTTTTTTTTTTTTTTTTTTTTTGACTCACAATATTTTCAACTCATGATTTCAACTTAGTTTCTTCAGGACATAACTCCATCACAAGTCAAGGAAGACCTATATACATAAGAAAGGGTTGGGGCAGATTTAGAAATTGAAAATATTAATATCAACTTAGGGAACTAAAAAAAAATTCAAATTATTGGTGTCAGTAGTCATTTAATGCTGCTCACTGATGTCTATCTAATTCTCTCTTTCCTAAACCCAGCTGCTGCTGCTGCTGCTAAGTCACTTCAGTCGTGTCTGACCCTGTGCGACCCCATAGACGGCAGCCCACCAGGCTCCCCTGTCCCTGGGAGTCTCCAGGCAAGAACACTGGAGTGGGTTGCCATTTCCTTCTCCAATGTGTGAAAGTGAAAAGTGAAAGTGAAGTCGCTCAGTCATGTCTGACTCTTAGTGACCCCATTGACTGCAGCCTACCAGACTCCTCCATCCATGGGATTTTCCAGGCAAGAGTACTGGAGTGGGGTGCCATTGCCTTCTCCATCCTAAAACCAGAGAACCACACTTTTCCCTGCCTGTCTGAAGTTTGACCTGGCTAAGTTACTGGCTTCCATCAATGAAACATAAACATCAGGGCACGTGTCACTTCCAAGCAGAAGCCTTCAAGAGAGAATACACAAGTCACCTCATCCCCTTTTCCTTCCCTTGTGATGGTGGAAGCACATGTCAAAGTGGAGCGTCCATCAGCTGAGATCCCTAGGTGACCGTGATGAAAAGGCCTCTGTCATCCCAGGAGTAAGAAACCAAGACTTTTGTGAAAAATCATGGAAATATGAAAGCTGTTCATTGCTGCTGCTGTTGTTCAGTGCCTCAGTCATGTCTGACTCAGACCCCACAGACTGCAGCATTCCAGGCTTCCCTGTCCTTCCCTGTCCACCTCTCAGAGTTTGCTCAAAATTCAGTTGGTGATGCTACCCAACCATCTCATCCTCTGTCGTCCCCTTCTCCTCCTGCCTCCAATCTTTCCCAGCATCATGGTCTTTTCCAGTGCTCATTAATGCAACATAATCTACTCTGTCCTAACTGATAAACTGGCACATCTTTCACTGAGTCTAAGCAATTTAAAGAGAATTGGTTCTGTCTTTAACAATGATAAAGTAAAACTCTCACCGTTTGCAGATGACATGATCCTCTACATAGAAAACCCTAAAGACTCTACCAGAAAATTACTAGAGCTAATCAATGAATATAGTAAAGTTGCAGGATATAAAATTAGCACACAGAAATCCCTTGCATTCCTATACACTGAGAAAACAGAAAGAGAAATTAGGGAAACAATACCATTCATCATTGCAACAAAAAGAATAAAATACTTAGGAGCATATCTATCTAAAGAAACAAAAGACCTATATACAGAAAACTATAAAACACTTATGAAAGAAATCAAAGAGGACACAAATAGATGGAGAAATATACTGTGTTCATTGATTGGAAGAATCAATAATGTGAAAATGAATATACTACCCAAAGCAATCTATAGATTCAATGCAACCCCTATCAAGCTACCAATGGTATTCTTCACAGAATTAGAACAAATAATTTCACAATTTGTATGGAAATACAAAAAACCTTGAATAACCAAAGAAATCTTGAGAAAGAAGAATGGAACTGGAGGAATCAACCTGCCTGACTTCAGGCTCTACTACAAAGCCACAGTCATCAAGACAGTATGGTACTGGCACAAAGACAGAAATATAGATCAATGGAACTAAATAGAAAGCCCAGAGATAAATCCACGTACCTATGGATACCTTATCTTCAACAAAGGAGGCAAGAATATACAATGGAAAAAAGACAACCTCTTTAACAAGTGGTCTGGGAAAACTGGTCAACCACTTGTAAAAGAATGAAACTAGAACACTTTCTAACACCATACACAAAAATAAACTCAAAATGGATTAAAGATCTAAATGTAAGACCAGAGACTATAAAACTCCTAGAGGAGAACATAGGCAAAACACTCTCCAACATAAATCACAGCAAGATCGTCTATGACCCACCTCCCAGAATATTGGAAATAAAAGCAAAAATAAATAAATGGGCCCTAATTAAACTTAAAAGCTTTTACACAACAAAGGAAACTATAAGCAAGGTGAAAAGACAGCCTTCAGAATGGGAGAAAATAATAGCAAACGAAGCAACAGACAAAGGATTAATCTCAAAAATTACAAGCAACTCCTGCAGTTCAGTTCCAGAAAAATAAATGACCCAATCAAAAAATGGGCCAAAGAACTAAACAGACATTTCTCCAAAGAAGACACACAGATGGCTAACAAACACATGAAAAGATGCTCAACATCATTCATTATCAGAGAAATGCAAATCAAAACCACAAGGAGGTACCATTACACGCCAGTCAGAATGGCTACTATCCAAAAGTCTACAAGCAATAAATGCTGGAGAGAGTGTGGAGAAAAGGGAACCCTCTTACACTGTTGGTGGGAATGCAAACTAGTACAGCCACTATGGAGAACAGTGTGGAGATTCCTTAAAAAACTGGAAATAGAACTGCCATATGACCCAGCAATCTGACTCCTGGGCATACACACCAAGAAAACCAGAACTGAAAGAGGCAGGTGTGCCCCAATGTTCATCGCAGCACTGTTTATAATAGCCAGGACATGGAAGCAACCTGGATGCCCATCAGCAGACAAATGGATAAAAAAGCTATGGTACATATACACCATGGAATATTACTCAGCCATTAAAAAGAATACATTTGAATCAGTCCTAATGAGATGGATGAAACTGGAGCCCATTATACAGAGTGAAGTAAGCCAGAAAGATAAACACCAATACAGTATACTAATGCATATATATGGAACTTAGAAAGATGGTAATGATAACCCTATATGCAAGACAGAACAAGAAACACAGATGTATAGAACAGACTTTTGGACTCTATGGGAGAAGGCAAGGGTGGGGTGATCTGAGAGAATAGCATCAAAACATGTATATTATCAAGTGTGAAACAGATCGCCAGCCCAGGTTGGATGCATGAGACAAGTGCTCAGGGCTGGTGCACTGGGATGACCCAGAGGGATGGGATGGGGAGGGACGTGGGAGGGGGGTTCAGGATGGCGAACACATGTAAATTCATGGCTGATTCATGTCAAAGTATAGCAGAAACCACTACAATATTGTAAAGTAATTAGCCTCCAACTAATAAAAATAAATGGAAAAAAAAAAAAAAAACAATGACTAAAAACTTACAGAGATGGCATTGATTAGAGGGAAATGGGGGAGTTTTAGTGTCAGAGTGACCTAAGTTTAATCTGTGGTGTTGCTTGCTTATTGTAATAATAAAAATTAGTATATAAAGTCTGTATAATATACAATTACTTTTAGCAACCACTAACACATATTAAAGAGCCTCTTGATGAAAGTGAAAGATGAGAGTGAAAAAGTTGGCTTAAAGCTCAACATTCAGAAAACTAAGATCATGGCATCCAGTCCCATCACTTCATGGCAAATAGATGGGGAAACACTGGAAACGTGGCTGACTTTATTTTTGGAGGCTCCAAAATCACTGCAGATGGTGATTGCAGCCATGAAACTAAAAGAAGCTTACTGCTTGGAAGGAAAGTTATGACCAATCTAGACAGCATATTAAAAATCAGAGACATTACTTTGCTGACAAGGGTCCATCTAGTCAAGGCTATGGTTTTTCCAGTAGTCATGTATGGATGTGACAGTTAGGCTATAAAGAAAGCTGAGCACCAAAGAATTGATGCTTTTGAACTGTGGTGTTGGAGAAGATTCTTGAGAGTCCCTTGGACTGCAAGGAGATCCAACCAGTCCATCCTAAAGGAGATCAGTCCTGGGTGTTCATTGGAAGGACTGATGTTGAAGCTGAAACTCCAATACTTTGGCCACCTGATGTGAAGAGCTGACTCATTGGAAAAGACCCTGATGCTGGGAAAGATTGAGGGCAGGAGAAAGAGAAGACAGAGGATGAGATGGTTGGATGGACATGAGTTTGGGTAAATTCCGGGAGTTGGTGATGGACAGGGAGGCCTAGCATGCTGCAGTTCATGGGGTCACAAAGAGTCGGTCACAACTGAACGACTGAACTGAACTGAACACATATGAAGTTGCTTACTATGTGTCAGGCATTTTGCTATGCACTTTACACGGGTTATTTCACTTACTTTTCCATTTTAAAGATGAGAAAAATGGAAAAAAAAAAAGATGAGAAAAATGAAGATTAAAGGTGTTAAATAACTTGCCCAAAGTCAGAGCGCTATGAAATGGTGGAACAAGGACTCTAACACAGGTAGCCGGGCCACAGAGCCTGTGATCTTCATGACTCCTCTACACTGTCTCCCAGAGTGACTCTGACCAAATTATTTTGCATCTCAGTTTCCTCAATTTAGGATGAGGTTGAAAGCTATCAAGCAACATGTTTATGAGAATTAAAGGATATACTATCATTCCTGGCATACAGTAAGCATTTAAGACATGGTAGCTAGTATTTTTCAGTAGCCAATATGTCAATCATTTCTGCCTATTCTATAAATGGAGATTAGTTAATATGCAAGAAAAAGGTAACATTAGTGAATACTTGTCATAACCTATGGGAATACTGTACTGTAAAAAGATAGGTAGCACAGGCACAATAATCAAATCCTACATTACTATGCTTGTATTCCTTAATGGCCGATATGGAAATGATTACTGTTAATCTCCTTAAATAAATAAAGTTTTTTTTAAAATAAAGATACAGTGTTCAAATAGCACCCATAAAATTTCCAATGATGTATCCAGTAACTTCAAGCCATTATTATTATTTTTTAATATTTATTTATTTTCTTTGGTTGTGCCAAGTCCTAGTTGCAGCATGTGGGATCCAGCTCCCTGAGCAGGGACTGAACCCAGGCCCCTTGCATTGGGAACATGGAATCTTAGCCACTGGACCACCAGGGAAGTCCCAAGCCATTATGCTTTAAAGTCCAAGGAAAAACATCTCAAGAATAGTGAGAAGATATTTTATGCTCAGCTAGCCACAAATGATATGCTGGGATCATTCAATAACCTTATGTTCACATATTAATTACTGACTACATAAGAAAACACCATTATTAAATGTGAAACTATTTGTTCTGGGCCTTTTCTTTAACTTCCTCATTTCTTTTGCTTCCTTATGTAATGTTATAAGACTATATACTTTCTTTTTTTTTTTATTTTTTATTTTTCAGTGGGTTTTGTCATACATTGATATGAATCAGCCATAGAGTTACACGTATTCCCCATCCCGGTCCCCCATCCCACCTCCCTCTCCACCCGACTCCTCTGGGTCTTCCCAGCCCACCAGGCCCGAGCACTTGACTCATGCATCCAACCTGGGCTGGTGGTCTGTTTCACCACAGATAATATACATGCTCTTCTTTCGAAACATCCCACCCTCACCTTCTCCCACAGAGTTCAAAAGTCTGTTCTGTACTTCTGCGTCTCTTCTTCTGCCCTGCATATAGGGCCATCATTACCATCTTTCTAAATTCCGTATATATGTGTTAGTATACTGTAATGTTCTTTATCTTTCTGGCTTACTTCACTCCGTATAATGGGCTCCAGTTTCCTCCATCTCATAGACTATATACTTTCTACACAGAATATCATGTCTTCTGCAAAGACAATTTTATTTTCTTCCTTCCAAATCTGTATACTTTCCACTTCCTCTTTCTCATTAGCTAGGAGCTTCCTGGGTAGCTCAAATGGTAAAGAATCTGCCTGCAATGTGGGAGACCTGCTTTTGACGCCTGGGTCAGAAGATCCCCTGGAGGAGGGCATGGCAACCCACTCCAGTATTCTTGCTTGGAGAATCCCGTGGGCAGAGGAGCCTGGCAGGCTACAGTCCATGGAGTTGCAGAGCCTGACACAAATGAATGACTATCACTTTCACTATCAGGACATCCAGTATGATGTTGAAAAGGAGTTTCCTTGCTCCTGATCTTAGTGGGAAAGCTCCTACTGTCTCACTGTTAAGTATGACGTTCACTGTAAGTTTTCTGTACATATTCTTTATCAAGTTGAGGAAGCCTCTCTATTTCTATTTACTCAGTTCTTATGATGAGTATTGGATTCTGTCAAATGCTTTTTCTGCATCTGTTGATAGGATCATGTGACTTTTCTTTAGCCTGTTGATGTGATAGATTATACTGACTGATTTTCAAATGCTGAACCATTTCATATGTAACTGCATATAATCCTTTTTATATGTTGTTGGATTACATTTGCTTACATTTTGTTGAGAACTTTTGTACCTATCTTCATGAGTGATATTGGTCTATAGTTTTCTTTTATGTAACATCTTGGTCTGATTTTGGTATCAGAGTAATGCTGGTCTCATAGAATGAGTTAGGAAGCATTCCTTTTGTTTCTATTTTATAGAAGAGATTGTAGAGAACTGGTATAATTTCTTTCTTAAATGTTTGGTAGAAATCACCAGTGACCACATCTGGGCCCACTACTGTCTGTTTCAGAAGCTTATTACTTATTTAATTTAATAGATAAAGACCTATTTAGATTGTCTACTACATGATCCTTTGATAAGAGGGGTTCATTCCATCCCTCTTGTTAAGATCCTTCATAACTTATAGCTTCATAATTATCTTCTAAGTTTGGCATATCTTTTTAGTCCATTGTCATTTCTTATCACTTTCACCCCCTGCATATCTGATTACACACATTTCCCCCCAAAATATCAAGCTCTGACATACCCACATCCATTTACAGAGGCATCCTCTGTATTCCAAAGGTATCCTTTTCTAACTTGTATTTGTCTTACTAAACTCAGCTTTCTGCAGAAGCAGAAGCTGTTCTTGATGTCTCCAGGCAGTTCAGCTGTCCCATTCAACTTGTATAATCGAGAAACAAAAACTACTCTTTAAAACTACCAAAAATTCCAAGCTTTTCAATAGTTATTTTACATGTTCCATGTAATTCAAGGTATACAATAAACTATATAATACTGACCTGGTTGTAGATTGTGTCCTTTATAAATTCATTACCTAAAACAGACACATTTTGATACAACATATCAAGGACAGTGCAAACACTGAACAATAAAGCGTCATTTCAAGATAAAGGTTAAGTATATATCAAGAATAAAGACTCAGTATATATCAAGACTGAAGACAAACATGAGTACTCATTTGGATGCATGCTTAGATGTGTCATTTATCAAGGCTGTATTATGAAATGTTTGAGTCTTTCTGTTTCTTTTATTTATTGTGAATGATTAAGAGCTAAAACTCTGGAGTCACACAGACTTGAGGGAAACACTACTTATACTTTGTGAGATCTTGGTCAAGGAAGTAAACCCCATCTGGGTTTTCTCAGGGGATAAATAAGGAACTAGTAATTGGTAGTGATAGTAAATGATGATACTGATATTGCTAGAGTTATTAAAAAATAGTGTCATTATATAGACCTCTCTTTCCTTCCACATACAATGGTGAAAAAAAAATACTTTTTTTTACCATGACTCTTTAGTGCCCTGTGAATAATAACCTATTGAAAAGAGAACCCCTTCTCCAACCTAATTCTCCCTTTTTCATTTTTATAACTTTGACAAAAGTAGTTGAATATAGCAGTCACTAGATGGAGCAACATTCCTAGCAGAGTAATCCTTCTAACCAAGAACTTTCCATTTAGTATTTAATAAAAATAAACCAAGGCTAGAAGAAAAATCACTCATAAGTAGGTTACCTGGTACATTTTGTTACCTGGTACATTTGAACATAAATGATTTTGAATACCTCAGAGATATGGATATGAGAAAACAAGAGAGATATTTGGATACACCACAGTCATATGTGGTATTAAAAGCTGAACTGGGTTCCCCCAAGTCATATGTTGAAATCCTAACCCCCAGCACCTTAGAATGTGACTGTATTTGAAGGTAGGGTCTTTAAAGAGGTAATTAAGTTAAAATGAGGTCATTAGGCTAGGCTCTAATCCAATATGACTGGTGTCCTTAAAGTAAGAGGGGATTTGGGCACAGAAGTATACAGAGAGAAGACAACATGAAAAAACAAGAAAAAGAAAATTATCTACAAGTCAAGAAGAGAGACCTGGAACAGAAGCTTCCTTCAGGCTCCTTAGAAGAAACCAACTCTGCTGAACCTCGATCTTGGACTTCTCACTTCCAAAACTGCAAGAAAAATAAACTTCTGATGTTTTAGCCATCCAGTCCATTGCACTTGACTATGTAAACCCCAGCAAACAAATAGAGACTTCCCAGATGGCACTAGTGGTAAAGAATCTGCCTGCTAATACAGGAGACGCAAGAGACTCGGGTTCATTCCCTGGGTTGGGAAGATCCCCTGCAGGAGGAAATGGCAACCCACTCCAGTATTCTTGCCTGGAGAATTCCAGGGAGAGAGGAACCTGGCAGGGTGTAATCAAGGGGACTGCAAAGAGTAGGATCCGACTGAGTACACACACAGAGCAAACTACTACATGTGGAAAGGAATACTAGAAAATAAGCTCCATACAGGCAAGAATTTTTGTCTTTTTTGTCCATTGTTATATCCCAAGCACCTAGAACAATGCCTGGCACATAATATGTGTTTGATAAACATCTGCTTTGTGAACTAATAAAGCAGATTAATAAAATTCTTGCCATAGATGACTCTACTAAATACCAGTGATGTTTTCTATTTTCATAAGATCCTAGAACATGAACACCCAGTGCTCTTACCAAGTATTATGGTGTAATTGGTCTGCTGCCACAGCCCAAATACAAAAAGTCCTCTGGTGAAACTCCTGTTATGATTCAGTTCCTGGAGTAATTTCCTGAAGAACAGAAGAGTCAAGAAGACAAATACTACTGTAATATAATAAATGTGAATTAGTCCACACAGAGAAACAGATCAACCTTGTTAGACCCACCCTGGGGAAAATGCCACAGATACAGCTTGCTGGTAATGCTGTTCTCACATAACCATCTGGTTAGCTGATTTTACCACAGGCATTGTGAACAGCCTGGAATCATAATTTAAAGGAAAAATAAATAAGGACTTTCTCTGCTGTTCTTCAGACACTTTTTAGATGGACACAGAAAAAAACCCTAATTAAATTGCCTTCTTATATATTCAGTTACAAAGTCACGGTGCATGTCTGTCTTAAACCCATATCCAGGTCTTGATGTCATCACTATTACCATCAATCAATACTTAATTTGGTACCCTGAAGATGCTAGGAAAATAACAGCAAAATAAAACAAAAGAAATATGGGATGAAGACTCTGATTTTAAATTATATGCAAATATCCTTTAAATAGGGCTTCCCTGGTGGCTCAGATGGTTAAGAATCCATCTGCAATGAGGGAGACCTGGGTTTGATCCCTGGGTTGGGAAGATCCCCTGGAGGAGGGCATGGCCACCCACTCCAGTATTCTTGCCTGGAGAATCCCACGGACAGAGGTGCCTGGTGGGCTACAGTCCATGGGGTTGCAAAGTCGGAAAAGACTGAGCAACTAAGCACAGCACAGCATATCCTTTAAATAACAGCTAGAAGAAAAATTCACCAAAATGATAATAGTTCTGTTAGAGGCAAGAATACTATAAATAATTCTCTCTTCAATTTGTAATTTTATATAGTAAGTCTCAGTTTCTAAAGCATAAAGTTCTCAAAAAACATTCTAACTTCTAATCATTACTGAAGTGAAAGTCACTTAGTCGTGTCCAACTCTGCGACCCCATGGACAGTAGCCTGCCAGCCTCCTCTGTCCATGTGGATTCTCCAGGCAAGAATACTGGAATGGGCTGCCACACCCTTCTCCAGGGAATTTTCCCAACCCAGGGTTGGAACCCAGGTCTCCCGAATTGCAGGCAGATTCTTTACCGTCTGAGCCACCAGGGAGCCCAAATCATTACTGAAATTTCCCCCAAAGAGAGAGGACGATACAACAGTATTTATTTTTAAAGCATATTTTAAATTTTATTTATTAATTAATTTTTGGCTGCACTGGGTCTTTGTTGCTGCAGGCAGGCTTTCTCTAGTTGAAGCAAGCGCGGGCTACTCTTCATTGAGGTGTTCAGGCTCTAGAATGTGACTTCAGTAGCTGTCCACATGCTCCACGCCATGTAGACTCTTTCCAGATAAGGGATCAAACCCTCATCCCCCGCATTGGCAGGTGGATTCCTAACCACTGGACCACCAGAAAGTCTTAAAGTATGTTTAATCAATAAATTTATATAAAGTATGTATGAGAAAGCCAGAATACAATAGCTTCATGGGCAAATAAAATTCAGCATTTTAAACTCTAAATTTGGAGATTCCCATCTACTTTGAAAGTAATTTAAAAATCAAGTCAAAGCCTGTTCTGTTTGGGGCCTGGAATTAGCTCCCAAACTGATGCAATCTGAAGCCACGGCCAACAAGTGTTTACCAAAGTTTTCGTCCCAGAGGGAGAAGCCGCTTTTCTAATTCTCCAGAAGTGATGCTGTTGGGATTGGCTTGAGATGTGAAACAGGCAGCAGGAGTAGTAGGAGTACGAACATGAAATTCATTCTGAAATACTCCCCTTTCCAGCAAAAATGAAAGCTACTTTCCCACGATATACAATTTATAATCAAGCCCTCCTTTGTTAAAGGTTTTAATTAGCTGCTTGTGCATTCCCTCCTTATTCCTAGGAACCATGGCATAAACAGGAAGTTCATGCCTCTGGGGCTTATTTGTCGCGGAATGGAAAATATGAAGCTGTGGACTTTCTCAAGGATGATTTAGAGGGAAAGGAGCCTTAAATTACCATACTCCCCTCCTTATCTTCTCCAGAAGGCTTAAAAACCAAGCCACTTCACAAGAAGTACTCCACTCCCACGAATATAAACAGGTCTTTCCCGCCTGTGACTGGAGATAAACCCGAGAGCTCCGCTGTAGGCTTGTGCCATACTCTAGTGCGGGCACCCCAAAGCAACCATGATCTGCCTCTCAGCACCCTTACAACTGTGTGCCGTAGTCGGCCCTGACAACCACAGAGCTCCAGAGCTAAAACCAGAAAGTCTACCGTGTGGACTACCCGAACACCAGTTGTTGGCTATTCTAAGGCCAGGCCGACGGAAGAGCTCTGCAGCCTGACTGTAATGGTGGTTATACAACACTAGGCACGAGATAAGATGGCACAGAAGGATACATACACATCGTGTGCCACTGTCCATTTCCTAGCTTGGCTACTACACCTAAGTTAAGAGCTAACTATGACAGCGCACTGGATAGAGTGTACACATACGCTCTCGCTACTGTCTTTGCAACTTGCGGAGAATCTGTATTTGTTTCCAGATGAAATGTTTTTTAAAGTGCGTCTGCTCGTGCACCTCGCTATACTTTGAATGCCTTGCATCCGGACAAGTCATCCAGAGTAAAACACAGCCTGGTTTTCTACCGTGAGGCTGCAGCCGCCTCCCGGCAGAAAGCCGGAGGTGGGGAATACTCTGGCTAGTGCTCGCCTCTCTGCCTGGGATTCCCTCACCGCCCTCCCACCCCGCCTGTCCTTCCCGAGGGTGGCTCCTTCTCGTCTTTCAGGTCACACCTCACTGCCGCCTCCTTACAGAGGCTTTCCCTCGGCCCGGTGTCTGGAGTAGCCACTCCTGGGGCTTTCCGAGTTCCCCGAAGCCTTCCGGCGCGCGCCCGTGGCCACGCGCAATGCTTTGCTTCACTCGCCGGTTACCTGTAACAGCCCCAGGAGGGCGGGCCCCGTGTCCCCCTGGCGTGCTCGGTCCCCAGCACTGACTACCCCGCCCGACGACGGCAGGGAGAGGACCTTATTTCACTAAAGGGCACCTCATTCGAATTCCCTCCTCTGGGCTCGAGGCTGGTCGCACCGCTTCCTTCCCCTCACACCACGGGAGCTCCTGGTCTAGGGCTGACTTTGGCGCCCTCACTCGGGCCACACGAGTGCGCCTCTGCTTCCTGCCTTCACCTGGACCCTAACCCGCCCAAGGAGGGCACCGTCTTCTTCTAATTCGTTTGCCCAGAAGGGAGCCGCTTCAGAGTCTTTCTCCCCAGCCTTTCCTCACGCCATCCTCTCAGCCCCCTCCCGTATCTCCTACCGCGGCTCCCGCCCCGGGGGCCTCCGCCCTTCATTTCCGGCGAGGCCCCTCCCTTCCGGTGCTGCCCCCGGCCCGGACCCCCGCCTCAGGGGCGCCTCGCCCCTCAGGCCACGCCCCTCAGCCCTTGCACCGCTGGAAGGGCGGGAGAAGAGGCCGCGCGGGAGGGGCGGGCGGCGGCTGGGGGGGGCGTGTCCTCCTCGGTCCTGGGAGGCGATTGGCTGGACCGCGGAGAAGGGGCGGGACTGCTGCCTGTGTCTAGGGGCTCCAGGGTCATCTCCGGGCATTCTTCGCAGCTCCACCTCAGGCTGTGGCGACTTCGACTCGAGAGTAGCGACTCTGGTTCCTGGCAGCATGTCTGACAAGCGGCCAGCAGTGGACACCCAAGCTCGGCGGCTTCCCGATTCCTTCAAGGGTGAGCCCCGTGCCCCTGGCGAGGCCCGTGGGGTCTGCCGCCGTCTCCCTTCACCTCCTTTCGGGAAGGGCCCCGGCCCAAACCCCCCAGGAGTGTCTGCGATGTTTCTTAGCCGAGTGACCTTTGCTCACAGCCGACGTTTCTGCCCATTGTACGCTGAGAATGACGAACCCTACTTCCCAGGCTGGGGGGAAAGTTTTAGGGATGTTAGGGCGCAGGACGCGCGCCCAGTGCCCGCTCTGCCGGGACGCGGCATCGAGGGCGTGTCTCCGGTGCCCACAGCCAGAGCAGGGACTCGCGTTATCCAGCGGGTGCCAGATGCCAGGCCCTGTGCCAGCGCTTTCCGCTCGTTATCTCGTGGCGTGCACGAGTGACTGGCGGCAGTGGCTGGTGGAGTCGGGGCCCAAGCCTGCCCGCCACGCCCGGGCACGGGGGAAGTCGGCGTCTTCGCCCCGCTCCCCTTCAGCCCCATCCGAGGACAGCTCCGCCACCCCGCCCTCGCCCACCCTCAGAGTAAGCCCGGGTCCTCCCGAACTAGAAAGAACTCCTGCTCCCCACCCTGGCCAGTTTGTCCTACTAAACCTCGCAACAGACCCGTGCGGTTTTGCCACAGGCTCCCTACACAGTTGCGGAAGAAGGCTTTTTTTGGCATCCTTCCTGTATCGCTTTCCAGCTTCACTTTCTGCCTCATTCTGGCCCCTCCACTTTACTTCCTTTGTTCTAGGAACATCGCCATCCTGGCTTTTGGCCCTCACTAGGAATTGTGAGCCCCCCACCCTACCAGGGCCTTCCCAGTCTTGAAGACAGAAATTGTGTAACTCAATTTGTTCCCCTGTGAAGGGACTAGCACTCTTGAGAGGGCTATCTCCTCGAACCGTTATTGGCTTAACTCCTTGGGGGAGATGGGGGTGGTTCATAAAGAGATGCTTGTAAACCTCTCAGGAGTACTGATTCCCTCCCAGGGGTTCTTCGTGATCCAAAGGAATTCTTTCTAAGGACAGAATTTCAGACAGAATGACATAGTGAAAAAAATTTGGAGGCTGGGTGGGCTTTTCCAGCACCCCACAAAGAACACTATACTGCAGGGGTCCCCAGACTCTGGGATCTAATGCCTGATGATCTGAGGTGGAGCTGATATAATAATAATAGAAATAAAGTGTACAGTAAAGGTATTGCACTTGAATCATCCCATCCACCCCTACCCTGCCTCCATGCGTGGAAAAATTGTCTTCCAGGAAACTGGTCCTTGGTGCTAAAAAGGTTGAGGACCGCCGCACTGGACTCATCAATTCTGATTATTTGTGATGACAGCCTTGTCCACTGATCCAACATGTCCCCGTTTCCTTTTCCAGCAATCTTTGTCTTTAGTTCCATTCCAGGAACATCTAAAGAATTATAGAAATCTTAAATTGTCACTTTTCTGTACCTTGGAGAGTTATTTTCCCAAATCAGGAGTGTAGTGGAGAGGATATTCTTGAAGAAACTGATACTCGAGAGGTTAAATTACTTTGTCACACAGTTTATGAGAAATGGAGTCAGATTTTAAGTCTGGGTTTTTGGCTGATCCTAAAACTTGCCCATATAAAAATTATGCAGTCTGCCTCTTTGATAGTCAGTTGTCTTTTTCTGGAAGGGAAAGTCGGCAGGATCCTTTCCTCTTCACCCTGAAATCCTGGTGGGAAAATAGAGGACCATGAGGACAATGTTAGAAGTTTGGTGACACTCTAGTAGGAAATCTGTAGAAGTTCTCTGGGAATAAACATGATCTTTGGACTTAATGTGAGTTGTTTTTTGTGCTCACAGAACACTCTTAAGTTCTTTTTCTTGATTCTGCACTTCACTACATTTTAGACAGAAGTCTTTTTAAGAATCTAATGAAAACTGTGCACCTTTTCCTCTGAAAATCATACATATATAAACAAAATTTTGCCTGGGCTGTCACCTTTTTTTTTTTTAAATGTGAGACTTAGAGATGTGACACTGATAGGAAAGCCAATACTAGAATTTATTAAATAGAATTTACCGAGTGCTTGCCAGATGCCAAACACAGCCCAGATACTTTAAAAGCATTATCCAGTGCAATCCTCTAACAGCTCCACAAAGAGAATGTCATTCTCTATCCCTTTGCAGCCAGGAAACTGAAGCTCAGAGTGGAAAAATCACCCACACCTGTGAACTAGGTTCAACCTTGAACTCACTTTACAAATAATTTTCCCTATCCTAGAGCTGTTTCCAGAAAGTGAAGGCGTTAGTCGCAGTTCATGTGGGACTCTTTGCAACCCTACGGGCTGTAGCCTACTAGGCTTCTCTGTCCATGGATTCTCCAGGCAAGAATACTGGAGTAGCTAGTCATTCTCTTACTCCAGGAGATCTTCCCGACATGGGGATTGAGCTTCCAGAACCAGGGGTTGAACCCAGTTTTCCTGCATTGCAGGCAGATTCTTTACTGTCTGAGCCTTCAGGGAAGCCCTAGGACTGTCTCTGAAATGCACACCCAAAAGGAGGAACTTGACAAGCATCAGAAGCTGAGAGACCACAAAGGAATCTAGCTTCAATCTAGAATTCCTGGATAAGATGACTCCAGAGGGCTGCTTCTGAGAGAAGCAGTGGAATATAAAAGCCCAAGCTGTCCCTTTATGATTTTGCTGATAATTAGTCTTAGGAACGTAAATATGACCAAACCCTTGGGCAAGACTAGTTTTTCTTTAAAGTCATTGCATTCACTTTGTAATGAAATAATGCAAGCGGGTTACAAAGAAATGCATGATTATAATTAAGAGTCATGTCAACAGAATAAATCCCTTTGGGAGAATGCCTGAAAATAAGCAGAATCAGGGGACTGCTTTGTTTATTTCAGTTGTTACAGTCGATCAGATGGGGAGTACTTTGTAACTTATTTAATAATTAATCTGAGTTAAATCCATCAGTGGTCATAGATTAACTCAAGTGATGACAAGTCTGCAGAAGTTGGCATTTATGTCATTTATTATAATTTAAATAGATTATTGGCCCCACCTCATGGTATAACTTACACACTGTAAAAGACAAAGTCATTGATCACCTGATCAACTTTGAAGAAAAATAATTTTTTGTGTTGATAAATATGATAAAGATTGGATTCAAAGTCTGTTTTGTAAGATGTCAGAAAACACTTTCCTGAAAACTATTGTAACCAGAAAAAGTGAGCCCCTCTTCTCTGTTTCTCCCTGACAATCTGAACTGGCCTCTGTCATACTGTTTATTACACAGTACTATAAATGTAAATTATAATCACCTTTGTTAGACCAGGAGAGCTTCTGAAAGCAGAGAGGATTGTGTCCTTGATGACTGTAGTAAGTTCAGGGTCAAGTGCCTAATAGGTTTGCAAACATATTTGTTGAAAGAAAAAGGAAAGAGTGAGATAAAGTTTACATTGGTGGAGACATTTTTCTGTTTCCAGTTTGTTTTATTAAGTTTGTTACAACTCAAAGGATTGATTTTAGGTTGTGGACTTGTTCCTCATACATGTCCTCATTACAGATAGACTGGGTTTACGTTATCGATAAAGGGATTGTAATTGTCAAAGTAATATATTATACTTAATAAGGAATCTCTTTTGTTTATGAAAGTGTGGAAAGAGCAGTTAGAGGTCACAGTAGAAAGAAGGAAGTGTGTGTCAGATCTCTGTTTACACAAATCATTCTTCCATTCTTTTTGGACCTTTGTCTGTACTCTGAGACTTGTAAAGATACCTGAACCCCAAACATTTGCCCTGACATTTCAGTAGATTGGCCTTGAAGTTACTGGCAATAACATGTCTGTCCTAAAATATCAGACGATGAAAATTAGATACCAGCCTTGCCTAGTTGTAAATATGCATGGATGGTAAGATTATATGCATAGCAAAATGAGGATGGAATCTGGGTTTTTTTTGATGAATTTTTTTTCCACTTATTTTTATTAGTTGGAGGCTAATTACAATATTGTAGTGGTTTTTGCCATACATTGACATGAATCAGCCATGGATTTACATGTGTTCCCCATCCCGATCCCCCCTCCCGCCTCCTTCTCCATCCCATCCCTCTGGGTCTTCCCAGTGCACCAACCCTGAGTGAGGATGGAATCTAAAATTGAAAGATCTGAATTGAGACCTCAGTAGCATCACTTAGCACCTGGGTCACCTGGGGAAGTCTCTCAGTCTCCAGAGTCAGTTCCTCATCTAGATATTGAGCATCATCTTACTGTACTATCTAGCTCCCAAAGTTTTGAGTATCAAATGAGAACATTTTTGTGAATGTACTTTTGAAACTTTAAAATGTAAATTATTAAAATATTATTTATTGGGGACAACAGAACAAAAAAGTTAACAACAGCTTAGTAATTATACAGAAAATTAAAATTTATGGACAAAAAGTGTGAAAGTCCAAGAAAGTTTTGGACTCTGACTTATCTCCCCAAATGTGGTCTGTTTCTCCCCCAGGGACAGAATCCCCAAGCAGGTTGTTAGTCTTGATGTTTCTCTATGGTGTGCAAGTCCCAGAAGGTAATTCACTTAATATAAAGTTTCTTCCTTTGTACTGTCAATAATTACCTTACAGTTCTGATCATAATAATGGCTAAGTATTTACTGAACACTTCCTAAATGTCGGGCACTCTACGTATTTTTTCATATGAGATAACTATTCTCTTCCCTCATTTAGTGAAAGTGAAATCACTCAGCTGTGTCCAACTCTTTGCGACCCCAATGGCTGTAGCCTACAAGTCTCCTCCATCCATGGAATTTTCCAGGCAAGAGTACTGGAGTGGGTTGCCATTTCATTCTCCAGGGGATCTTCCTGACTCAGGGATTGAACCCAGGTCTCCTGCATTGCAGGCAGACGCTTTACCGTCTGAGTCACCAGACTCTTTTACTTTTCACTTTCCTAAGTGTCAGACACCATATATTTTCTCATATGAGATAATAACTATCCTCTTCCCTCATTTCACGTCCCTCGTGGCTCGGACGGTAAAGCGTCTGCCTACAGTGCGGGAGACCCGGGATTCAACCCCTGAGTTGGGAAGATCTCCTGGAGAAGGAAATGGCAACCCACTCCAGTACTCTTGCCTGGAAAATCCCATGGACAGAGGAGCCTGGTAGACTACAGTCCATGGGGTTACAAAGAGTCGGACACAACTGAGCGACTTCACTTTCCCTTATTTTACCAATAAGAAAATTTAGCAGTAGAATGGAACTCTAACAGCAAAACCCCAAGCTTCTAGCCACTGCTTAGCTACTCAGCCTCCACTGGAGAATTGGGAACCTTAAGAGCTAGTTTCCTTACGCTTCTGTTTTCCATTTTTTAATTAAAATCATGCTGGCCTCCAAAGACTTTTATGAGAAAAATTCAATTATAGATACTTTAAAGGGCTTCCCTTGTGGCTCAGCTGGTAAAGAATCCGCCTGCAATGTGGGAGACCTGGGTTCGATCCCTGGGTTGAGAAGATCCCCTGGGGAAGGGAAAGGCTACCCACTCCAGTATTCTGGCCTGGAGAATTCCATGGGCTGTGTAGTCCTTGGGATCACAAAGAATCAGACACGACTGAGCGACTTTCACTTTTCACTTTCACTTACGATGTCTAGGGCTTCTTCCCTGGTGGCTCAGACAGTAAAGAATCTGCCTGCGATGCAGGAGACTCAGGATCGATCCCTGGGCCTGGAACATCCCCTGGAAAAGGGAATGGCTATCCACTCCAGTATTCTTGCCTGGAGAATCCCATGGACAGGGAAAGCTGGCAGGCTGCAGTCCATGGAGTCACAGAGTCGAGCACAACTGAGTGACTAACACTTAAGATGTGCAAGTGAAAGAACTCAGGGGAAAAAAACTCAAGAAGTATGAGGGTTTTGTTCTATTTAATATATTTCAGGCTCAGTCTAAATTAAGAACATCAATCTTTCCAGACATGGGTCATATTCAGTCCATACCTTCCCTGAATTCTCTAACCTCGTGGGTGTACAGGGCTGATTTTAAAAAGAAAAAAGGAAAGAAATCGTTTGGGGAGGGCAGTATGACCACCACTTTGGGACCGAGGATGATTCTAAATTGTGTGTGTGTGGTGGTGGTGGTTGTTTAAATAACACTGGTTTATAACATATAAGTTTCATGAGTAAAATAACATTATATTTCTACTTCTATCTACCTCCGCTATTGTCTGGTCACCACCAAAAATTGATGAACTGTGTTCTGGACCCTATATGTGGACATGTAACTTCCATTTATCTTCTGTAATAGTCAGCCTATTCTCTTCCCCACAGAACAGCAGAATCTGGGAATTCCCTCAAGGTCCAGCCCTTAGGACTGCTTGTTCTTAGTGTTCAAGGGCCCAGGTTCAGTTCCTGGTCAGGGAGCTAAGATCCCACAAGCTGCATGGCACAGCCCCCAAAAAACAAACAAAAAAACCAAACCAGAAACAGTAGAATCACTCAGCTCATTCAACAGCTATTTATTTAACAAATGCTTGAGCACTTGCTGTATACGAGGTATCCTGCGTGATAGCTCACTCACTCTTCACGCTGACCCTCTGAAGAGGTGCTCTTTTTGGCCCTCTTTTTAGATGGTTAGACTAAAGCACAGAGAGTTAAGACACTTGCAGAGAACACACAACTAATAGGTAACAGAGCCAGCTCTGAAGCCATGCTGCTGCTAAGTCACTTCAGTCGTGTCCAACTCTGTGCGACCCCATAGACAGCAGCCCACCGGGCTCCGCCGTCGCTGGGATTCGCCAGACAAGAACACTGGAGTGGGTTGCCATTTCCTTCTCTAATGCATGAAAGTGAAAAGTGAAAGTGAAGTCGCTCAGTCGTGTCCAACCCCTAGCGACCCCATGGACTGCAGCCTACCTGGCTCCTCCATCCATAGGATTGCTATACTATTTTAACAAGGCCAAAAGTCTGGAAAAGACAGACATTGGGTAAGATAATTATAAGTATGATAAATGGTATTTAGAGATGGTAAAGTGCTATAGATTAGGAGAGGGAGTCCTTTTAAAGACTCAGGGGTTCAAATTTGAAATTACTGATGATACTTTCACCTATTTTTTCTCCTGTTTTATGGCTAGAAATATTCGAATGAAGGAAAGCTGCAGAAAATCCTCAAGATGCTTGAGAAATAAAATACTTACACTTATTTAATTTCTGTATTCTTTTTGAGCTAAGCACAACATTCCTTTTATTTCATTTTTTTTTTAATTGAAAATCTTCCTTAAAAGGACTAGTCTATTTCCTTACTTCTCACGGTAAACAAATTTTAAGTTTCATAATTCAGGTCACATAATGCTTCATCAGTACTAGTTCTTTGAGTCTAGTATGTATAGGTTTATAATAGGGAGAGAAAGTTAGTCATTGGTCATGATTTTTAACCTGATACCATCTGGTCTATAGCCAGTCCAGCCCAGAGAGTAATTTCTTCCCTAGAGGTTTAATGATAAGGGCATTCAAAGAACCATCGACCATGCCTAATTAAAATAATCATTTGAAAGATGGATTATAGAGTGCTCTTGTTTGCTTTCAAAGCTTCTGCCCAGTGAATTGCAAGTTGTGGTCATCAGTCAAATAAATGCCATCATTTTTTCAACATATATTTGCTGATACCCTACTGTGTGCCAAACTCTGCCTCTTTCTCCTCTCTCTACCTGTTTTCATCTTTCCCTCTGTAGGATGCTGCCTTCACTCTTGTTTCTGTTCCTTTCTCCATTTCTCTTATTTGCCTTTTCTTCTATTGCTTGCTTCCCTTCTCTGTCTCCTAAAATCCCAGTCAACTAAAAATTGCAGTTATTGTAAAATTTTGATTAATTGAAGACATATTTACATTCACATATTTTATCTGTCCTTTGCTTGTTTCCACCTTGAGTTCTTATTTAGCAGATCTTTCAAAGACCCTGTTTCAAAACAATATAAGGGAAGAGAAACTGGGACTGTGGAAACCTTATTTAAAAAGTTGGAAGAAAGATCCAGTGTCTTATTTAACTTATGATGTCCTCTTCCTCAAATAGATGAATATGATGTAGAACAGGAATGGGTCGTATGGCCCATGGACCAGATCTGGCCAACCACCTGCTTTTGTCAGCCCCACAAGCTGAGAATAGTTTTTATACTTATACATTTTTTTAAAAAGAGGAAGATCTGAAAATTATATGGAACTCAGATTTTAGTGTTCATAAATTACACTTTCCTGGAACACAGCCATGTTTCTTCATGTATGTGTAGTTTGTGGCTTCTCTTGCATAGTGTTCAGTGGTTGTAACAGATTTTATAGCCAATGTTTTATGTTTATTCTCTGGCTATTTACAGGAAAAGTTTGCCACACCTTGACTTTGAATCTCCAATGAGGCCAAAAAAGAACCCCTGTACGCTGAATAAATATGCTTTTAAGAAAAACTCAAAAAATGCCAAGACCTTTCATTTTGACCTACCGTAACCCCTTAAAACTTGCTCTTCAAACCAGATAACATGTTTTTGAGACTAAATTAGCCAGGCTGTCTCGCTGTTCTTGGCGATTTCTGGTATGAAGTGTTTCATCTGCGTTCTAGGAAGGAGGAAGGAAAAATCATGCTTTCAGTGTTCTCTCTCTCTCTCTCTCTCTCTCTCTCTCTCTCTCTCTCTCTCTCTCTGTCTCTCTCTCTCTCTCGGTCGCTAAGTCGTGTCCGACTCTTGCGACCCCATGGACTGTAGCCTGCTAGGCTCCTCTGTCCGTGGGATTCTCCAGGCAAGAATACTGGAGTGGGTTCCCATTTCCTTCTCCAGCTTTCAATGTTGGTATTTCAATAATTCGCTGACACACCTCTTCTTTCTGTGTGTAGTAATGTGTATGACTCAGTCACATTTTCAGATATGCCAGGAGGTATTTGCTTGAAGAGGAAATCCAGTATCTTTTGAACTTTAGAACAGAGTCACAATAGTAAACAGAATTGATAATTTCACATAATTTCTAGTGGTGACAGATTCAATCAACCTTAAGGAAATTGGCTGATATGGGATCATGATCAACATGCAGTGCTCTGATATTATGCATGTTATGATCTTGAAAAGAATATTTTGCTGCTTGTCTGGAAGCCAGCCCAACAATTACTGTACAACTTGGTTTTGTCCTTTTTTTTTTTTCATTTGTTTCATGGTTTTGTTTTGTTTTTTTTCTTTTGTCTCTTCCCCAAAAGTCTTTTTCTTTAGTACTTTGGTACTCTGAGTGGAATATTTTACACCTACTTTACAGATTTTTATAAATATGAGAAATAATGTATATAAGAAGTTAGCTTGTGGCTGACATGTAATAGGCATTCAATAAATGGTTATTATTAGTATTCATAAAAGATACCTCCAGAATGAGAGAAATTTAAGAATTGTGTAATTTCATCTTTTCAACAAAATTAGTTTTTACAATGAAGATGTATAGAAGCTTTACTATAAGTATATTCAAAACAACTGAGTTTCTAATTGAGAAAGCTGGAGACAACCTAAATGTTCATCATATGAAACAATGAAATATTATAGTAATAAAGGATATTTAATTGTATCCTTTTAATAATAAAGTATACTTATTTAATAATAAAGAGTATCAATAAAGGATAATAAAGAATAAATAATAATAAAGGATATTTATTTCATAATATCCTTTAATAATAAAGGATAATAAAGGATGTTAATAATAATATAGGATATTAATAATAAGGATATTTCCTGATATGAAAAGATGTCCACAGTATAGAGGAGGAAAACAGATTTTAAATTATTACATATACCACTATATCATTTTGGGGAAAAGGAAAAGCAAGGCAGAAAATAATCACCATCTAGAGATAATGAAAGCATAGATCACTTTTTCCTTCCTCTATTCTGAACTATAAGTTTAATATAGTGATAATACCTTGCTTTTAAAATAAGAAAGTAACATTTTTTAAAATGTGTACAAGTTTCTTGGAAGAAAGCCCAATTGGAATGCTCAATTAAAAAATGTTAATGTATGGGCTTGTATCCATTTTCAAAACCTTGCTTGGACAAAAATTCATTCTAACACAGTTTTCAGGAAAGAGTTTGACAGTAAAAGAAAAAAAATACTCTAAACCAGGGCAAAGTAATGTTTACAACCAGTTATCATGGGGTCCCTGATCTTTCCCACAGTTGTTCCTACCCAGAAATATCAACCAGTATATCAACCAAAATATCTCAAATACCTGTTACTCGTTATTTTTCTTTTAACCTCATAAAGGTAGGAGGGAGGATCCAGACCTCAAGTTAATGAATGGGAATCTTGGAGGAAATGAATTTCCTACAATCTGGGAGGAGTAACTGAGAATTTCTTTTCCCCTTGACTTGTAGTAACTGTAGATGATTAAGGGTTCATGTACAACCTGGTGGAGTTTAAACCTCACCTTCCCAAGGAATGTGATTTTATACATCTTTTAAAGCTATAACCAGGTGGGGAGGAGTTTCAGGGTGAAACAGTGCTGATTCCCCAGTGTGTATGCTCAGATTATTTCTAGCTGAGCCTTTGAAAAGTGGAAGACCAAGCCCAGAAAATCCACTTAGTTTCTTCTTCCTCTTGATTGGCAGTCAAATCCCTTGTACTCATCTGCTATTAATAATTCATTCATAAATGAGCTTCTTGAGGGTCTTTGACTCTCCAGCCTAGCCAGTCAGGCACAAAGTGAGGGAAAAATTAAGTAGTTTCAGAGGTTTTTATCAGAACGGAAAAAGGTGCCTATTTTCCCATTTTTTGTGGTGGAAATTGAACACTTGATTAAAATAGGAGAGTGACAGAAAACTCATCTGTGTTTATTGAGCACTGCCTCAATCCTAGGAGACCACTCTGATTATTTCAAGACACAAAGGTTCAGAGAGGGTAAAGATCACACAAGTAAGAAGTCACAGAGAGTTGAAGCTGGAAATTCATCTTACAAGGGATATAAATGCACAAAGAAATTATACATCCAACAGGTAAGCGAAGAAGTATTTGATATCCTATCTGGGAGGTAACTGTGCTAGACATTGAAAATATAAACATAAAAAAGAAACAGTCCTGCCTTCAGGGAGTTTATAGTCTAGGATGTTGAGGACATGGAGCTTTGCCTGGAGTAAGGGCGTCTTGGAGCAGTGTTTCAGAAAGTACCAGGCGCGGTCAGGTAAGTTTTTGTGGCCCATAGGTTCCTCGTGTGGAATTCCCTTCACTTTGGACACCTAGGCCTGAGCCTGGCAATGAGCCTTGAGACTGTCTCTTGCTATAACCAGGCACAGCTGGAATTAGGAGGGCTCCCTCTGTAGGAATATCAGTTCATTCTGAGAACTCCACCAGGCTTTTCCAGTTGGGAGTTGGTCTTGAGGAAGTGCTCCAAACACAACAGCTTCTTCAGTAAGGATTTTATTATTATTATTATTGTTATTATTATTCAGAGGCAAAGGGTCAAAGAGTGAGTTGATTTATAACATGGGCTTTGGAGTGAGATGACCTATATTTGAAGCCCAAGTCCTCCATTGTGTGTGACCTCGGGAAAAATGTTTTTTCAGTGACTTCATTGGTATGGTAAAGTGGAATTAAAAACACCTAACTTCGCAGGGACTTTGTAAGGAGTAAATGAGATATGTGTCTAAAGTAGTTCAGCACAGCGCAGGAGTGTAAGAAGCCGCCTAAAAAGGCTGCCGTGATACGACGGCACCTGCCAGGCCTCACCCTCAAGCGGCGTGGGGCCTTGCCTGAAACCTCGCTGAGCGTGGCCGTGCCCCTCAGAGATACCTGAGAAGCCTCCGGGGTTAACTTAGGTCACCTGTAGGATGTTTACTCACTGTGACACAGGATCAGAAAACTACAGCGTCACGTGTAACCAAAGGACCCAGGTAGGGACCTGCCGGCCACTCTTGAGACTCCACGCTTCCACTGCAGGAGGCACGGGTTTGACCCCTGGTTGGGAAGATCCCAGTGGCATGGCCAAAACCAAACCAAGCCAAACCAAAGTACTCATGTATATTTCTCGTCTTTCACCTTAGGTTTTGGAGCACTTGACCTGGGTGCTCTCATGTGTCTGTCTTTGCTCTGGGCTCCCAGCCATCACTGCTGCTTGCTTGGCCCCCTATTTATTCAGAACCTCTTCTCACTGCCGTCTAAATCGCTCCTTCTGATCTAAGGAATCACCCACACCTGGCCTACCTCTTCCTCTGTGGCCCCTCCTCCCTCCCTCTCATTATTAAAACAGCTCCTGGAAAGACCAGCCTTCCGTGCTTAAAAAGAACAGGGATCTATCCCTGAACCTATTCAGGCCCTCTGTCCCCCACAAAAAGGAAACCAAGAACCAGGAAGACATCTGATACAGAGAGTAGGAAGCAGCTCAGGGAGAGAAGGAGGATTTCCAGGACAGCAGTGAGAGGCCAGCAGAGGAACAAGAGTCGGTCCAGACACGGCTCCGAGCTGCTTCCTCAGAAGGTGAAGTGGGTAGAATACCTGAGCCTGCGGAAAGGAGGTGTAGACAACTGAAGAAAGTTGCACCTTAAGTACACTGGAAACCAAGCAAAGGGAAAATAAAAGAGGACAGTGACTCCAGAAAAAAGAAACCAGTAAATTGTTTGAGTGAAAAACAAATTACGCCTCACTGCATGGCTTAGCTCGGAATCATATTTGCATATTTATGAAATATAAAATTTGATATTTTTATGCAACTCCAAGGATAGGTATCTCTATGTGGTGGGGGAGGGGTAGGAAGTCAATAGATGAAGCTCAAAACTGTAAAAGCAAAAACAAAACTAGTGTGTTATTTAGAAACAGGTAAGTCAAATACCACAATACACAGCTGAAAGAGCACTTGCCTTAAATAGAAGAAATCGGAAGAGGTGAGCAGAGGACTGCCCTCTTTTTGCACTCGTCTTGTGGAACTATTTGACTTTTTAACTTCGTGCAAGTGTAATTGATAAAAACTCCTTGACCCCTTGTAGCTCAGTTGGTGAAAAATCTGCCTACAGTGCAGGAGACCTGGATTTGATTCCTGGGTTGGGAAGAACCCCTGGAGAAGTAAATGCAAACCACTCCAGTATTCTTGCCTGGAGAATCCCATGGACAGAGGAGCCTGGCAGACTACAGTCCATGGGGTTGCAAGAGTTGGACACGACTCAGCAAATAAACCACCAATTGATAAAAAAATAAAACAGAAAAAGCACAAATGCGTAGCAACAAAGCCTGAAAAGGAACCTGAAAGGACAACACCTAGAAGGGAGGAAAATAGGATGCAAAGTTTATGTATTTACTTTGAAAAAAATGTGCATGCACAAAAAGGGTTTGGAAGAATATTTATCATCTTGGAATTGAGTAACTTTTCCTTCCTTTGCTATACTATTCTAAACTATTTGGAGTGGGACATGTATTAATATTATCGTTGTGATCAGACAAAAAGCTACTTCAGGAAATCCCCTGATGCACCAGTGGTTAGGACTCTGCACTTTCACTGCCAAGGGCATAGGTTCAATCCCTGATCGAGGAACTAAGATCCCACAAGCCACTGCACAGCAAGAAAAGAAAGCCCAATTTCATGTTACAGAAAAGGTAAACTATTAGGAATGTAAGAGGAAAACCATGTACAAAGATGTTCATTATAGCATATTCATGATAGTAAGAAATCAGAACCAACATGGATGATAAATTGTTCGTATACCTAGTGAGATGTTTTACAGGTTTTTTAGAGGACCTCCGTGAGCTTGTACAGTATATCATATGATTTTCACCTTTAATTATCCTGTACCCTCAGCTTAATGCCTTTTATCCTCCTCCTGCTTCTTTGTCACTGGTTTTTCCTTAACCATCACGTCCTGCAAGAAGCCCCTCTGACAACTGCCACCGTTGCCTACCCACCCCACTCTGCTTTCACCTCCATTCCAACAGTGTGGTATGAGTTGCTCCTATTCTTGTGTTTTGAAAATGTTCTGAACAGATACTGTATCTATACTTACTGCTTAGTATTATAATGATTTTGCCGCTAAACTTAACCTTGGTAGTTGGGTATGGACCTTAAAAGTGTTATCACTTCATCACATAATAAAGGTTAGGGAGAGTAGCACTTGCCCCTCCAAGGTGTTTATGTGGGTTCGATGGGAAGATCCATGTCAACAGCTGACGTTCCGTGAATGGCAAGGATGAAGATGGGGGGATCATGCTAAGAACAGTGATGAGAACTGTATGTTTTTTTGTTTTCACAGATAGCCCCAGTGCAGGCCTCGGTGTTTGTGGATGGATTTTGGTGGCTATATCATTCTTGTTCACGGTTATAACTTTCCCACTGTCAATATGGATGTGCATAAAGGTAAAAAAGATTTCATTCACATCTGGAAAGGGGTAATTCATAAGTACATAAGCCAGTGAAAGGTGTGTGTGTGTGTGTGTGTAAGAGAGACCATACTGACCTATAGTTCTTTTCCCTTCATCTCTTGAAAAATTTACTCTAGCCACCTATTACAATGGAATTTTAAGACTGCTTTTCAGGGACTTCCTAGTGGTCCAGTGGTTAAGACTCCAGCTTTCAATGCCTGGGGGTGTGGGTTTGATCTCTGGTCAGAGAACTAAGGTCCCTCATGCCTTGGGGTGTGGCCAAAAAATAAATAATTTTCTTTATCTAGTCCTTCCCGTGGGTTAAAGTAGGGATCACCATCTGAAATTTTCTGGAATCAGGGATGCAGTACAATCCTGTGAGAAAAAGTCCTCCAGAGTCAGGACTCTGAGGTGTGATTGCAGGCGCTGCTGTTTACTGTGTGACCTTTGCCGAATTCCCTCCCCTGTCAGGTGGGAGGAGATGGCAACATCTGTCTTACAGGGCTGTTGTGAGGGTTAAATGGATTACGTACTTAACACAACACCTGGCACGTGGTTATCATCCCACCTATGCTGGTTATTTCTTCTATAAAGTTGTTCAGTTCAGTTCAGTCGCTCAGTCGTGTCCGACTCTTTGCAACCCCATGAACCGCAGCACGCCAGGCCTCCCTGTCCATCACCAACTCCCAGAGTCCACCCAAACCCATGTCCTTTGGGTCGATGATGCCATCCAACCATCTCATCCTCTGTCGTCCCCTTCTCCTCCTGCCCCCAATCCCTCCCAGCATCAGGGTCTTTTCAAATGAGTCAGCTCTTCGCATCAGGTGGCCAAAGTATTGGAGTTTCAGCTTCAACATCACTCCTTCCAATGAACACCCAGGACTGATCTCCCCCAGGATGGACTGGTTGGATCTCCTTGCAGTCCAAGGGACTCTCAAGAGTCTTCTCCAACACCACAGTTCAAAAGCATCAATTCTTTGGCACTCAGCTTTCTTTATAGTCCAACTCTCACATTCATATATGACCACTGGAAAAACCATAGCCTTGACTAGACAGACCTTTGTGGGCGAAGTAATGTCTCTGCTTTTTAATATGCTGTTTAGGTTGGTCATACCATTCCTTTCAAGGAGTAAGCGTCTTTTAATTTCATGGCTGAAATCACCATCTGCAGTGATTTTGGAGCCCAGGAAAATAAAGTTAGTCACTGGTTCCACTGTTTTCCCATCTATTTGCCATGAAATTATTAATACTGTGATAAATGACAGTCACTTATGTATTCCTAAAAAGACAAAATATGCTCTAAGAATTTTCAGATAAGTTACTATTATAATTTAAGGAACCAGAAGACAGACTATGAGGATGTTAACTTTTTTCCCCTGTGTTGACAATGCATGAGTAATTGAATAATAATGTTAACAGCTGAGGAGTGAAGTTATGAATTTGCTTCTGTATACTCTTTCTATACTATCCAGATTTTATACAATGAGTATCTACTTCTTTTACAATCCACAGAAAAAGTAATTAATTTTTGGTTATTTTGGGAAGGGTCATTAAACATTAACCATGTTGCCTGTAGCTGTTATCTGGTATTATAAACATCTCACCTGTTTAGAGGAGAAATATATATATAATATTTCTAAAGCTTTACATGTAATTACTTGTACTCCTCATGTTAAATTATGATTCGTGTTTTTAATCTAGATCATAAAAGAATATGAGAGAGCCATCATCTTTAGACTGGGTCGCATCTTACAAGGAGGAGCCAAAGGACCTGGTGAGTGCTTGCATTGTTTGTCTGGAAAGCAAAATTCGTCCTTTTACTGATGTGATTTCCTTCATGAAGGTCTCTATTGACTTAGAAGACTTCTCACAGCAGAATTTGTGCAACAATAACAGTACAGCTTACCAGAAATTACCCTTTCCTTCCCGCCTGTCCCCTCCCCTTCCTATTTGAGTTGATAAGATTATCTTTATGCCAAGAATAGCTGCAGCTATCAAAATTTGAGCGTGAGAATCCCTACTGAAATAAATGCTTCCAGTCATTATTTTCAGCAAACTTCAGTTAAGCTCCCACTGCGTTCCAGGCTCTGAGAATTCAAGGGACACGAAAGAGTCTCTGCCCTCGAGGATCTTTCTGCCTGGTGGTGGGACGCAGTAAGGAAACAGCTGACAGTTAGAATCCCACTTGTTAAATGTTATGTCAAGAAGTCACAGATGGCTGTGGAAACCCAGAAAAGAGTGTCAACCCCAAGTGGTAGGATGCTTTCTGGAGGTGACACCTTGGCAGGACAAGGTGAGCCCGGGAGAGAGGTGTCCCCAGGGTCAGAACGGTGCAGAGCCGTGCAGAGAAGAGCACTGCAGGCTCAGTGAGCTGCAGGCAGCCCCGCGCAGCAGGGTGCAGGGCGGGAGGAGGGGGTGGTAGGCGGTGAGCAGGGGCAGGTTGTGCAGGGCCTGGTACGGCTTGTTTGTAGGAAACAAACTGGAAGAAACAGCAAGATGACGTCAAAAGCGATTGCATCTTCTAAGTGAAAACAGGGATTTCCCTGGTGGTCCAGTGGTTAAGACTCCACGCTTCCACTGTAGTGGGCACGGGTTCAATCCCTGCGGGGAACTAAGATCCCACATGCTGTGTGGGACTACCAAAAAAAAAATCGTAAGTAAAAGCAAATGGGTGACAGTAAAATCGGAGTAAGGAAACGCAACCCACAGGCCTTGTGGGGACGGCTGGACGTGGGAGGAAAGCAGCGGGAGTCAAGGATGACACTCCTGGCTTCCAGCTCATCCACCGAGAGGCACTGCTTTCTCGTGGGTAATGGGGCCAGTGCTGTTAGAACCGAAGGGCGCAGTGAGCTGGTGAGGGGAGGTGCCGTGTGCCTCTGACCTCGGCTGTGTCTGTTGCAGGTTTGTTTTTTATTCTGCCGTGCACCGACAGCTTCATCAAAGTGGACATGAGGACCATCTCATTTGACATCCCTCCTCAGGAGGTGAGGCTGTCTTCTGCTGTGGGTGGCTGAGCTGCCGTGGGCCTGGCGTGGAGAGGCAGCAGGGGCAGTGCTCACAGCACAGCTGCAGAGCCTTGCTGCCCTCAGCGTTTCCTGCTGTGTGACCTCCAGCACGTTCTTTAACTTCTCTTTATGCCCCCATTGCCTCATCTATAAAATAGAGGCTATAATAGGAGGACCTACTCTATAGAGTTCTTGTGAGGACTAAATGAGACGCTCTGTGTCAAGTGCCTAGAGCAGAGGCTGATAAATAGTAAGTGCTATGAAAGTGCTTATTACAAAACATACCATAATGTATAATGTTCCCATTACCACTGTCGTCAGCATTCTCCCTACCACACTTCTCTCTGGGTTTCTGATAGAACATTCTTCTTACAGTTCTTGACAGTATTCTAGATAAACTGGTTAGAAGCCAAAGAATTAGAAACTGCCCATTTGGTATTTTAGATAATAAGATATTTTATATTAGGAATTATTTCAGGCTTTTTCACAGTGCCTCACTGTTGAAGCTCACAGCAGAATCCGAGAAAGTAGGCAAGGACCAAAGAAAACTGCTGGTGTTTGCTGGCCAGAGGCCAGGTCCTCAGCAAAGTGCTGGAGCCTGGTCACAAAATCCAGAAACCAACGCAGAAGCTCCCCTGCTGGCCCTGAGCCGAGTAGTTAGTGAGGTGAGACTTTGTGGTCCGTACATACGTAGTGACACCAGAAACCATTTTTACCCGTCAAAGCAAGACTGAGAGCATGTCTATATTCTCTGTGTGGAAGGCTGACTCTCAGAAGGAGCCCTTTCAGGGTAGCGGGGAGCTCTGGCACCTTCCTCCGTAAACATGGCAGGCATCTGGCAGGGTCACGTAAGCGTCTGCCTTCCGGCTGCTCCCTGAACACATAGTGGTTTGAAACTTGGCAAGCAGTCCTTTTTCTGATCCCCTGTGAACTTGTTATGAAGGGAGATAAACATTCTGCCTACAACAATCAGTAGATAGAGAGGCTGCAACTTTGCAAAGCTCCAGGCGTGGCAGTCTCTGTGGCAAAAATTCCTTTAGAAATGACCTACATTTTCCATCACATCATGGGAAAAAATTAACTTTCACACAAGATGGTAATATATTATGTATCTATTTACAAACACCTCACTTCTCCAAATTTGAAGTATTTTTAGGTTACTGAAAAAAAAGAATTAACTCTTTTGATGCCTGACAGAATAGCTTTTTATTGTCATTTTTTACTTTTCCATGTACATAACTCTTTAACACTCTCAAAATGGCTTCACTTGCAAAAATCTTATTTGACCTTCAAAGAAATTTGTGTAGAATTGGGCAGTATTAGTAGCCCCATTTTACAAATGAGGAATCGCTAAGTCAAAGAGTCTAAAACCCTTGCTGGAGGTCCCTGAAGGAGGAACCAGCAGAGCTGGAGCTGTAGTTGAGGTCTCCTGACTCTTCCCACATTACTCCTCCCTCTCTCTGTCCCTGGGACCATGTTTCAGTCTAGTCCATCTCTCGTTTTATTGACTACCTGCTGTGTATCAAGCACTCTGCCCGTGCTAGAGATAGAAAGACAAACTGCCTTCAGGAAGTTCATGGTTGAACAGGGAGGTAGTGGTGTCAACAGATCACGTCACTGCAGGGAATGGATGAGGGAATGAGTGTGTAACTCTGCCGGGGGGGCAGGCAAGTTTCCTAGAGGACACTTGAGCTGTGTCTTCGATGCCATTCCCGTCTGATGCTGTGAGGAGGAGAGATGGGGGGACATCCTAGCAGAGGAACACCTGCAGGAAGCCTGGGACATGGAGCGTGGTGTGTGTGGGAGCCCCCACGTCTAGCGGAGGACGTGTGCAGGGGTGGGGAGGAAGGAGGCTGGAGGGCAGGTGTCAAAGGGCTTTGCACCAGACCGAGGACTCTGCCTCTGAACGTGACAGGAAGCAGTGACAGCCTGGGTCTGTGTCCTGTAACCGTTTTATGAAGCACATCACCCTGTGGAGAGAGTTCAGTTCTTCTTTTGTCCCTGTGACACTGTGCTACTTAAAGTTCATCAAACAGGGCCTCTACTCCTTTTCACACATGATTATCTGCCTTGAATACTCTTATTCCATCCTCAGAAAATTTTTATTTCCTTTTTCAAGACTTAGTTTGTGTCTCACCCCTGCCACCTACAACTGTCCCATCTTTGTCCCTTAGTGCGTCCCTTGATTCCCTGACCTCCTTGAAAGTAGGAACTGTTTTTCATACCTTTATCCCCATAACCTAGCACAGTTCCTGCTATTGATTGTGACTAAGTCTCAGTATTTGTTGAATGATCAAATGAATGAATGGAATTAATAGTAAATGAATGTACTTTATTAAAATTTTTAAGACACAGTGAACATTCTGATACTTTGCAGTCTTAGTCCCTTGGGGCCGCTGAAATAAATTAGGTGGCTTATAAACCAGATATGTATTGTTCACAGTTCTGAAGTAGTGCTGGTGAAGACACCAGCAAATTTGGTGTCTGATGAGGGCCTACCTTCTCATTCCTAGATCACTGTTTGCTCATTATATCCTCACGTAGTAGAAGGGGAAGGGGTCTCTCTGGGGTCTCTTCTGTAAGGGTGCCAATCCCATCCACCCTCATGGCCTCCCAAAGGGCCTACCTCTAAACACCAACACGTTGGGGATGGAGATTCAACATGAATTTTAGGGGGATGCAAACATTCAGTCAATAGCACTTACTAAAAAAAAATCAGCTCTTATTTTAAGACGTTCGGTGGAATAACAGTCCTCACGGTTTTATTAAAGAGGAGACTGACAGGCCTCCCCTTGCTTCCCCATGCCGTAGATCCTCACTAAGGACTCCGTCACCATCAGTGTGGACGGCGTGGTCTATTACCGTGTGCAGAACGCCACCCTGGCTGTGGCGAACATCACCAACGCCGACTCGGCAACCCGGCTCTTGGCACAGACGACCCTGAGGAACGTCCTGGGCACCAAGAACCTTTCCCAGATCCTCTCTGACAGGGAAGAGATTGCACACAACATGCAGGTGAGGGCCGCCGACTCGACTCAGCTGCAGATTTGGGAAGTGAAGTGTCGGGTCCACGGGCATTTGAGAGCTTCTCATTAAGTCAACTTGGAGAATCACTGGCCTTTTTTTCTTCGTAGAAAACTCTCCCCAAACTTGATGGAAGGGGATTTTTTTTCACATAAGTAGGTTATAAGTTAATAACACTCCTATGCATGCATTGGTTTTTAATTCCCTCCAGTGTATATTTTTTACCCCCAAAATTAGTGTTAGCCTTTTTCTTTTAGCATAATAGTTCAGAGGCTATTCTGCAAGACAGGGCAGGTGTAGTTAGAGCCACATTCTGTGTCCTGTGACTTCGTTTGTAACTCTTACCCTTTCCAATCTTGCCTTTGTAACAGATGATGAATCAAATCTGACTTGGTCAAAAAAGATCAAGAACTATACATCTGAGCTGTTACTGTTTGTGTAGATTTCTTTGGTCTTACGTGATACCCGCAGCAATTATGTGAAATAGAGTAGTGTGATTTCACTCCTGCCATTGTCAAGGGAGGAGGCTGAATCACAAAGAAGTACCATGGCTCACACAGACGCACATTAGCTCAGGAGCTCTCTGGCCACCTGTTTTAATAACTGAAGTTTTATTAGAATGCAGCCACACCCATTGATTGGTATATTATTTTCCATGGCCACTTTTAATCTGCAAGGGAGAGTTAGTTGAACAGAGACTGAAAATGAATAATCACTGTCTAACCCTTTTAGGGCTTCCCAGGTGGCACTGGGAAGGAACCCACCTGCCAATGCGGGAGACATAGGAATGCAGGTTCAATTCTTGGGTCAGGAAGATCCCCTGGAGGAGGGCATGACAACCCACTCCAGTATTCTTGCTTGGAGAACTCTATGGACAGAGGAGCCTGGTGGACTACAGTCCATTGGGTCGCAAAGATTTGGACACGGCTGAAGGAATTTAGCTCTTTTAGAAAACGTTTGCCAACCCACATTAGCTTATTAGTAGCAGAATCAAGAACAGCTTCCCAGTAATCCTGCCTCCCGCTTCAGCTTGCATGCCTCCGTGGGTAACTCTCTCTCTACAGCCCTCCACCAGCACCTCACCCACTCCAGATCCCAATGAACACAGCTGCCTTAGGCTCCTGTGCGAGGGCTGAACATTTTCAGCCAGCCTTCTCTCTTCCTAACAGAGCACCCTGGATGATGCCACTGATGACTGGGGAATAAAGGTGGAGCGTGTGGAGATTAAGGACGTGAAGCTCCCCGTGCAGCTGCAGAGGGCCATGGCTGCGGAGGCAGAGGCGTCCCGGGAGGCCCGAGCCAAGGTAGCTTTGTTGTTTTTTTGTGGTTTGTTTTTCCTGTTGAGTCTTCTTTTTAAATATACAATGTAAAACATGCTGGTTATAAAAAATCAAAATAGTCCCAAAGTAGTAAAGATGAAAGCTCCCCTCATCACTTTACATCATATCCCCTCCCACCAGAGGCCACCACTCTTTTTTTTTTTTTCAGTGGGTTTTGTCATACACTGATATGAGTCAGCCATAGAGTTACACGAATTCCCCATCCCGGTCTCCCATCCCACCTCCCTCTCCACCCGATTCCTCTGGATCTTCCCAGCCCAACAGGCCCGAGCACTTGACTCATGCCTCCCACCTGGGCTGGTGGTCTGTTTCACCACAGATAATATACATGCTTTTCACAGATAATATACATGCTGAGGCCACCACTCTTAACAGCTTAGTGTATATGTTAATACCTCCAGATTTTCATTTGGGGTTTAGTTGACTAGGCTGTTAGTCTACTGGCTTGTTTATTTTACAGAAGTAGAGTTACAATACAAACTGCTCTTCACCTCACTTTTGTACAAACCACATCTCCTGAGAATACCAGTACACAGATAGCTGCCTCCTTCTGTTAGAACTGCTTATCCCCTGCGTTATTCTCCCAGTCCTCTGTTCAGGACACACTAACAGTCTGACTTCAGAGTGAACAGGCTGTCTGATCAGTTTGCGTACATTCACTCCTTCCTTATTTTTGTCTTCTCTTTCATTCTTTTCCCAAGTTCTTCTTCCTTCTTACAGTTTCCATCTTCCTTTCCCTGCCCTTTTTTTTTCCCACTTCTTTTTCCTTGATTTCTGCTCCCCCCCGCCTTTTTTTTTTATCATCATCCCTGACTGTGTCTTAACCCTGCATGGGTGTGTGACATCCATGGGCGGTGCTGAGGGAATGTTTGTGAATCTGGAAAAGAAGATATGTTTAAATGAGTTCATAGGGATGTCTTACCAAACCCAAGGGTAGGAAGTAGAGTCAAGCCTCACCAGAATCAAAGCAAGAGACCAGAAGGCAGCCTCAGAGGAGGCAGGCATCCTGGGCCACGTCTCACCGCAGACAGCTGGAGGGGGAGAAGGTCTGATTCTCAAGTGCACGTGTCTCCCAGCTGAATGCTGTGGGAAACAGACCAGCCCCCATTCCAAATTCACACCAGAGTGATTCTCTCTGATCCAGCTTCGATCAAAGATCCTGAAAAGGTCCCACAACCCCTCACCTGTGAATGGATGGAGAAAGGTGGATAGCCTTCATGGGAGCAGTTGCCATGGACGTGACAGATCTCCCAAGATACCAGCAGCGAACCAATTTGTTGTTGTTAGAAAACAGTAGCAGCTGGTGATAATTGACTCACCACAGAACCCTGCCCTTCTGCTAGGATGCCCTGTAAGCCACAGATGCTGCTGCTAAGTCGCTCCAGTCGTGTCTGACTCTGTGCGGCCCCATAGACGGCAGCCCACCAGGCTCCCCCATCCCTGGGATTCTCCAGGCAAGAACTCTGGAGTGGGTTGCCATTTCCTTCTCCAATGCGTGAAAGTGAAGTCGCTCAGTTGTGTCCGACTCTTCGCGACCCCATGGACTGCAGCCCACCAGGCTCCTCTGTCCATGGGATTTTCCAGGCAAGTGTACTGGAGTGGGTTGCCATTGCTTTCTCCGAAGCCACAGGCGGATCACTCTAATTTTTTAGCCAGCACCAAATAGATTCATTTGATACACCGCCTACAGAATGTTTTACTAACCAGAACTTGTAGATTTTCCTAATGTGTTAATTGGGCTTCTCAGGTGGCTCAGTGGTAAAGAATCCACCTGACAAGCAGGAGAGTCATGTTCAATCCCTGGGTCAGGAAGATCTTCTAGAGAAGGAAATGGCAACCCACTCCAGTATTCTTGCCTGGAAAAGCCCATGGACAGAGGAGCCTGGTGGACTGCAGTCCGTGGGGTCATAGAGTTGCATGTGACTGAGCAACTAAACAACAACGTGTTAATTGATGCTTCTGATACTGCAGAAGCCTCAAGTATTTTCTCTCCAAACCATGATGTTTTATTTAGAAGATTAAATTGTATCAATGAGAATGATATTAAATATGCCTCACTATAATCTAGTTATTTTGAAAATTAGGGATCCCTTTTACATAGAATCTGTCATTAACCAAAAGCCCCGTTTCCAAACCATGTTGAATAATAGAATTTATCATGCATAGACTGCACAGAATATTGGTGCCCCAAGGGTCCTCAGGGGTTTCTTCTGAAGGCGACAAATCCCTGCCCAGTTGCTGCCTGTCCCACTCCAGCTCCCATGCTGTCACTGACCACAGCGCGGCTTCGCTCTGAGCTCCCACCGCAGAATGCTGCTGAAGCGCTCCAGGTACACGTGCAGGCGTCCTCTTGCTTCGGTCATGTCTGGCTCTCTGCCCCACTGTGGGCTGTGGCCTGCCAGGCTCCTCTCCTCTGTCCATGGAAGTTTTCAGGCAAGAACACTAGAGTGGGCTGCCATCTCCTCCTGCAGGGGATTTTCCCAACCCAGGGGTCGAACCCACGTCTCTCGTGTCTCCTGCATTGGCAGGCAGGTTCTTTACCACTAGTGCTACCTGGGAAGCCCTGATGCGCTCTAGGTAACAGCCTGCAGCTGCTTGAAATCGGCCCTAAAAATGAAACTTATTTGCCATCCCACTATTCAGATGAAAATATCAAATCCCAAAAAAGTGATGTGATTGCCTGAGAATCACACAGTTGATATGTGACCGTGGAAATCTGAATTGCTTGTGCTCCTCACTGCCTTCTTTCCAGGAAGGACTGAGCCTCCTCTGCAAACATTCTCCGCAGTTACGAAAGATAGCGCCTGACTTCCCTTTACAAGGAGAAATAAAGGAAGTCAAATAGAATTGTGCATTACTGGGCTCTCACTGGATCTGGCTGTCTTTAAGGGTGGGGTTAACACGCAGAATCTCAAGGAGTTTAATTCTTACATAGAGTCCAGTTACCATGCAACAACCACAAGGCCCAGTATTCAAGTTCTCAGGGAAATGGGGGTCACTGTTCCTTAAATAAATTGCAAAGGAAAAGATGGTGAGAGTCTATAGACTTCAGAGAAAAATTCCTCAAGTTAATTAGCTGGAAATGCAAACTCATGTCACAAGCAGATGCCACAGTAAACATTCACTGTAACGGCTTTAAACAAGAAAGAAAAAGATCCAAATGCGGGTGAGGGGTAGGTCTCGGTGGTGAGAACGTACGTTGGTATGACAGCTCTGGACTGTCTGGCCGCATGGATCTGAGCGGAATGCACTTGCCTGTTCACCAGAAGACGTGTACTGGAGTGTTCCAGCAGCGCTTTGTAGTTGCCGCCGACGAGAAATTATCCACACGTCTGCTGCTAGCTGGGTGGATAGTGGTTGGCTGAGATGAAGGCGCCCAACACAGCAGAGGGAGTGAGCACATTGAGTGCTCACAAGCGTCATTTGAGAGAAAAGTTACAAAAAGGACAGATTCTCCTGAACATGTTCTGTTAGCGGGACCTCTCTTTAAGGTTTTCAGACCATGACTGGAAACGTACTGTCTTCTGTGCCTGCAGAGTCTCCCTGTTCTCCTTTGTCAGGGTTCTCAGAAAAGTGCCTGGCCTGGGTTCTCAGGCTCTCATCTCCGGGCCTAGTTGTGTGATCACCGAGCGGGTGGAGCACAGGATACAGGCCGCCTTTCTGGGCCCTTCCCTCAGAGCAGCCCCCTGGGCCGCAGGAGGAGACAGCAGGACCCTTCCCACAGGCCTGACGACACCAGCCTTTGACACGACACTCCGTAAATAGGAAGTGTCGATTGACTGGGACTCCGGCGCTTCCAGCAGAAACGGCACATGCCTACGGGTTGCCTTTGCTGCTTTCTGAGACCCTGCCCACAGCGCCCACTCGGCTTGTGTTAGACACAGCTAGGGTATTGTGTGTCCCCCTTTGGCAGCTCGCTCAGACCAGCTTTTCTGGTAACAAAATGTGTGCCCAGCTGGGTGGGTCTGGCTTCCCAGCCAAGAGATGGTGTGTTGATTGGTAATGGGAGCTGAGCTATCTTTGCAGTTGATCTGTGTACAGACAGAAAAAAAAAAGCGCCTCGTTGGACATCTGAGATGACAGGGGAAGAGTCAGAGCCTGCTGTGCCCGTGGCAGGGTCCGCTTGTGTGTTCTGTCCAGGGCCTGCCTGGGAGACAGTTCCCAGAGCCCCTCTCAGGGTGGCTGGCACTGGTTCCTTCTCACACACCTAGTGGGACATCATGCTTTCCCTGGATAAATTCAGGTTTTGTCCTCTAACCTGGTCCCTTCTTCCAGTAAGGCTCCTCTGTCTCCCCTGACACACAGCCCAGAACCTGCACACAGCCTGTCCCCCTCGCAGCCCGCCCAGGCCACCCCACACTGTGAGTCTGTCTCGACAGCCCGTTTCCTCCTCCATCCCCACCGCTGGTGACTGACTCCAGGCCGCTCTGACAGCTGCCCTAGTCTTCCCTTCCCTTCTCTTCTCTTCTCTTACTGATGCTCTAACATCTGTTGGAGTGTGTTCTCAAACTCGCTCTGAGGCTTCCCATCACCTTCAGGATAAAGACAAACACCTGGGTCCCTGCTGCCCTTCCCGCCCTCCCCCTTCACCCCCACCTTCCGCCTCCCCCCGTCACGCTTCACTTCCCCCTCTGCCCTGTTCACCCCCAATCTTCCCCTCTTCCTCACAGTGCTCACCCCCTTACAGGATCCTGGAACACACCAGCTTTTTTATGCCGCAGTACCTTTTCATGTGTTCTGCCTAAAATATTCTTTCTCACCTTAGTCCAAACAGCAAGGCCTCCATCCTCTGTTGTTCTGCTTCACAGAGGGCATAACCCCACCACTTCACTTTTGGCAGAAACTGCCTTTCTCTTCCTGCCAGCCCTGGGTCTTGGACATGCCTCAGTTAGCATTTGTCACATTGGAATGAAATGATCTGCTTCCAAGTCTGTCTCCCCTGCTTGGCCAGGAGCTGAAGGAGGTCAGAGAGTCCCTCCTCTATCCCTAGGCCCTTCACAGGTCTTGACACCCGGGAGGCCCCCAGAGTTTACTGTATAACTGAATGAAATTACACTGGTCATAAGACCGTTGCTTTCAATTCTCATATTCACAGAAGTATTAAAAACCTTCATAGTACTCCCAGCTGTAGATTTACCAGCTTAATAGTTTGTTAGGATCTGTGTAATAGTGTTTGCAGTCTTATTTTCTCTAAGAAATCCCCTGTGGGTGTCATAATTGTTATATACTGAATAAATTGCATAACATTGAAATAAAAATGTAGCATGAGAAAAAAAAAAGAACCATTGATATTTTGAGATTCCTGTGAGAACAGCCTGACTACACTTTTAAGAGGGTTATGGTATCTTTACACCTCTCCTCCTAGGATTAGGACTTAGAAAGAGCTGCCTTGATTTGGCTTCTGAATCTTTTAAGAATTCAGAGTAGGTGGGCATAGGTGGATCCAAAAATTAGGTCTTGTCACTTGCCCTAGCTGTATAATTAGCCTCTGTTTATACACTTCAACACATAATAGACCTCTGTCTTCTTCACAATGGTCCCATGAGGTCGGTGCTGTCCCATTTTAAGAATAAGAAACTGAGGCTCAGAATGTTAAATAACCTTTCTGAGGACATTCAGCTAGGAAGTGTTAGGTTTGCAGTTTGAGCTCAAGACCACCTAAATGCTAAACCCCTGCCCTGCCCACCTTTCCAGAAGCCTTCAAACTTTGCTCACATAACCCCTCAAGGAATTCAGAAAATCTGTGTGTCCCATTTCACATTTTAAGTAGACATGTACATTTTTTCATTTTGAATGTGGATACTTGCCAAACATGTAAGTCCTGGCATGTTTTAAATATTGACATTTTAAGGTAAAACTGTTAACATCATTCTTTTAAATGCTTTCTGTGAAATTTAGGTAGCATAATGATTCCATTCTCTGTTTTATAGAATGATGAGAAAATAAGCTCTTTTAATAGTTCGGAATTTTCATTTTTCCTTTTTCTCCTTGAATTTATATTTTCGTTTCCCATCCCCTACAGAGTCTTTTCCCTAATATATTTGGTTATGAATTATTTTATCACCCCTCTGAAACACATCTACTATGTAAGTTAAAATACTTCTCAGCTTTCTCTGACTACAACCAAGGGTCTCAATGAGATGAATGAGGAATGAATTCATGTCTTGTTGATGGCTGTTACTTATTGCTAGAATAAGGCAAGATTCAGCATCAGTTCTCTTGTTTTTCATTTTTACAGGTATGAGGAATAAGAAACCTTATTTATATAAATAAGTACATGGAAATGGAAGGGTTTTTGTTTTTTTTAAGTACCTTTATACAATTCTTAGCACTCTCTCTGAATTTATGTGCTGAAAAATCCTATGACTTTTTTGATCTTTCATCAAGAAACATTTTTAATTGTCTGTCAGCTTGCAGGACAGTAAGGTCCTCTTTCCTTTCTTTGAAATCAAAGAATTGGAAATCCATCTGACTTGCAAAAGGCTTTGTATCCAGTCATTGGGGTCATTCACTCGCTCAACTCCTACACAGTATTCTGAATTTTCCCTTTGTTTGATGCCCTAGAAATGAGAGAAAGACAATAAATAGTAAAAGAGGGCGTCTTCTTTTTTTAAATTCTTATTGGAGTGTAGTTGCTTTATAATGTTAGTTTCTAGTGTACGGCACCGTGAATCAGTGATATGTGTGCACATATCCCCGCTGTTTTTTTGGATTTTCTTCACATACAGGTCACCACAGAGCCTTGACTAGAATCCCCTGTGCTATGCTCAGTTCCCATTGGTTATCCATTATATCCATAGCACTGTGTACGCATCAGTCCGCATCCCCCAACCCCCAGTCCATCCGCCTCCTCTAAAGAGGACGTCTTGACCTCCGGCACACACTCAGGCAAATCAGTTACAGGGGAAAGACCATATAGAAACTGAGTGTCTGGAAACTGTCCTCCTTGGAACGGTTGTGGCCGACTCCCTGGGAAACTTCGTGTGCTGCCTGAGCTAGCTGGGCCCGAGTTTGAAGGCTACAGCTCGACACCCAGCGTTTCCTCTGGTTTAATCTCTCCTTGCCACTGCTCCGTAGGTCATTGCGGCTGAGGGAGAAATGAACGCGTCCAGGGCTCTGAAAGAGGCCTCCATGGTCATCACCGAGTCCCCTGCTGCCCTCCAGCTGCGGTACCTTCAGACGCTGACCACCATCGCTGCCGAGAAAAACTCGACCATCATCTTCCCTCTGCCCATAGATATGTTGCAGGCTGTCATGGGGACAAAACAATGAGCCACGGGAGCCGATCAGAGATGAGATGGGTACCAAACCAGCCTCTCACCCAGGAGGTAGTGGGGCGGGAACCTTGACATTCCCCTCCCTCCCTTTTTCCATAGGTTGAGTGCGGAATTCTTACTATATGTAGTGATCCTAGCAGCAGATGAAGGTTCTTGTAAATATGACATGAGAGAGAGAGACTGGTGATTAATGTACGATAACCTTGCCCTAAAACATTTAAAAGTTCATATGTTTAGATTGTTCCATGATAGGTGAAGTCCATCTTCTTTCAAACTTCATTGAGTCATTCTGCACCCTCTATCAGCAGCCAGGCCAGAAGCAAGAAGATAGAGTGTCTCCCCAGCCTGACACCCTGGCTAGACAAATGTTTGCAGAGAATAGTGACCTTGGGCAACACCCAGCTTCTCTGGGCCACCTGTGCCTTACTTCCAGGGAATCTTAATTAAGGAAATTTTCCTAACATCCGTCTGCTTTCTAAAATCAAAGCAGGTTGCAGAATAACCCTTCCTTGAGAGGAGAGGTTTTCTTGCCAGTGCCTGTCAGCACTGGAGATAAAGGTCAAGGTCGAGGGAGATGATCACCCGATTCTTGAGAGGCTTAGCCCCCTGCTCTAGAGGTGCTTTTAGGATAAGGCGGGCTTTTTTTTTAAACTTTGTTGAGCCCCTTTATGAGTAAATGATTCCTCTGTCTTTCAAACCAGCTAAATACTTGTCACAGAAGTGCTTTTTTTCTCACTTTTGCCTATTCTCATATATCAGATTCTAAATATTTGAATTTTTAAAATAAGATTTTCTCTAAGTCATATAAATAGTGGTTTATATACCAATTTAAATAGCTTAAGGACTAATACTTGATAAAACATATCTTTAGAAAACATATTTTAGTGTCTGCATGTTATCAACTCTTGGACGCTGTGTTGGTTGCCATTCATTACGTAACATAGTCTGTCAGGCACACTGTATCCAAGGAGCTTTGAAAAAACACTGTCAAACTGGGCATATCTGTACAGATATGGGCCTTTTTCTATGTGCCTGATCGTTTTTCTGTCTTATATGTTGATGCTGAAGGAGGAACTGGTCAGCCCTCCTGAACTGCTATAATTTTAGGAAGCATCTTCCATTTCACAAATGCCTGTGAAGCCAAGCACCCTGGTACTCTTCCTATTGGTCTGGAAATCCGACTGGTGACATTTGTACCACTTCCGCTCGGGAGCTGTGAGATCACCTTTAAAAATCTAAGAACAGCAGTTTCCGTGCCCAGAGCCACCCTGCGTATCTGCCCTTAGCTGGGTCACTCCGTCAGTCTTCATGCGTCCCCTCCCCCGCAGCCCATCTCCAAGTTCACTTTACAAAGCCTTGAACCACCGCGGATCCAGGTCATGGCTGAGTTCATTAGATGTATGTGGAGCATTTTGACTTGGAACTTAAGCTGCATTTCTATTTTCAATTTTAAAATAATGATTTTCTCTCTTTTGTGAGGTGGCTCACCCTTGACTACTAAGGACCAGGATACAACCACATATCCTGGCTAAAAGTCTCTTTTCAGACTTAGAGGTTCAATGCTTTCTGTTCTTTGAGTCTGTTTCCAGACACCAAACAGTCCTCGCTCTTCTGCCTTGTGGGTTGTGGGTTGAAATTAAATCGCCTGGGAGGGAGGACACTTAGCAGGAGCTGTAGGATGACAGCGGACAGTGTTAGTGTGAGAGTTTTTTCCAGGTGGCCTCCCTCTGTGACACTGTATGTAATAAAGTGTGCGCTTTTACTGGTTTTCTTGGGATGAGAAGCTGTTTCTTTCTGCATGTGGTGTGTATGGATTTCGTTCTTCAGAAGTGGCACATGCATTTCTCCAGGCCTGGACTGGCTGCGTTGGCTGCTGTGTGCTCTTCCTGGGCCAGAGGAAGAGGGGAGGCCGTGGCCCATCTGCCGTCTGTCATGTCTTACTCCCTCTGGTGCCCACGCGGCTTCCCTGAGGAGTTTGAGATCCACAAATCCTTGGCTGGTCTGATTTCCCAAACAGGACAGGACCTCACTTCTTCCTGTCACCCAGCTAACCCACTGGCATAAACCCTGCTTAAAAAGAGGAATAAATGATGTATAAAACTAATGGGGGGTGTTGTAAAAATCTATACCAAAGAGTTAAGGATGGATGTTTTTGGAAGACACCACATAGAAGCTTTCACTCTTTCTATGTTTTAATTTTTTACGATAATCACAGATGTATCAGGAAAAGCAAATAGGATATTTGTTTGGAAAACTTTAAAGAGAAAAAACAATCCCTACCCCCAAAAAAGCCATGGATGTTACCTGTGACCTTCAACCTTTACAGAACTGTCCTGAGGGACTTCCCTGGTGGTCCAGTGGTTAAGAATCTGCCTTCCAACGCGGGGGACGAGAGTTCAGTCCCTAGTCAGGGAACCAAGATCCCACATGCCGAAGGGCCCCTAAGCCGGCGGGCCACAGAGCACCCCCAGCCCCGGCCACAGCTGGAAAAAGCCCCGGTGCTGCAGCAAGGGCCCAGCCCGCCGCCACACACGCACACACAGCCGCGCCCGACTCTGCGGCCCGTGGAGGGGCCGGCCAAGCGCCTCTGTCTGCTGAAACAACAAAACGCACGTACAGCCGCGCCCGACTCTGTGGCCTGCGGAGGGGCCAACCAAGCCCCTCTGTCTACCGAAATAACAAAACACACACAGCCACGTCTGGCTCTTTGTGGCCCCATGGACTGGGGCCGGCCAAGCCCCTCTGTCCGTGAACTTTTCCAGGCAAAAATACTGGAGTGGGTTTCCATTCCCTATTGTAGGGGATCTTCCCAGCCCAGGGACTGAACCTGCATTCAATGCGTCTCCTGCACTGCAGGCGGACTCTTTACTGCTGGTGCCCCTGAGAAACCCGGAGGAAAGGAAGACCGGCCTTGGGTCAGTGGTGCCGCCTGTGGCGCACCAGCTACCTGGCTCTGCGCTCGGACACGTGTGGTGCATTTTATCTTCAGAACAGCTCGATGAGGTATATTTTTATCCCCGTTTTACGGATGGGGACCCTGGAGTTCAAAGTGACTTCCCCGACGTCACCTGGTTACTAAGCAGCAGCTTGAGATTCAAACACGGATCTGTCTGCTGTCAGAGACCCCTTGGTGTCTACTGTGTCCTCACGTGACGGTGCCTGCCTCCACCACTCCCCTGTACCCACCGCCACCAACAGCCGTTTTACATGTAGATCACAACTTTTCAGCACTGTCAGGATTCAAACTTGACTAGTGAAATTTTGCATTCATAGCCAAGCAGGCCTTAAACTTTAGTTTGGAGCTGTCAGATCTAGGCCGAAGTTCAGTCCAAGTGAAAGAAGCAGATTGGGTACTTGTAGGCGCTACATGTTACAACACAGTCACCTGAGCGGGAGGAGACCAGGGTTGCACAGCCTCTGAGGTTACCTGGCCTTTTAAAATACCTCTGTGGTCCTCACACTGGGCTTCTTCACGACGTCACTCTGCTAGGAAACAGTGAATCCGCCCATTCCCAAACTTCTTTTTAGCTGCAACCTTCCCCCCTGTTTTTTCAAAGGAAACTCCAAAGTAAACAAAATAAATTCTTAAGTTCACATTTATAACATTTACTTAATGTCAATCAACGAGGCTGCATTGAAAAAAATTAATTGGAGTTACGAAAGGCAATTACATCCTTAAATGAGGCTCTACCTTCAATTTCTCCATTTTGCTTCAAGTGTCTGTGATAATTGTTACCACTTTAAAAACTAAATTTCAATCAAATTGTAAAATCACTGAAGCACCCTGTAGAATTCTATTGATCCTACTTTTAAAATCACTGAATTTGACTTGAACCCAGGTCTGACTTCAAAGTCCAGCTTTCAACCCCTACATTGTAACAACTCTGGTTAGGTACTCTACAAAGACAGTATTACCATTTTGTAGGTGGGAAAACTGAAGCTCACATAAATTTTCTATCCTATCCCTAGTGCCTTGCACACTGCCTGGCATAAATATGTTATCTATTCAACTGAATTGTCCAAGATAGGATGCAGGTTCTAAGCCCAGGCCAACCTCTCTCCAGGAGATGGCCCCTTGGCACTTGGGCATTTCATGGCATTTTGCAATGACTTCTCCATTGTACATGATGGAATCCACCATCTCAAAAACCATTAGGAAGAGAAAAATACGTGGTTGAAGTGATAGTGTTCCTGACTCATTTTGCCTTTGAGAAAAAATATGGAGCTGAAGCAGTTCAGTTGCCTCAGGCAACTTCCCTTCTCAGAGCACTCAGGTCTCTCTGAAGCCACAGACACCAATAAACGGAAATTGGCCAGTAAACCTCTGTGAATGCCAGTAAATGGAAATGAAAACTGCAGGGCAGGTTCACCTATGCTGGACCTCCCACAGGTTGCCAGGACTGGGAGCTGTCTAGACAGGCCTCCGCCTCCTCTAAGGAGGCCCTACAAGCCCCAGGTGGTAAAGGCCCCTTTGTTCCAGAATGTTGCATTTGTCATGTTGATAGCTTTGACCCTGAAATTGGCCTTCTGGAATAAAGGCAGGCTTTCCAAGATCAAGTCCAACCCCCTCACTAGGACTTTGAGGCCCTCTGTGAATTCCTGGCTCTCCGCCTTCTGCCCTAGCCTCTCCTGCCCCCCACCCCGCGCCCGCGATTCCTGCTGTTTGTCCCTGAGCTCAGCAGCCTCCCTCCAACCCTGTCTGGGCTGCTGCACACCCTGCCTCAGACCGTGAAGACTCTGCCCACCATGTGGGTTCCATCCCTGGGTTGGGAAGATCCCCTGGAGGAGGAAATGGCAACCACCCCAGTGTTCTTGCCTGGAGAGTCCCCATGGACAGAGGAGCCTGGCGGGCTACAGTCCACGGGTCACAGAGGGTCGGACACGACTGACCGACCAAGCAGCCCACACAACACGGCCGCCGGACATGACGTGCCCCGCCTCCCACCCCGCCTGTCTCCACCTGGAAAATCCCTTCTCCACTTCTGCGTCACTTCTGCAATGAATCAGACTCTGGAGGTGGGGCTCCCCCCAGGGAATTCTGCACTTTTAAAAAGCTCCCTGGCCAATTTGGCTGATCAGCCAGCCAGCTTTGGAAACAATGGTGTAAACACACACACAGACACACAGGCCCTTCCCACCACAGACACACTCACGCTGCCTTCTGTTCTTCCACATCCTCTGCAGGGGGCTTTTCACTCTGTAAGTTGATAGGGATGGGGCCGAGGGAGGTGGCAGGGAACAAAAGAGAGGAAGACACCAGAGAAAAGACCAGAAGCAGGGAGGGGAGCAGCTCTTTGGACTGATCTGGGATCTCCATGGAGAAAAGGTTTAGAGACACAAGTTCATGGAAATTAGTAGGGACTGTCGGGGGAGGGTGTAATCTCATCACAACAAAAATCTGAAGCGACGGACGCTGAAGCCCTCAGCACGTCACAGCTCTCGGACGGTGTTGCAGCGCCGTGTTACAGCTCAGCCTTACTGAGAAAATAAAGGAAAAGACACCCTCGTGGCCTGAGGGTGTGCCAACCCAAAAGATGCGAAGAGAAGAGAGAGCTGAGAGAGAGAGAGTGCGTGCACGACCCGGGGCCTTTGGCTCCTCTTTTTCCACGTTTTCCCTCCCCCTGGGCCTGCCCCATGTAAACCGGGCTAGGCGGAATGCTGTTTGTTCTTCCTGAGGTCCTCACTCTGGGCCTGGACCTTCCTTGTGCTATTTTCGCGGGCTCTCCCCTTCCTTGTCTTTTAGCCACTGCCATTCTGGACTCCTGTTTCCTACTCTAACCGCCTAACAGGACGTTGTGACAAGCTGAGCTTGAGCAGAGTCAGGGTCTGGGGGACCAAAAGGGGCACAAAGGCCCTAACCCATGCCGCAAACTTCGAGAGCATCCGGGGTACCTCCTTGTCAGCAGAAACTCGTGGCAAGCAGGGGAAACGAGGAAGAGTCAGACAGATGCTCCAGGGCAGGGCATCCTGCCCGCTTCCTACCCCCAGGAATGTAAGTGACGCTACGATCCCGCTACTTAACTCTCCTTGCCCCCGATGCTCCAAGGCCGTGCCTCCCAACAACTGACCAAAGTGGGGGATTAGACACACTTCATCCGCTCCTGGGAGACTTTCAATGCCTCTGTTGGCTGATGGGCTCCAGAACATTCTGAATCAAAATACTTGTACACCAATGTTCAGAGTAGCACTGTTTTTTAAAAAAATATGTTTATTTGACTGCATCAACTCTCAGTTGCGGCACACGGGATCTTAGTTGCCCTGCGGCATCCCTGACCAGGGATTGAACCTGCGTCCCCTGCACTGAAGGTGGATTCTTAACCCCTGGACTACCAGGGAAGACCCCAGCAGCATTCTCCACAGCAGCCAAAAGGTGGAAAGGATCTGAGTGTCCATCGATGGATGAACGGATAAACGAAATGGTATATATACACACACAGTGGAATAGTATTCAGTCACAAAAAGGAACGCAATTACTTTATGGGCTATAAAATGTATGAATCTTGAAAACATCAAGCTAAGTGAAATAAGCCAGACAGAAGAGAAATGCATGATTCCACGTCTACGAGGTACCTAGAACCGGCAAATTCATGGAGACAGAAAGTGGAATAAAGGTTACCAGGGGCAGATGGGAAGTAGGAAGGGGGAAGGAGTTCTTGTTTCACAGGCACAGGGTGTAAATCTAAGTTGGGGATTATGAGAAAGGTTTGGGTGGAGATGGTGGGGACAGGTCCACAGCACTGGCAGTGTATCTAACGCTACTGAATTGTACGTTTGCACATGATCAACATGATAAATTAACAACAAAAATGGGACTATGCCATTACATTTTTTTTTCTTTTTTTGCTTTGGCTCAGGACTCCCCAAAAGCTATGCAAAAGCCTCTTGGACTGCACAGCGGTCTAAGATGCGTCCACCCAACACCTCTTCCTCCCTGCTTCACATGGGGTCAGGCTGGCATCTATCTGAAGGCTCTCCAGCCTTCCCTGGTTGCCTCTTAATCTCCTTCCATACAAGCACTCTTCCCCTAGTCCAGTCTCTGCCCATTCCATCTCATCTTGGCCTCTGCTTCTTGGAGGATCAGATCTGTATGCGGGTGGAATGCTCACTCGCTGGGTGGCAGGCACAGTGCCCACCCCCAGCCCATGGACCCTTCTCAGAACAGAGAGAAGGACACTTCTCAGGACAAACTGCGCCACAGCAGGTTACACACTTCAGAAAGCTTTTTATTGGATTCAGTTTCCAAAAGCACAGACACTTGAGACAATTCTGCAAGGACCCTGAATTTTTTTGCAGGGCTGTTTTTGGCTACATTAAAAAAAAGGGAAAAAGGAAAAAGAAAAAACCAACCACACACACAGCAGGCTGACCCTGCTCACTGTAAGGTCTCCGTGAAGGGTGGACAGTTCTGAAAGGCACTGAATGGTGGTGGGTGGGATCTGCCTTCCTCAGGCAGCCAGCTCAGCAAGCGCCCTGTCCAAGGGGTCCACAGACCAGTAGCTGTCATCCCAGCCAAGGAACCAGCCCACGAACGAGGGAGGCTCGAAGCCCTGCTTCACCACGGTGATGGGGGTCCGCCGATCACGGTTAGCTGGGTCTGTCTCGATGTACCGCTTAGCTGCAGACACACGGGCAGGAGAAGAATCCTCAGTGTCTCCGTCACCAAGGAGAGGAGGTTCCATGCCTAAGACGGTTTCAGTCCCACTGCCCCTAACACCCAACCCCTCCCCTGGACAACACCGTCCCTTAAAGGCAACGACAACCACGTGACTCCTTCACTGCCCCACCCAGAAACACAGGAAGGGCCAGGGGTCACAGTTTAACCTCCAGCTTCACAAAGCGTGCCTCATTTTTCTCTACAGGAAGGTATTAAAGAAATCAGCTTTTGGATTTCCAGCTCCCAAATCAGACTCAGCTACCACAGATCTGCTTTCCCGCATCTAAATCCCAATGCGGTTAGTCCCTGGTCATCCTGGGAACCCGAAGCAGCTTTTATCTGCCTCTTCCTCTTCGTGTGACCTACGGCTTCTGCAGGAACTGAGCTGTTCTCTCTCCACCCAGAGAGGGCTCACCAGGAGCTGGCCGTGGGGGAGGAAGTCCCCACCCCGCTGTCACGAACTCCCAGACCCGCACACAGAAGCTGCTCCCACCCCACAGCCCGAAACAGACCCGCAGGTACGAGTGGGTCCTCACCAGAGGTCAAGGCTTCTGTCTTTTCCTCTTCTTGAGAATCCTTACCAACCCAGACAAAGACCTGGAGGAGAGGTGGGAAAGGAAAAGTGTGAGATGAAGCCGCACGAGGGGCGCTGACCCAGCTCGCTGTTGGAGGAAGAGGAGGAGGTTCCAGGTGTGGGCCGGACACCCCCCACCCCCCCCGCCCCCGCCACCCCAACCACAAAGCCCATGGACTGCGACTAGAGGGCAGGGAACAGACACAGCGAGCTGGCGACCTTTGCGCCTCCCTGGGAGGCGGTCTGCTGTGTCTCTTTGGACAAATGGAGTTACTAGCTGATTACATTCCATCCAGACCACAGTTCCCCTTGAGAATGGGGAGGCTCTGGCAACAACGACCACTCGCAGGCGGATGCAGTTGAGCAGCAGCTGCTGCTATGATGGGAAATTCCCCCTGCCTCAGGCTCCCCCGCACGTCCACCGCCCCCACCCCAGCCTGCTCCAGTCACTAACATCGACCACCAAGTGCGGACAGCCATGAGACGGAGACCCTGCTCCAGAAGTTCACGAATGATCCATTTGGGGCATCTACTTATTCAACGAATGAGCAGACGAACATGTGCTCACTGGTTTATTCATCCACCCAGTAGGCCCTGAGAGTTTGCTGGGTGTCTGAGCCAACAGGGGCCTAAGGCTTGGAAGAGAAATAAATCATCACCACTACCACCGTCTTGAGTCTTAGGATGAGCTTTACTACACCAAAAAATCAATTCAGCTGATTTTTACCAGTCATCTATTCTGATGTGTATCTAAAATATTTTAAAGAATGCCTATCATTCATAAAATGTCAAAGTGTTCATCACTCAGTCGTGTCTCTTTGCAACCCTATAGACTGTAGCCCGACAAGCTCCTCTGTCCATGGAATTCTCCAGGCAAGAATACTGGAGTGGGTAGTCATTCCCTTTTCCAAGGGATTGTCCCAACCCAGGGACTGAACCCAAGTCTCCTGCATTGCAGGTGGACTCTTTACCATCTGAGCCACCAGGAGCGCCCATTCATAAGATGGTATCAGACAACAGAACGCAGACCTTCTCGCCCTTACTTATGGACAGCTATGTGCCTTCTACACGGCCCCTCCACACCAGCTATGTATGGTGTCTATTCTGTTCATCACAGGACTCCCAGCAACCCAGCATTCTGCCTGGAAGACAGTGATGCTTCATACGTGTTGACTGAGGGCATGAACAGATGAACAAGCAGAGTAAGGAGCCAATGGAACAAAGCTGCCAGCAGCTGAATGGCTAAACTGCAAACCCTTTGGTACTGATCTTCCAACCGGGGAGCCCAAGAAGAAGCCGGGCAGATGGAGGGCAGTCTTGCACCTGCACGGCAGCTACCTCTAACCCTGCAACTCGGGGAGGAGACAGCTTGCTAGGAAGGGCTAATGACTGCCATCCCCCACGAGGATGCAAGGCCCTTGGGGACAGGGGAATGTCTCCTTCTAGGTGAGAGATTATGCCTGCATGAGATGTGAACCAAAGCCCAACTTTCTTTACCAACAGGTTCAAAGTAAGAGCTGATGTTCCCCTGAGGCCTGGGGAAGAATGCTGGTCATCTGATTTGCCTTTCTAAGGTGCTTTGGTGTTGGCAAGGGGATTCTATCTGCCTCTCATCTGTGGCGATTATGTAAGGTAGGCACCATCGCGCCCATGCTGCAGGTAAGGACATGGAGCTCAGAGAGGGAAGTTATTCATGGGGCCGTCCATTACCTGGTCCCAGGTGTCCAGGAGCATGACGTCATCGGTGGCCAAGTCCTCCTGCATGAGCTCGCCGGGGACCTCTTCGATCTAGGAAGGGATGGAAGGGGTTAATGACAGCCCACCTGTAAGCCGCCTTTCCCCAGCTCTCTCTGCCTCCGTGGGGAGCTGCTGAGCTGGCTCCAGCCTGTGAGGGGTCTGTCCTGGGTCATCAGAAGGTCTCTCCCTGCCCCTGCTGTGGATGCCTCAGTTTGCTCCCCGGAAAACACCTCCCAAGGGGTGAGCAGAGGGAGCGACCTTAGGCCTCCTCGGGGACTCACCACGAAACGCCCGATCTTGTTGGAGCAGGCGAAGAGGCGCGGCGGGTGGGCGTCCATCTTCTTGTCCTTCAGCCGTGGGGACGTGCGGTAGGCGGCCTTCCCACCCAGGGCCTCCCAGAAGCTGTCTGCGAGGGGAGGCCACGCCAGTCACCAGCTGACACCACCTCCCGCCTCCCGCACGCCCTCTTAGACTCTGGGACAGACACTGCCTGCGCAAGCCAAGTGCTCTCAACCGCCACCCGGCATCGTAAAATCCCAGCGTGACAAAGAAGGGAGGGCCTCGGGACTCGACGGTGATGCAACAGAGGCCCAGAGAGGGCAGACTTGGCGGCAGACACGGAGCCCGGTCAGGCACAGACGACAGCCCTGCGGGGCGGGGTGATTATCCCCACTCAGCAACGAGGCAGCCGAGGCTCAGAGGGCAAGCAGATCACCCAGCGTCACACAGCTGGGCCGAAGTAAAGCCGCCTTATCTGGCTCCAATTCCCTATGTTCTTCCCACTATACCGCTCTAGCCACATGTGCTACTTATATTTAAATGCATTTTCCCACCAGTCACATTTAAATGTGCGTTAACTTAAGCATGTGACTGGTGGTGGTTTAGTCGCCAAGTCGTGTCTGACTCTTTTCCAACCCCGTGGACTAACCACCAGGCTCCTCTGTCCACGGGATTTCCCAGGCAAGAATACTGGAGTGGGTTGCCATTTCCTTCTCCAGGAGATCTTTCCGACCCAGGGATCGAACCTGAGTCTCCTGCATTGGCAGGCGGATTCTTTACAACTGGGCCACCAAGGGAAGCCCATAAACATGTGACTAGTGGCCACCAAATCAGACCTAGCAGATACAGAACATGTCCATTCTTTCAGACATTTTTCAGTGGATTACGTGACTCTAGACCAAACTGTTCTTCCCCATTCCTGCTTATCATCAAGCAAGAGAGAGCGGGCTTAGAAGTAAGGAGGGAGAGATCTAGGGTTAGTGTAACGGAAGCGTTCCTGCCCCACGCTGTGGAAACAAGGCGGGCCTGAGGCATTTCTGTCCATGAAGACCCTCAAGGTCCTGACAGACCGCAGCCCCCATGAGGCTGACGCTGCCGCCTGCAGTCTTTCCAGGCTCTCCCGCAAGTGAGCCCCGCTCCAGGTGCCTTCCCCGCCTTCCCCAGCCCACAGTGAGCTCTCCTTTCTCTAACTCCCAGACGCCTCCCTCTCACTGACCACATTCTCATTTTCATCTTGTGTGTACGTGTTAGTTGTGTCCGACTCTTTGCGACCCCATGGACTGTGGCCCGCCAGGCTCCTCTCTCCATGGGATTCTCCAGGCAAGAATACTGGAGTGGGTTGCCATGCCCTTCTCCAGGGCATCTTCCTGACCGGGGGATCGAACCCAGGTCTCCTGCGTTGCAGGCGGATTCCTCACTGTCTGAGCCACGAGGGAAGCCCCCTTTTCATCTCACCCACTTTAATGAACACACGTTAGGGAACAAGTGATGAGGCAGGAGGAGGATGACGAAAGCCTGAGCAGACAGGAGGCCGGGAGCCCAACCGCTCCACCCCCAGAGAGCAGCCGCCCCCGCCCCTCGCGCCTACCTGGCTCGCTGCCTTCCGCCACCTGCACGGGCTGGGCCCGAAGCACCCTGAGCAGCTCCTGGGCCCCCGTCTTCTCTGCCTCGCTGGCTCCCGCACCCACCCACAGGTAGGCGGCCGAGGGGGTTTTCAGGACAAAGGCATCGTTGGAATTCAGCGCGCCAGCCTTGGGCATCACCTGGGAGGATAGTGCTCAGTTAATCAACCAGGAAACAGGTAAAAACTCTTCAGCCCCCTCCTCGCAGCCCAGGACCAGTTCTTAAGGGCGGACTCGGAGGAGGGAGCCTGCACCCTGTCGGAGCTGAGGACAAGGACTCTGGACACTGAGGCACCTAGCTGACTCCCATGAGCCATGAATGCACTGTGCTTAGCCAAGGAGATTCTAGAAATCTGGGATGCATTAACAGAAGTTGAGCACCTAGACAGAACAAAGGAGGTGATAATCCCACTGTCCTCTAGGCTGCTCAGAAGGATTGGGTTCAGGTTCTGCACTTTCCACCGTAAAAGGGACAGCAGCCACTGGAATGGAATCAAAAACAACATCCAGATTGTGAGACTGGAGTATCTGTGAGGTAGTGAGTTGCCCGTCACGGGAGGTATGCAAGAGACACCGGGCATTCTCGAAACAAGGAGAACTCTAAGACACACAACCCTGCTGGGCAGGGAGGTACAAAAAGCTGCTGCTCAGCCCCTCGGCCAACCCCACCCGACCCTGTGCCCAGAGGCCTGCCCATAAGGCCTGGGAGGTTTCCGAGAGGCCAGTCGTGCCGGGGGCGCGGGGTCCGGGGCATTACCTCCACGGCACGGGTGGCTCCAGAGCTGCTGGCCCGGACCTGGAAGAGGCGGGTACTGGCGGGCGCCGTCTGCCCACCCTCGCGGGAGGTGCCTCCCCTGTAGATAATCATGGGTTTCTCGCCAAACAGGCTCATGAGGTGAGCAGGCTCCTTGCCTTGGACCACACGGCTCTGAGGGGGAGACGGGAGAGCAGGTCAGGAAAGGGGGGTGGGAGCATCGTCCTGTGCGCACACGCTGGGCTCAGCTCGGAGCAGCTGGCACGGCCCCAGTTCACCCCACACGAGCCCGTCACGCTTGGGTCTGCGTGTGGAGGGCAGCGTGACCCTACAGCACGCAGGGGCTGGCTGGAGAACAGGAGGTGCAGGAAGGCTGGAGGCAGCCCTGCTGGCTGAGGTCCCCCGGGCACTGCTTCGGCCTTGCCGCTCCCACAAGGCCTGGCCTGGCTGAGGCTGGATCTAGTCCAAGAACCCAGAGAGCCCATGTTTGCAAATATTCCCTTAAATGGAAGCCCAGGGATGGTTCATGGACATTCTTCCCGGACAGCGATGTCAGCCTCGGCCAAGAAAGCTGCAGAGTGGTGGGAAACGAGCCTTCCAGGTCTGCGGAGAGCCCTCCTGGGGAGCCAGTTCAGCCTGCGGCCAAGGGCTCGGCGGCGGGGAGAGGGGACCAGGAGGTCTGAGAGGCGGCGGGAAGAGGGGACCAGGAGGTCTAGGAGGAGGAGAGGAGGTCCCATCTGTGCCTGCCCCATGAGCCCGGGTCACTTCGGATTCCAGCCATGACCCGTGCTGCCTAAATCTAGATCACCTCACAAGTGGGTTGGGTGGTGGGGGGTGGTTCGTGGTCCCTTCCCAGCAAGAGCCGTCACTGCTGGGTCAGAGCTCAGACCCCAGCTCCACCCTGATGGTGAGAATTCAGGCCACGTGTGATTATACATCCTCTGCCTGCATGTCTGATGAACCTCTTTCTCCCACCACTAGACTGTAATAAACCACATCACAGCGGTTCAGGGCAGGGCGGGGCCGGGGGCCGGGGAAGGATCTATCTGTGTTCACAGTTGCAGACGCAGCGTCCGCGTCCTGCATAAATGTTAGTCAAAAGGACGGATGGGTGGGATGAGGGATGGTCAGACGAGTGAGCAGATGGGCAGGGCCAGGGCGCGGCCCCGAGGGGCAGCGGGCTGGGCTCACCTGCACGGGAGTCCCTCCCAGCTCCTCGTCCAGCTGAGCAGTCAGGATGGCCGAGGCGGCGACCTCATCCTGGGTGGACTGGGCACCCTGCCTGGAAGGGAAGTGAACCTCAGCACCTTGGCTTGCACAGAGGCCGGGGCCCCTCCATCACCCTCGGCCTGAGAAACCCGCAAATCTCCAGATTACAGGTAATGAAACTGACATATAGACAGGAAAAGAGATTTGTTTGAAAAGGAACCAGAGCCAGGACCCAAACCAACACACCACAGACCCCAGCCCAGCGTCGCGTCTTCTTTCAGAGATCTGACCACAACCAGTGACTTCCTCGTCCTAAAGCTGCCCCACCGGGAGATGCATGATGGGCTTTCTGCCTCACCTCTTCCTCCGCTGTCTAAATTTCCCATAACTAACCTGTGTTATCTGCATAAGCAATCTAACAGATCAACGTGTTGATCAAAGAAAATGTTTTAAAAGCCTTCTCGTGAATTTTGCACCATGTGTGTATTATTAATACCTACTCTAAAAACACTTCTTTCAAGCCGCTTTTAAAAGTCTGAGGTTGTCAAATTGAGAGGCAACCTACTGAATAAGACTAATGCTCTTCCACAGCATCGAAACTGGGAAAGAAGAGTGAAGGCTGAGGAACTGTCACAGGTTAAAAGACTGAGAACTGTCACATGATGAGTAAATGCCACCGAGGAGACGTGATGAGTAAATACCGTATGAGACCCTGGGTTAGATCCTAGACCAGAAAAAGGACATTAGTGGGAGAACTGGTGAAATTCAAGAGGAGTAAATGGTCTTGCAACAATGTTAATTTCCCGGTTTTGAAAACTGAACTATGGTTAAGTAAGAGGTGACCCTAGAAGGAACTGTGTAACAGGTATATGGAAACTGTTTGCACTATTTTTGCAACTTTCCAGCAAGTCATTTCAAAACCAATAGTTTAAAAAAGAAGAAACCCATCAGTCAACCTTTAAAAAGTTGGAGATTGCATAGTAAGAGAAACGAACTGAAAAGTATACTGAGACATCATTTTACCAACTCTAAAGCTGACAAACAGCAAAACTGTGATAACACAGTCCACCAGTGAGACCACGAGGAAACAGATACTCTCGTCTGTCACTGGTGAAAATGCAAACGGTACAAAGTTCATCTAGAGAAACTGGGTGCTATCTATCAGAATGACCAGCGCATTCACTGTCAGAGCCAGCTCCGACTTCTGGGAACTCACTCTAAAGACACTTCTCTACGCATTCAAAATGATGTTTGTTTAAGCCAACTAATCATAGCAGTGCTTGTAATAGTAGGAGTCTGGAATCAAAGCAAATACGCATCAGCAGGGAATCTGTTAAATAAGTTACAGGAGAGCCACGCAGTGGAGTATTATGTGGCTGTGAAAAAAAAAAAAAGAGTGAGGAAGCTCCTTGTGGACTGACATAGTCTGAGCTCCAGGAAGTGTTAAACGAGGGAAAAAGAGGCAAAGTGCAGGACAATACACACGGCATGCTGTCTCTTGCATAAGGAAGGGAGGAGAACTAGGAATACAGGGTCAGATTTGCTTCTATCTGCATAATTACTGGAAGGATATACGAGAAACTAATGGAAGCAGGCATCCACAGAGGAGTGAGGATTTTAGAGCAAGGTGGAAAAGGACAGGATAGGGACAGGATTTCTCCATGCATGTGTTTTTAATCTGTCTTGATCCTTAAGTCATGAGTTTATCATCTCTCTTTAAAGAATTAAAAATAATGTCTAGTTAGAAAACATCAGAGGATAAACAGAACTTAAGAGTGGAATTGAGGGAGAGATTTTCGGTTCGTTTCTCCCTAGTCCCCTCGTCTCTCCTACAATGGACATGCGATGCTTTTATGAGATGAGTTTACAATTTGAGAAGTAAGACAAGCGGTCCTGCCCCGGGGACAAAAGCCTTTCCCAGGGGAGCCGGGCTGTCCTGGTTCAGGCTCACCCACCTGCAGGCTTCCCTCAGCCCTGCCCACTGCCCCCGCCGTGGCCACGCTCCCAGCGCGTGTCCCCGGCTCCCCCCAAGCACAGGACCCCAGAGCTCACCAGTTGTAGATGATCTGTCCCTGACGGCCGCCGTGGCGGTAGTTGTACAGAATGATGTAGCTGTCGCCGCCGTAGAACTGTCCGTACGTGGCGGGGTCCACAGGCACTTTGTTGGAACCTTCAATTCTCCAGATCTACCAGAGCAAAGATGGGCTTAGAGAGCGGGCGGCATTCCCGGCCCCCAGCTCAGAGCAGCCAAGAAACCAGCGGGTGCTGGGTAGCGGTTACACCGCGGGACTGCCCTCGGACTCAGCCTGAAGTTAAATAACTTGCTGGAAGCACGGAGCCACTGAGATTCACACCCAGGTCTTCTGCTCCAGGTCCTGACGGCGCACCCCTGCTCCCCCCACACTTCCTCCTCAGGGAGAGCAGCACGGGGACGGGTAGCTGCATGCAGAGTTTAGAAAATGCTTCTGGCCTGTGAGCAGCACAGGCCCAGGGTGCCAATCAATACGAGACCTGGAGCCAAGCCAGGCTGTACCCCGAGCAGGCTGTGCACCCCTGGGCAACTCGCTTACTGTCTATGAGCCTCAGTCTCCTGACCTGGAAAATGGGAATAATAAGGGATGTTGTAAGGATCAAATGAGTCTAGCACAGTGCTTGGCACGGGATGATGGCTCTGCAGGTGGCGGCTACTCTTAATAATTATGATGATGATGACTAATGCTGCCATTGGCTGTATCAGCAGGTTGTCTGGATTTCAGATATCACCTGCCGAGGCAGAGTCGTCACTGAGTGACCTCGGAATGACTCCTGCGGGCAGAGCTCTTTGCAGAGCTCCGGGAACACGGTTTTCCGTGGTCACGAAGCCCTGCAGCGCCACCTGGTGGTACCGCGAGTCCTGGCAACTAGAACCTTTGAACCTTGAAAACTCTTGAAGGAGATGGAGCGGGACCAAGCCTCATTTCACCAGGGGCTTCCCTGGTGGCTCAGACGGTAAAAACATCTCCCTGTGATGCAGGAGACCTGCGTTCAACCTCTGGGTCGGGAAGCTCCCCTGGAAAAGGGAATGGCAACTCACTCCAGTATTCTTGCCCATGGACAGAGAGGCCAGGTGGGCTACAGTCCAGGGACTAAACACTTAACTTAAGCTTCATTTCACAGATGAGGAAAGTGAGGTTCAGAAAGGTTAAGTAACTTGGCCAAGACCACACAGCTGAGCTGCCAGGGCTGTTCCCACATTGCCCTAGCCTGGATCACTTTCATTGCACGCTCCTCTCCCACTGAACTAATGAACCAAAGACAAAATCAGTAACAAATAAAAGTGAACATTTTTGCCATTTCTATTATGTAGGATGGAATCAATGTTTGAAGTTAATTCTACCTCCTAAACATCTCTGAACTCCACTCCCCACCTCTCCATCTTCACTGTGAACTTTTTGGTCTCAAGGCCATCTCCTCTTCCCTAAACCACTGCAACAACCTCCTCATGAGGTCTCTACTCTCATTCTCCTGCCTCTAACTCATTTTCACAGCGAGTTCTGGAAGCACAGAACTGAGCCTGTCACATTTCTGCCTTAAAAAAAAAAAAAAAAAAAACCCTCACTGGCACCTAATGGTTGATACAGAGTCAAGGCCACACCTTTGGACAAGGAATTTAAGGCCCTTCCCTGACGATACCATCAGCTCCAGGCTTCCAGGACAGCCCCCTGCCCGAATACCCTCTCACTCTGGCAGCAAACTCCTGCTCATACTCTGAGGCCCCACCCAAGGGCCCCCATCTCTACGAAGACTGCCCGACCACCCACCTCCACTGCCCTTCCTGCGCTCCCAGAGTCCCCGTGCACCTCCCATCTTCCACTGGCCACACACGTCTCAGCAACCAGCTGTGGCCACCTCCCCTCCCAGACTATGCACTCTTCATGGGCAGAGCAGGGTCTCAGACCCTTGGCAGGGAGACTGGAAGACAGCAGATGCTTAGGGCATGTTGGTTGTAAAAATCAAGCAAGACCAAAGAATCCCACCCATCAAAACTGTGGTCAAAACCTCTTAGAGGAACACCCTCAGAGAAGAGGTGGGCCAGAGGGGCCAGGGAGGGAGAAGGCAGGCGCCTCGACACGCCCACCCCAGCCCCCCGGGTACCTGCTTCTGCCCTCTGCCGTCGTCATCCATGCCGTGCTGGGCAGCCATGGCGGTGGAGGTGTGCAGGGTGGCAGCATCGAAGGGCACGCGCTCCACGTTGGCAATGTGGCTGGAGAGGTAGCTCAGGCCCGGGCCGTCCGTCTGGTCTGGGTCCCGCCAGTTCTTGAAGAACTGTTTGAACAGCGGGGTCTCGCCGCCCTCGGGAAGGACAGAGACCTGGCAGGGACGGAGGAAGAGAAGGTTGTGGCTGAACCGGGGTCCCCAGAGCGCAGAGGCCACCCGGCCGGGGTCCTGCAGGGAGCCTCAGACACCCCGTCCACGCTGAGCGCAGGACACCCCCCAACCCAGCCTCTCCACCCCGCGGGGCCCACTCTCAGGGTCCCACCTGGCTCCCTGGCTCACCTGGGTCTGCCTGGGGTAGTCCATCTTGGAGATGAAGTCGGAGGCTGTCTTGAGGGCGGCCTTCCTCTCCTCGGTGTTGGCCTGCCTGCCTGTTGGCCGAAGGCGAGCAAGGGGCCTGCGGTCAGTGCTGCCCGCCAGCGCTCGGCGCTCCAGGGAGAGCAGGAGGCAAACCTCCCTCCCTTCTGTTCCTAGACCATGGACGGCCAAGGCCAGAGACCCCAGACAGAGCCGATCACGCCACGAGCTCTCGGGGGTCCAGTGAGGGGTCCTGGCTAATGACCGTGAGCACGCCGACCCACTGACTGAGCTCAGAACGATACAAAACTTGCTGCGTTTAATCCACGCAGCAACCTTCTGTGATGAAGATCGTTATCTTGTCCTCATTTGCATATAAGGAAGTCAGGGTCTCAGAGACGTTAAGTGACTTGGCCGAGGCCACTCAGCCAGCGGGAAGCTGTGACTCAGAGCCCCAGGCTCCCTCGTCCGCCCCGGCTCGTGAGCCGAGTCCCTGCAAGGCTGCAGGGGCGCCCGCGTAAGACCCTGTTGGAGCCCCTCCCTTCGCCCCAGTACCTTTCCAGACAAAGATCTTCCCGTCTTTGCCATGGTCCAGGATGAAGCAGTCCTCTGACCTCAAGGCCGCCTGGGCGAAGGGGTTCTCATCAGCCACGAGGGAGACCGACATGGTGCCCGCGCCATTGGAGACCTGGGAGATGAGAGGGGGCCCCGGGCCCATGAGTGACCTTCCCCACCTCGGCCTGCCCACGGGAGCCCCCAAGCCCGCGCTTGCGGAGGCCGACAACCCACCCCCACCTCAATGACAGTGCGGAGAAACACAGCCCTGAGGCTCGTCTGGGATTTCTCTGTCCTATTCCACCTGTCACAACCATGTCTGTGACCAACACGTGGGTGTAGCTGGAAACGGCAGGAAGGGAAGGGGAATCAAATGCGGGGACACAGGTGGCGTAGGAAAACTGTACAGCTGATGGAAGGAATCCAACCTCATCGGTTTAAAAAAGGAAGTACAGAATAAAAGTAAAGCGGTCTACACGCAGTGTGGTATACTGGGCTGGAACCTGGAAGGAAAAACTGGGGAAATCTGAATAAAGTTTGTAGTTGAGTTAACAGCATTGAACCGATGTTTCTTAGTTTTGATAAACATGCCTGGTTATGTTAAGATGTTCAGGGGAAGCTGGGTGAAGGGTATATGGGAACCTTCTGTGCCATCTTTGCAATTTTTCTGTAAATCTAAAAACTATCCTAAAATAAAAAGTTCATTGAACTTTTTTGAGTGTACCCTACTTGTCAAAATTCAAAAGATTTGACAGTACCCAGGGCTGACAAGGCTCTGGGTAAACAGAGGTGAGGGTGATCAAGAGCCTTCCCAGAATGCAGTTGAGTAGCATGTTATCAGGAAATTAAATAATAAGTGTTCTGCATTTATTGAAAACTTACTTTGTTCCAGGCACTGTTCTAAAAAATTTATGTAATTTATTAACTTCTACAGTTATAGAACTCGTTTAATCCCTACAACAACCCCTACAGGTAATCCCATTACTACCCTTGTTTCATTCACAAGGAAACCCAGGCGCAGAGAGGTGAAGTCACCTGCACCGCTACACAGCCCCAGATCCGGGATTCGAAGCCAGACAGTCTAGGTCAGATCCTGTGTTTCTGTCAGTTACCTCTCATGGCAGGACCTTCCGCCCTGGGGTAGTGCAGACAGTCTAAGCCCAGAACCGGTATTCTCGTGATTCTGTTTCTTTCTGGTCCTGCCACGCGGCTGCAGGCAGACTCGGTTCCCTATCCAGGGACTGAGCCAGGGCCTCGGCAGTGAGAGTCCAGAGTCCAAGCCGCTCGGCAACCGGGGAACCCCCAAGCAGCAGCGCTTTCTTTTATTGGCCACTGATTTCATTTATGGAAATTGCTATATACCAAAAAATTTTCATCTTGAGGAGTCAAATATACTTGACTATTTTGTTAACAGTTTCTTTTTTTCTTAATATATATATTTTACTGAAGTTTCGTTGACTAGTTAACGTACAGTGTTCCAGATACTCAACAAGGTGATTCAGCTATACATACACACACATATAATTTTTGAGATCATTCTCCACTATCGGTTACTACAAGTTATTGACTATAGTTCCCTGTGCAAGAACCAGTATTTTCAATCACTGACTCATCATGCAGCCTGTGACCCAGATGCTCCACATCTGGAAACCTCCCCTAATGCTAAGCTTAGCTCACAAGCACAAAGAGAGACTGCTGGCGATCGGAAAAGGTGGAGACATCCTCACACCCATCAATTAGGGATCTGCAGAGATTTCCACACTCATAAAATAAAATACTCCACAGCCATTATAAAGGGTCAGGTGGAAAAAAGAAGGCCACAGAAAAGTGCGAATAACTTGCATCTGTTACTATCAAATAGAGACGGAGAAACACGTAAGGAGACCCGGAAAGCTGTATCTGGGGTTTCCTACACCGAAAGGGTAACCATGTAACCATGGCAACCCATGGAGCGGGGAGGACAGGAGGCTGACTTTGTTAAATTAAGTACTGTTACTTTTGTAATTAAAACCCACTTTTAAATAGTACTGGTTATCTTAAACTAGTAAAATTAGACTGACTTTTATTTTTTCACGTTCTTGAGTATTGCTCGACCCTAGTATTTACAACGAATATGTATTATTACTTCAACATCAGAATAAATATCAGCAATGTGGTTTTCCTGCGGGGGTGATACGAATCTGCACCTCATTCTGCTGTTATTTTACCACTAATAAGCTTAGGGCATAACATGGGCATCACAGGCTCAGAGGTCAGACATCCTTGACTCAAGACCAGCCTGAATTCAGTTTTTAAAAACCATGAGAAGAAATTATAAATAAAGTCACTCCCCATAACACACGCATACACACACACTTCTGTAGTACTTTCCTGGACTTCCCTGAAACCCTTTTCTCCTTAGACCCCCCAGAAATCCTGCAACGTTGACTCTACGGCCCTCCGCCCTCCCCACTTCATGGACCCCGTCAGTGAAGGTGACACGGATGTGTCTGCGGTCGCTCACACGCTGGTTCCTGGGGCAGAAACGCTGCGAGGCAGCAGATGGCCGTCCCCTGGAGCCGTAAGAAGCTGAGTCCCCTCATGGTGCCCCCACACGTGCTCGGCGCAGAGCCCCCGGCCAGTAGAGCTGGGGAAGCCCAGGTCTCCTGCACCCCCATCCTGAGCCCACGACCCAGGGGCCTTAGCCCAGGCTCACCTTGTACAGCTTGGCCAGCTTGCGGTTGGCCGCGTCCTCCTTGACTGTGTCCTCGGTCCCTGCGGGCAGAGCCGGCTTGGGGCCCAGCACCTGCGGAGATGGAGAGAGGGGAGAAAACGTGGCGGTGAGCTCCCGGCAGCCTGCCGCCCCCCAGGGAGGAGGCTGAGCTCCAGAGAGAGCTTCCTCCCCGGGCAGGCAGGGACCACGTGGGCCTCCACCATCCGCGGCGACCTCCACTTAGGGCAGGACCCCCTCTGGAGGTGTCCGGGATCCCTGACGGTGCCTCTGGGGCACAGAGCCCAGCCAGGGCTGCCTGTGGAGTCTGTCCCTGCCGACCCGTCTCCAGCAGCTCCACGAGGACCCCGTGGTCCACTGTCCCCAGGACAGCCCCTCAGACGTTTACCATTTCCACCAAGCCTTCCGAGAAGGACAAGGACAGCTACCAACACCGCCCACCGCGTGCCTTCAGCAGACCTCACTTCACCTTTGCAGCCATGCTAAGAGGCACAGGGCCTTCCCCGGTGGCTCAGCTGGTAGAGAATCCGCCTGACATGCGGGAGACCTGGGTTCCATCCCTGGGTTGGGAAGATCCCCTGGAGAAGGGAAAGGCTCCCCACTCCAGTATTCTGGCCTGGAGAATTCCATGGACTGTAAAGTCCACGGGGTCGCAAAGAGTCGGACACAACTGAGCGACTTTCAGTTTCACTTTCAAGAGGCACAGATGACCACTCTCACCTCACAGGGGAGGAAACCAAGAGAGAGAAAAGTACCTTGTCTATACCACTAGAAGGTGGCTAAGTAGAAATTTGAGCCCATATGCCTGTGACATTAGAATCCATTTCACGCCTCCGTTCTGCGCTCTCTCCAGCCTCAGTGGCCCTACTACTGTCTCTCTCAAGCCACGCTTGGTGTCCAGGCTCTTTCCCCACAACAATCCCTCCTGCTCGTCCTAAACACCTGCGCTCAATGGCCCCAGAGAAGCAGGAGAGACAGCGGCACGGAGCAGAGCCTGTGGTCTCCTCCTTTCCCAGTGACCTTGACCTCTATTGATATATCCTCAAAGCACACTGGCTGGCAACGACCATCATGCAATTGACAAAATGGGTTATAAACTAATTGGAATGATGAGAAGAAGAAAGAGGGGGTTGGGTCTCCATTGTCTCTTTCTGGCCTGGCTCTAGCACCAGGCTTGTCCTCAGAAGAAGCCAAGACCCTCCTGCTCGGCTCCTTTAGAGGATCCGGCCCTCTCGGCAGGAGGGTGTGGCTCACGGCCAGGATGCACTGGATCCTGGGACTCTAGCCCCGCCTCTCAGGGGAGTCTGGGAGAGGTCAGGGGGAGACTCTTCCGGCTTGGGAGAAAAACCCAGTCACCCCACAATTGCCTGCCGGGTGGAGGAAAGGAAAGAGCCTCCTGGCCCCTCGCTCAGCGACACCCCGTGCTCCCGGGACGCGGCCGCGGTACCTGGAGCATGGCCTCGGGCTCGGCGCCCTCCTCGGAAACGTGCACGCGGGCCCGGCCGCTCCGCTCGTTGTCCCGGATGCCCTTGGACACCTGTGTGGCCTTCAGCCTCTCAAAGCGGTTGCTGCTGGAGCCACACCACTGGTAGATGTCCTGTAGGAGAAAGCCCCCACGTGAGGCAGCGCCCCCGTCCACCTTCACAGGAGCCCTGCCAAGCGACACGACAAGGTCACCTTGTTCTCTGCTGGCCCAGATGAGGGCTGGCGGAGCACACGCACCCCACATCCAAGCTCAACACGTGTCACTTGTGTGTACTAGGGCCCGCGAGGGTATGCTGTGGATGTGCATTTTCCACAGGCACCCCTGCAAACAGAATGTGCGTAAAAATGTTTGCCTGATGGTGGGAGTGAAATTGGTACAACCACTTTGGAAAACCATCTGACTGTGCCTTTTTAAAGCTCCATATGCAAATATCCTACAACCCAGCCAACCCTCTCCTGGGAATATACCCAACAGTAACGCATGCAAGTGTCCACCAGAAGACATGTGCAAGGGTGCAGTGTCTGCTTCAGACTGGTTGCTCTCAAGACAGCTCATCATCATCCCTGAGGATTCTTGAGCTGATATTTCCCTTTCTTTCTTTCTCTACCATGGATTTTCATTCATGAAGAATAGCCATGAATTAATATTAGTATTAATAAAGTTATGTACCTACCTGTTTTTAAAGAAAGGCTTGTGCAAGAAGGCTCAGAGTTGCAACCCTTGGAAGAGCCCCAAACTCTCCCAAGTGTCCGTCAACAGTAGAACAGATAAACTGTGGCAAGTTTTATACAACAAGGAGAAGGAACAAGCTACAGCTAAAGGCAACAACAATAAGGATGGACCTTAGAAAGAGAATGTTCGGCAAAAAAATCAGACATCCAAAGGACAGATTCCAGGTACATGAAGTTCAGAAACAGGTGGAACTGGTCTAGACTGTTGGTGGAGAGAGTCTGGGGTGAGAGCTACCCATGGGGAGGAAGGGACGGGGAGAGGCCACACAGGGCTGACGGCGTTCTTTCTCGATCTGGTGTCAACTACTCGGGCGTGTCCATCCGTCAGAGTTACAGAGCCGCACACGCAGAATCCACACGCTCTTCTGTGTGCCTGTCACACTTTATAACAAGCTTACACTCAGGGTGTGTCTCTGCCTGCTGTCAAGTCGCTAGGTCATGTCCAACTCTTCTGCGACCCCCATGCACTGCAGCCCACCAGGCTCCTCCATCCATGGGATTTCCCAGGCCAGCGTACTGCGGTGGGCTGCCATTTCCCTCTCCAAGACACTGCACCACATGTATACACGAGGCTGGGGACAGAACGTCTGGCCGTGTCCTCCTGCGGGGATGGGTGTACATTGATTTGGGTGTACAAAGCACCACACGTCTGTAAGGTGGGTCTGGGTTAGTGCATCCCAGGCTTACCCATACAGGTGAGCACGTCCGACCACACAATGACATGCACACACGTGGGTCTTTGATCAACACACCCAAGTCTCCATGTGGAGACACTCATCGTGGTGACATGTCTACACCTGCCAGGCAAGAGCTTATAGAGCTTTCTTGTAATTGAGGTACAGTTATACAATACTATATAAGCCTCGGGTGTACAACACAGTGATTTACAATTTTTAAAGACCATATGCCATTTGTAGTTATTATAACATATTGGCTATATTTCAAGAGCCTATCATTTTTTAACATGCCTGCCATATACATGCAAGTGAGTGACTATGAATAAAAGATGCATAAGACATGCATATCACCGCGTCAGGGGGCTGTCCATCCACTGAATCTGCTCACAGGTCTGTGTGTGACGTGCGTGACGTGCGTGATGAGTCTGAGTCTGTGCACGCGCACACGTCTACCTGAGTCTGTGCGGGTGCGTCACTCACACACACAGCGCGTGGGGGCTGCCGCCCCTGTGACTCCCCACTGCGTCTCCATACTGCTCACATGGGTGAGCCCACCTCCCCAGGCCAAGCCTGGGGCACCCAGTGGCCCCTGAGAAAGGGCAGGGCAGGACTCACGTTGCCCAGGTCCAGGATGAAGCAGTCGCCGTTGTTGAAGCTCTCCCAGGACACAGGCACCTCGGTGGCTCGGACCACACGCCGCCCTTTGACCTGGAAGAGTCTCTGCACCACCACCTCGTTGGGCACCACGTGCTTGAATCCTGACGCCACGCCTCCTTTCTGTCGGGTCAAGGTGACAGCGTTAGTCCGGGGAGAGGGTCTGGCAGCGGACAGGAGTGATCTGAGGGCGTTCCGGCCCACGCACCAGTGGACTTCCAGCAGCCACCCCACCTCTGCACCTTGCTGCCACGCTTTCGAATCTCGTGCTCCACTAACAAAGAACCCTGGTCTCACTTTCCTGGATCAAAATGCTATAAACATTCCCTTCTCAAAAGCTGCATTCCCCAAGGAATGTTCTAAGAAACGCTAACCCCCAAGATGTTCGGCAAGGAAAGGATTCCATGATCAGGGAAGCAGAAGGCGTGCCCTTCACTTGCCCCCTGACTTACACAACGCACATCCGCATCACAAGGCACTGGGAAGTCCAACGGTAAATACACTTGCGTGGCATGCTTTAGACAGCACTTCCCTGCCTCGAGTCAAGATACCGCTTTTCTCTTCCACGTCCTGCCTGCGGCTCAAGTGTTCTGCAAAACCCGCTTTAAGGAGTGCTCATTCAAATCTTTCCCATCCTTCAAGGCTCTCTAGGAAGAGTCAAGACTGCCCCCGCCCCCGCCCCATGATGCTGCAGCAAGTTCCCCCCTGCTGTGCCTTCAGAGGCAGCGGTGGGTGAGGGACAGGGCGCTGACCTCGGGTCACGTCCCGGCCCTGGCACCAGAGTGCTGGGCGACTCTGGCCAGAGTCTCTGGCCCTCTCCGAGCCTCAGGCCTGCCTCTCCTGCAGCGGCGATCTAAGCCCCTGCTGCGCCGCCCTACACAGACACCATCAAGGCCCGGGGAGTCCAGGAGGGCTTCCCAGCAGCGGTCAGAACTGCCCGTGGGGGCTTCTCTGGTGACTCGGTGCTGGAGAATCCGCCTGCCAATGCAGGAGGCACGGGTTTGATCCCTGGTCTGGGAAGATCCCACATGCTCGGAGCAGCTAAGCCCGTGGGCCACAACGACCGAGCCTGTGCTCTGGGGCCCGGGAACTGCTGAACCCACACGCGGCAAACACTGAAGCCCACGTGCTCTAGAGCCCGTGCTCTGCGACAGGAGGGGCCCCCGGAAGGAGACGCCCATGCGCCACGGGTAGAGTATTTCTTGCGAGCCACAGCTAGAGAAAAATCTGCCCAGCAACAAAGACCCAGCACGGCCAGGAAAAAAAAAACTACCCTCGGGACAGGAGGAAGTCACGCGGGCTGGGTGTCCTCATGAGCAGGCCCAGCCCTGGATGCTCACTGGCCCCCAGCCCCAGGGAGGTCAAGTCAGAGCGGATAAGGTGCCCACAAGCTCCCATTTTCCCCATGTTCACTGAAGGAGGCGTGGCAAAGAGTCAGACGCGACTGAGCGACGGAACTGCACTGCAGTGACCCTGAGGACCAGCGACGTGGACTGGCTTACTCAAGGGCACCCAGTAAGCATGTGGCAAAGCTACGGAGCGTAACCACGTCTCCGTTTCCAAAGCTGCTCACGTCATGGGCCACTGAGGCCGGAACCGTGCCCACCCCCTCCCAGGGCCCTGGCTGACGCCTCATCTTGCAGAGCAAAGCCAGGTCTGACTTGCTGTGCTGAGTCCATGAGGGCAAGGGACAGACAGAGTGTGACTGGGTTCCTGTTACATCTACACAGCGAGGAGCTCAGAACTGGCTGCGACATGATCAGCCCCTGTGCTGGGCATTCTGCAGGGGTCATCTGCGAGGGAGGCGTCATTATCACCACCTTACAGACGCGGAGAAGAGATGCCGGAAGCAGAGACTTGCCTGAGATCTCAAAGCTAGTAAATGGTGGAGGTAGGTTTCAAACCCGGGTGTAAACGAATCTGTAAGGCCCACATTTTCCCCCAACGGCAGGTTTTCTTAGAGCCCAGGTCACCAGGGTCATCCAGGATGGGAGGCAGGAACAAACCGCTGTTCTGAGCAAGGTCATCAAGTAGAAGCGTTTTCCCTGTTGTGAGTGGGAGCGCCCTCTGGTGTCCTTTCTTGGTACCAGCGGGAAGCCTTTTAACAGCATCCCCTTGGTAGGGCTCAGCAGGACCGCCTTGGTCTTCTCAGAGCCTGTTTTTCCACCTGGCTTCAGAGGACTTCCAACTGCGAAGCATGCAAGGAAGAGCAGCTGGGGAAGACGATTCAGTGCCCCATGCTCATCTGGAAGTGACCGCGGAGGCTGCCTCCTACGAAGTCCACGCCAGGCTCCTCTGTCAGGGACACGCAATGTGGTCCCCACAAGCTCCTGAGGTTGCAAATCTCATCACCCCACTTTTCAGGCAAAAAAACTGAGATGCAAAGAGGTCCAGCCCCACGCCCAGGGTCCCAGCTAATTGGTGGAAGTTTTACCCCCAAGTTTGCCCTTCCCGGGACCAGCCTTGTCCAGGTCCACCAGCCCAGGACATCCTGAGTGTCTGTGGGCAGTGGTCACCCCGGGACCTCATCTATGTGGAGGTAAAGGACAGTGGGTCTGAAAAGGTTTTCCAAAAGGCGCTGAACAGACACACCGACCACTCCCATGGATTCCTTAGAGAGGAGGAAATGGGGAAATGAAGGAAGAGAAAGACCCTTAACATTTTTAAATACATCTCTAAAATGTTTTACTTGTTCAAGCATGTTTTCTATTTTTTGTCAAAAAAATAGAAACTTTTCTTTTAAAAAAGGAAAAGGGTTATTCAATGTCATACATCTCAGCTCCAATAAATTCCTCATATATGAATTTATAAATTAAAAGATACAGATTTCTAATGAGTGTGGACAGGCATTTCCTGATTAATTAACTCCTTCTAAACTTACTGATCTAGGAAATTAGGCTTGGAAAGATCAGTTAATACAAAAATAAAAGCAAGCTCTCAGGAGACATTAGTGAATCTCCAAGCATAAGGGGCAAGGTTTTTTTTGTAAAGTTTTACTATTTTTTATTATTTTCACTTTAATATTTAAGAGTGATTGCTGCTTTCTATGGTCTAATCATTAGTGGACAGAGACTGGCATCAAATTATTTGAACAAAATTTAATAGAATATTTTTTAAAAGCTATTTTCCAAATTAAAGTGAAGATACATACACACACACATATATATATGTATGTATATATATATATATATATATATATATATATAAAATATATAGATGTATCATTGTTTTATTTGCCAATTTTGCATCTGACTCTTGTGACCCCAGGGGCTGTAGCCCGCTAGGCTCCTCTGTCCATGGGTTTTCTAGGCAAGAATACCAGAGTGGGTTGCCATTTCCTTCTCCAGGGGATCTTTCTGACCCAGGGATCGAACCCATGTCTCCTGCGTGGCAGGTGGTTTCTTCACCACTGCGCCACCAGGGAAGCCCATATGTATCAAGTGCCGTGCCAGGCGCTCGGTCATGTCCGACTCTGTGCGACCCCATGGACTGAAGCCCACCAGGCTCCTCTGTCCGTGGGATCCTCCAGGCAAGAACACTGGAGTGGGTTGCCATGCCTTCCTTCAGGGGATCTTACTGACCCAGGGATCGAACCCAGGTCTCTTACGTCTTCTGAATTGGCAGCCAGGTTCTTTATCGCTAGTGCCACCTGGGAAGCCAGGATAAATTCTATACCTATATATAAATATACACATCTATATGTTCATATAGAGAGAGGAAAATTACATACCATTTGGTGTGTATCTCCAAGAGTAGAATCATGGGCAACTTTTACTCACTAAAAGCCTTATTTCTATGTTCAACATGTTACAATAAGCTTGTATTATTATTATAGTCTGAAGAAAGGTAAAAGCTATAAAGAGCTACCTTTTTATGTTAAGCTCTTTATAAAACAAAGAAAGACCTACTGATTGGCGCTGATCCCCTCCACCCTCTAATTTCAGGGTTCCTTATCTGAAAACAGGAGGGAGGACAGGAAGGATCCGAGGGATTCTGTGGGTTTCCCACTGTGATCCTTGGGGCCACGGGATTCCAGGACTCAGCCCAGCCCAGACTCCGCTGGAACAAAGGGTTTCAAATAACCCAGTTCCTTGGGGTCTCTGGGGCTCTATCCAAAAGTCAAGAGGAGGAAGAAGGAAAGGAGGAGGAGCAAGGATCAAAAACAGTGCGCTTTGAGGATCTGAGGGCCACAGACCAAGATCAGATGGGTGCTGGGAAAGCCCCGTCCCCCCGCTGCCCCTGCTCACACCCCGAGCACAGAACCGGCTGTGAGGAGCAGGCTTTCACAGAAACAAGTCTTGCATAACAAGCTCTGCTCCTCGGAGATCCATAATTGATGAGGGCACCAGGCCAAGAACCTTGGGCTGGGCCTGCCGAGGGCGGGGGCGACCAGAGGACTTGCGGAAGGCGGAAAATGGGACTGGCTGTGCACCTCACGTTCCCACCGAAGGCCAGGGCCTTTGAGCAGTGAAGTCAAAGGCAGGAGGGGTTGGGAACCGCTCCCCTAGAGCAATCCTCAGAGTACGGTCCATGAATATCTTGGGAAAATCACCAGAGTGGGGAGGAGACTTGCTAAACGTGCAAATTCCTAGGCTCCATCTGAGCCAAGATAAGAGACCAGAGAGGCTTCAAATGTTTCTCTGAACCAGGCCCTTCATATCTGGGTTTAAATCCCAGCTCAATCGCTTACCAGCCCTGTAAGCCGCTTAGTCTGCCCACAAGTTAGGTAGCTGCTGTCCGTACAGAGGCAGCAGGAAGCAGGCACTGCAGCTCCAGGGGCCTGATAAGTACTTGCTGGAGTGAAGGACAAACGGAGCGCGTGAGAGCAGGAGGCACGCGGGGAGAAGGGTGGCCTCAGGGCCGATCTCTCTAGCTCCTGATTAAGGGTTCCTTCCACTTTCTACTCTAGGAGCTGCAAAAAGTCCTGATCTTTCTCCCCGTCCAAGCCTGGGTTCCAAACTTCTCTCCTGCCGGCACCAGGGCCCCAGAGGAGACTCCAGAAGGAACGCAGAGCTGGACAGGTCTGTAGAAGGCGCTCTAGGGAGCGCTGAACTGGCTGACAGGGGGCGCTGGGAGGTTCCGGGGAATCCAACCCACCTTTGCCCAGCCCAGGGCTGAGGCCCAGTTCCCAGGACACACCCTGCTCTCTGCTATCTCTACAGCTTTTCCATCATCTAATCCCTGGTGTGTCAGCTGGGCAGACAGCATCGTGCTAAGTCACTTCTGTCATGTCTGACTCTTTGCGACCCTATAGACTGCAGCCCACCAAGCTCCTCTGTCCATGGGACTCTCCAGAGAAGAATACTGGAGTGGGTTGCCTCGCCTTCCTCCAGGGCATCTTCCCCGCCCAGGGATGGAACCCATGTCTCTCATATCTCCTGCATGGGCAGGTGGGTTCCTTACCACTCTCGCCACCTGGGAAGCCCTGGGGTGTCAGCTGGGCAGACAGCATCACCACCCTGCTGACACCCCGCTCCAGAGGACCTGGAGGCCCAGAGGTGGACAATGACTCCTCGAAGGTCGCACAGCATATCAGCAGCGTAGATGAGGCTTAGTACCTGCCCTGAACCCCTGCTCACAAGAGGCAGATTGGTGTACTGGGGAAAAGCTGGGCGTCAGGAAATCTGGGCTCCGGTCCTGGCTCGGAGACTGACTTACTCTGTGCCTCAGTTTCTCCTCCCTCCCTTAAAATAAGAGGTCTGCCTTCTGGTGTTAAGGCCAAAGCTTGTGATCCCTTCCCTATCCTGACCAAAGAGAACCCCAGCTATGCAATACCAGCGTTCCAGGAGCCCTTCCAAGATGCCAAGGCATCTTCCAGCTATGCCTTCACCAAATCCTCTCCCCAGGCCTGAAGGGCAGGTACAAGTGGTTCTCATGAAACCGAAGAGGACAGGGAGGCTCAGGGAGGCCAAGTGGCTTGCCAGAAGTCACAGAGCACATTGGGAACAGCCTCTTGGGGCCCCCAGCGTGGCTGTGCTCAGCCCCACCGGACTCGGGGCTGGAGCTCAGCGTCTTCAGAGTTCAAAAGACAGAAAGAGAATGGGATCAAGGGTCCCCTTTCAAATATCGAAACTAGGACCCTCTGTTGGCAGGGCCTCAGAACTAAAAGCTGTAGGCCCAAGCCCTGGGCATGCTAGGTTTACAAAGGGCAAACTCCATGCAAAGGGCATACGGCACCTAAGGCCCACCTATTACTGCTGGGGTGAGGAAAACCACCTTGTGGGGTGATAGAAATTTTCTTCTCTCAATTTAATAATAAACCAGAGGCTCAGAGAGGGCGTGTGATTTGTCCAAGGTCACACAGCTAGCAAGGGCCCGAAACTCAAAGCCAGGGTTAGCCACCTCCAAGGGCTGAGCTCCGGCCTGTCTGCCTGCACACCCGCAGAAGCCTGAAAGGCGGGTGGGTGTGAGCGAGCCCGGCCACTGATGCCTCTGTCCCCGCCGCCCGGCACCCACCTTGTACTTGAGGCCAGACTTGAAGTAGCCGAGGAAGGTGGCCGACTCGAAGCCCTGGACCTCCCGGTGCTGCACGGCCCGGCCGTTCAGGTGGTCGTCCAACTGCACGGTGAAGATGGCGGCCGCCCCGCTCTCGTCCTGGCTGCATTCATTGCCTGCGGGACGTCAGAGCGGCATGAGCCGGCTCCCGGCCAGCGGCCCCAGTCGCCCACAGCGGAGGGGTCTGGAGCCCCCTGTAGTGCCCTAGCCTGGCTGGAGAAGCTGGGAAAGGCCCTGCCTCTTGGGAGCCTCAGTGAATCCATCTGCATAATGGGGGTGGTGGGAGCTGACTCCAAGGTCTCTGAGAGTCCTCCCAGCACTCGCTCACCCGAGGTCAGGCCAGAGAGCACCAGCAAATCAAGCCACAGGGAGGGGCCAGGGCTCACAGGGTCACACGGAAGAACCGCGGCAGGACTTCAGGCTCCCGACTCGGAAGGGCAAACTAGAATCTGGCTGGAAAGGGTGGGTCCTGGGTTTCTAAGTCACCCCCCGTTCTGAGTCCATAGATCGTGGCTTGTTTAACCCTCACAACAGTCCTACGAGGAACTGTGCAAAGCTGGTGCAAAGCTGGGATGTGATACTGGTGCAATCAGCACATCCAATTTACAGAGACACTGAATGTCTTGCCAAAGGGCAGAGCTGGGGTCTGAACTTGGGGAGGCTGGCTCAACAGTCGTGGGAACACGTAACCAAGGGCCTGGCACAGACTCGATGCTCAGCAGTCGCTAAATTCCCTTGGGCGCTTCTGGGGGCCCAGGTCTCAGAGGTCTGCGCTCCCGCAAAGGGGCAGGGGCGGGGCTGGGGGCCGTCTCACCCAGCCAGTAGTGGAGATCATACTGCAGGTTCCCATTCCTCAGCTGCACCGTCTTCAGGATGACATAGGCATCGCCTGTGAAGAAGTCTCCGTAAAGGTTGGGAGGCACGGGAACCAGGTCGAACTTCTCCACACGCCAGATCTGCAGGCCGGGCTCCTTCCCCGCCTTGAGGAACTCGGGGTGCTCCACCACCATGCTTCCCGGCTGCAAGAGACAGGGCAGAGCCTGAGCGGGGCAGGGGCCGCGGCGGGGATGGACCCTGGGGACGAGGGAGGCTGGCTTTCAGCACCGAGAGCACCTCACTTGAGCCTGACGCCCCCACCGCACCCTGGACCCCGCCCGCGACGCGTGAGCACCAAGGGCCGAGTTTAGGCTCCAAGCCCTGCCCTGGCCAGCATCTCCCGCGCCCTCTCGTCTCCCTGGTGATGGGGGCACAGAAGGCTCTGCCTCCCTGTCTTAGTGCCAACTGGATGCAACAGCTGAGGCACACGGAGGTGAGGCCAGGGACCACCAGCTAGGAAATGACAGAGCAGGAGCTGGCCCAGACTCCAAGAGCTTTGGGACCACGGGGAGACCCCTCAGATGGCAACGGTAAATCTGGGGGTGGCCAGGGGCTCAACTTAAACCCTTCCAGCATCCTCGGTGGCCGAGAGAAATAGAAGGGTCCTCATAGAGTTCATTAGCGAACTCCACCCTGCAGATCGGGAGACTGAGGCCCCAAGAGGGGAGGGGCCTGGCCCAAGGCCACAGGGGCCTGTCTGTTTTTGCTCTTTTTCCCCACGCCCCATTCACGCCCCCATCACACCTCCAAGAAGGACTTAGGTGGCTGAGCCCAAGCAGCCTCCTGCGCTGTCTGCCTCCTCCCTCCTGCCCCTAAAGCCCCACCCCACCCCCAAATTCCATTTCTTGGAAAAGGCGAAAGGACGCAGCCGGGGTCTGCGGGAGCCTGTTGGAGATGAGGTGGTGGAGAACGGGGGACAGGCGGTCAGACCATGCACGGGGGCTGGAAACGGAGCAGAGCGGGGTGGTTAGCTGGGAATCAGAGGAGGGAAATCAGCAGGCGCAGGTCACCTCGGGCCAGATCTGGTGGAAGAAGTGAAAAAAACCAGATGGGAGAACTCAGGCAGCAGAGAGGAGAACATGAAAGAACAGCTGGAGGGAGGAGAAACCCTAGAAGGCAGAGGCGGTGTCAGAGACGGGAGAAGAGGTGACAGCGATGGAGGGAACCAGGCGAAGGTGAGACGGTCCAGGAAAGAGGGGGATGCGGTGAGAAATCAGATGAGAAAGAAGACTCTGAAATGAAAGGAGAAATCACAAGAGGCAAGGAGAGAAATGAGGCGGAGGGAAGGAGAAATCCGGCGGCAGAGATGGGTAGCAAGTCAGAAGGCAGCGCAGAGGGAAGACATCCGGCCAAGGTGAAGTTAGCCTGCTGGGAGGGAAACAGCCAGGCTGAGGCCCCCACCCCTCCAGCGGAGCCCCGGAGGCAGCAAGAGATACTTACAAAGCAACAAAACAGTTTTTCCATTCTAGACCTGAATTACTCCCCTTTTCCTAGCGCTGTATCTGCAAGAACTTACAATAAAGAGTTACTCCCGGGCCCCGGGCACTCACCCGCGCCTGGGTCGCCCGTCCCTGCGGCGCCCCCGACTGGGTCGCGCCCCGCGCCGGGATGGCCGCGCGGGCCGGGTGCGGCAGCGCGCCCAGCGCCAGGACCAGCGCGCCCAGCAGCGCGCAGCGACGCGCGGCCATGGCAGCGACGGCGGCAGAAGGCAACCCGGGAGGCAGGCAGGCGGGCAGCCGGGGCGCCAGGCTCGCCCTGACCTTAAGTAGCCGCCCGGCCCACTCCGCCCACCCGGAGACCGCCCCGTTGGGGAGGGCGGAGGGCCGGCCGGGCCCCTGCGGGCCGGGGAGGGGCGGGAATCTGGGCTGGAATTTTTAAGAGACATCGGGGTTCCCACCGGGACCGGCCCAACGGGCGGGGCCGCCCCTTCGCTCCAGCTCAGGGGTGGAGACCACGCACAAGGCCTGGCATACAGCAGGTGCTAATTCCGTGCACACTGCATGGACGCACGCATGAACGGCAGGGACCCACCCAGCCCGGCTTCCTGTGTGATCCACGCGGGACCCCTCCTCTCTCCACCCCTGACATCTCCAGCAAAAAGCCACAGGCGCTAACTAAGAGGGATTGGAGGTTTTCAGCATCACGTGAACACCCTTTAAGGACTGGGCACCATTCACAGCCCCTCGTAGAGGTGGGAACAGCTCAGAATGGCCAAGCGGTGTGCACACTAGGAAATGAAGTCAAGACCGGCCCCAGGTGGTCCGCGTGGACCGCCCGCTTAGGCAGCATGTGGCTGTCGCCAGTTACGGACACGGTTCAGGGGCTGACCTCCACTAGAGCCTTGAGCAAGCCAGGCAGAGAGGGGCGAGCAGATCTCTCCACTTCTGGGATTGCAGGCTCTATTTTACTCAAAACCACCCTTCTTTCCTTCCTCATTAAAAAGTTACTTTTTATTTTTAAAAAACTGTTTTGGGCTCCTCTGGGTCCTTGTGTTCTGGGGCTTTCTCGGGTTGCAGCAAGCAGGGGCTGCTCTCCAGCTGCGGACACGGGCTTCTCTCTGCGGAACTCGGGCTCCAGGGCAGAGAGCTTCAGCAGTTGTGGCCCACTGGCTTAATTGCCCCAAGGCATATGATGTCCTCCCCGACCACGTCCCCTGCCTTGGCAGATGGATTCTTAACCACTGGACCACCAGGGAAGTCTAAAAGTTATTTGTTAAAAGTTTGTTTTTAATCAAAACTTAAAAGTCACTTTATTTACACAAAGTTTCACCTCTCAACCCCACGTACTTGTACCTCCAGGCAGCTAACCCACTTCTAGCTTCCTCCTTCGGCTGATGGTTTCATGGTCTGCCTTCCTGTCTAGGGAACCAGCCTTTGTTGTTTGGGGTTGAGGTTGGGGACGGGGGCTGTTTGTTTTGCTTTTGTTCTTGTGTTCTCAGTTTTAGGTCCTATCTGTGGTTCTCTCTGGGGAAGACAAGGATTCGTGCCTCCTCCCCCTTGCCCAGGCTCCCTTCCCACCCCTTATTCTCCTACTGGAGGCTTAATTGGGTTATCAGTGCTATTCACACGCATCCAGGCCTGCTTCCCACCTTCAACGACCCCCCTTTCCAGTCTCCCACGACCGTGCTGGACTCAATTTCTCTGTTTCCTAGATCCCCTTGCAGTCCAGATCTCCTTTCTCAACAGCAGGGAAATGCAATGACAGGGAAGAGAACAAAGGAGCTGGAGGCCTGGGTTGGATGCCCACCTCCACTGTAAGCCACTTTCCTCCTCTCTGCCTCACTCTCCTCATCTAGTAAATGGGTATAAAGTGGTCGCTGAGAATCCCATCCGTCTGTGTGTGAAAATGGCCTGGTCTGCCAGTGAGTAAGTGGGAGTTCCTGTCCTCCTTCCCCATGAGCTTCAGTCACCGGCCCCAGCTCCTCCTGGAGCCCAGCTTCTGTCTAATTACAGGCTGAAATTTGCCCTCCATCACACACAACTTCCTCCCATTTAAGGGAGACTGTAGGTCAGATAAAGGGTTAAAGGAACATTCACAGAGGAGATAAATCAGACTGCAGGGATTATAAGGCTTTGTGGACAAAGGGACTTGTGACCTGGACCTTGAAGGACAGGAAGGAGGGAGATTGAGAGGAGAGGCATTCCAGGGGGGGAACAGCACAGGCAAAGGGCGAGCAAACGCAGGCCACTGACAGGGATCCTGTCTGAAACACCGGGACAGGAAGAGATGAGGCCAGAGAGGGCAGCAGAGGTCACAAGGGCCCGTGTGCCACTCGAGAGTCGGAATGCTTTTTTAAGACATATATGGGTATAGGTTAAGAGTTTCTCAGAGAGCTGCTTTTTGTTTTATTTATTTACGTATTTTTTTTTTGGCTGCGCTGGGTCTTCATGACTGCAAGCAGGCTTTCTCTGGTCGCAGCTACTCTTCATTGCAACGTGCAGGCTTCTCCTTGGAGTAGCTTCTCTCGTTGCAGAGCATGGACACTCTGGCACGGGCTCAAGAGTCCTGGCTCACGGGTTCAGCTGCCCTGCGGCACGTGGACTCTTCCCAGACCAGGGATCCAACCTGTCTCCCCTGCACTGGCGGGTGAATTCTAAACCACTGGCCCACCAGGGAAATCCCTGAAGAGTCTGAATTTCATCTTAGTGTCTATGGGGACCCACAAGAGGTCCCTAACTTCTCAAGGCTGTATGTCTGGTCCTGGGCCTGCAGAGCCTGCACTGGATGTCTCTGGCCTAAACTCAGAGAGCTCTTCCCTCTCCCTAGGCGTTTGGAGGGTGATAAAACCCCACTGTTCTCATACGCGCCTGATGGAAGCATAACCCAGTTTCCCCTCTCTGGAGAGCAACTGACATCTATACAAATTCAAAACATGCAATGAGACCACAGTGCCATTTCCTTCAGTATGGCTTACAGAGGAACACAAAAATATACGTGCAAGGATGTTCACTGAAGCATTGTTGGAAGAAAACTGGAAAGGACCCAAAGGTCCTGGTTAAATAAATTATGGAGCCGCCATACAATGGGCCACTCTGCAGCTGTGGGAAAAGAACGAGCTAGCGCAGACCGTGCCCAGCACCCAGCAGGCAGTCAGCAAACATGGAGCGATCTCAAAAAAGCAAACTGCACTGCGACTCTGCTGTGGCTCCTCTCTTCTGGTTTATAAGGGTGTCTGCTCCTGCATACATTTTGTCCTTAAAAAAATCACAGAGAGTAAACACCAAACTGCTAAGTCAGTTTGTTTGAAAGACATGAAGAAGCTGGGGTTAAGCACCCACATCACTGCAGCTGGCGTGAGCAAACACCTTAGGGTGATGAAACATTCCAACACTGGATTACAGTGATGATTACCCAACCGAAAAAGGTACTAAACACCATAATGCTGTCTGCTTACAATGGGTGAATTGTTAATGGTATCTATATTACACCTCAGTATACTTGTGTGAAAAAATTTTTCAATGTGCTATAGGGTTTGAAACTATTTACAAGTGTTTCTCTGATGTAGTTTTTTTTTTTTAAAGACTGATCTAGAAAAAAAAAAAAAGACTGATCTAGGAATAATACCTTAAAAATAGATACAGTAATATCTGCTCATTAGACAATTTGGAAAATTCAAACCAGCAGGAAGAGGAAATTTCCTTGTCATCCCCAGTCACCTCCACCCCCCACCCCAAGTGAACCTGAGCCGGCATCCAGCCCAGCTGAGCGGTCCCTTTTTTTTCCCCCCGAGCAGTCCCTTCTGCTCAGCTGGTGATTAACAGAGAGGGCTGGTGGGGCTCGGCCTTGGTCCCAGGGGTCAGGGCCCACCAGCCCAGGGTCACTGACCCCAGGTTAATGATCACAAAGGCCCCGGCAGCTGTGCCTGTCACATAGCCCTGAAGCCTGGGTCCCCGGCACTGGAGACCCGGGCAACAGGCCCTGCCCCTGCCCTCGGGGCATCCACGGCCTGGAAGCTCTCACTGCAGGGCAGTGACATGCGGAGACTGTGACGGGCCCACAGGCCCCGGGCTCCCTGCCTGGAAGGGGATGTGCAAGTTCAGAAGAGGGGGGAGAGCCTTAGTGCAAAGAAAAACCTCTTAAGTAGGAAGGAAGAGCTCCCCACCCCATGCCAGGCTTGCCTCTGCTGCTGCTTTCCTGGGTGACTTTGGGCAAATCACCGTCCTTATCTGCTCTTCAGGGTCTCCATAAGGAAAAGAACGGCCAGGCCCTGAAGCTCTGACTCTGAGCCTCGTTCTCAGCCCCAGCATTCCCCAGATCCTGGCTCTGCAACCACATGGGGAACCTAGAGGTCTCAGAGTTCCCATCTGTAAAACGGGGACACTTGTCCAGGTGCCTCTACAGGTCCTTCTGAAGCAGACAGTGCGGAGCCCCTGACCTGCGCTGGGCGGGCACAGCATCCCTAGTGGCTGCATGCCACCGCACCTCTGGGTCTGCGTGTCTCTGGGAGAAGACGGGGAGGGAAGGCGGCCGGCTCTGACACTCATTCACAGCCACCAGGAAACAGAGGCTCGGGAGTTCCAGGCACTTGCTCAGGGCCCTTCAGCTGGAACGAGGCGCTGCTGGGATTCAAGCTCAAGGCTGGCTGGCCCCAGTGCCCAGGCTCCACCTGGGGCTCGGCAGGGCCCCCAGCACCATCCCGCCTGGGCAGCAAGGGGACAGCAGCACCCATCACAGGGGAAGGGCTGCAGCTGCTGACCCAGGCAGCCCTGCCCTGCCACCACTCACCACGTGAGCGCGTCCTAGCCCCTGCCCTTCTCTGACCCTCAAGAGGTCCCCCTGCCCTGTGATCTCAGGTGTTCCTGGCTCCTGCCTGGCGCTCCACACAGGAGGCTGTTTCCAGCATCCAACCACATCCCTGGCTGCAGCTCGGTACCGGACCGCCACCGCCCGCCACCAGCCGTGGCCCTGCTCCCTTGGAGACCTCAGGCTAGCCTCCGTGTCTCCGTGGGCCTCCCGAGGCAGCTACCAGCCCCGGGAGGAGGCAGCCTCACCCTCCGCCCCCGGCCACAGCGTACAAAAGGCCTCGGCCACTCCTAGAAGACACCGCCCTGTTCTTTTCTCTTCGCACCAAACACTGTTGTTCTTGATTCCCAGGCCGCCGGCCACTCACGAGCAGCCCTCTTTTTCGGAGCTTGTTTGCTTGCTGGCTCATGGCTGGGTTCTGGGTCCTCCTGGGAACACCCGCCCTGCTGGCCGGGGTTTGTTAAATAGGACAACAGTCGGTAAACAGAGAAGCCAGTTATGAAACCCGGTAAAACTGGACAGGGCCTCAGCATGGGGAGCCCTGGGGACCTGAAAGAACACGTGTTTTAGAATCTGGGAGACTCAGCGCCTGTGATCAGGGCCTCAGTTTCCTTATCTGTAAAATGGGGAGCTCACAGGGCAGTGAGGGGGTTCAAGGCCTGACACACAGCACAGTTGGAGCTCCTAGTGCCCTGTGTGTGAACACAGAGGCCTCTCAGCGTGCACTCACCACGTGAGAGCAATTAGTGGTGCCCGAGAAAGGTTACAGGTTTCACAGTGAGAGTCCCGAGCTCAGGACCAGGCCGTGTGACCCAGAGCAAGTTGCTTACCCTCTCTGAGCGCTGGGTCATTCACCTGTAGAAAGGGAAGTACTGCCCATGTGCAGGGTGGCTGGGAGCTCTGGAGCAAGTAGCCCAGAGCAGGGCTTATTTGTAGCAATGTTCAATAGATCACCCTCTCTTTGCAGACTGTGACCCCAAGAGCAAGAGAGTAACTTCTCAGAGTCACTTAGTGAGCACCGTTCCCAGGCCAGAGCCGAGGCCTGAGCCCACGCCAAGGCCCCCGGGAAGGGCCAGCTGGACCTCTGCCCTGGCTCCATCCATCCCGGGCGGGGACAGCTGTTGGGGAGACGGTCAGTGAGGCTTGGCTGAAGCCACCTCCAAGAGGCCGCCTCTCCCAGGGCCCGAAGCCACTGGCTTTTTCCCAGCCTCCGGAGGCTACCCCCACGTAGTGCCGAGAGCCAGGACAGGACATTCAGAAAGGGCTGGCCCTGCCGCTTCCTGACCCCGTGCCCTGGGAGCAGCCAGGTCTGGCCACGGGTGTGAGCCAGGGCCCTGCCTGCCAGGGTCCCCTTTGGAGTCGGTCTCCCCCTCTTGGGGGAGGCAGCGGCCCCGGGAAGGTGCAAACAGCTGCAAACAACTGTCTCCTCGCTGCCCCAGGACCCCACAGCCCACCAACAGGGAAGTCCAGGCACAAACGCATATCAGCGGCAGGACAAGGAGGCCCAACTCCAGGCACTGTGAGGCAGGACCAGTAAAGATGGGGAACACGGCCTCCGCCTGCCAACCTCCCGGGGCAGCAGGGCCTACGGGGCCCCAACCAGAGCCAGCGCAGCAACAGCTGCAGGAGGGAGCGTCCTGCCACAGAGGGGAAGCGCTTCCCAGCAGGAAGAAAAACAGTCCGTGACTGTGCAAAGAGCTCCTGCCAGGAAAATCTGGGTATAAATCCCTGATCTACCACTTCCAGCTGTGTGGCTTCGGCTCTCTGAGCCTCAATTTCCTCATCTGTAGAATGGGATTAGAGTAGCTTCTTGCTAGGGTTGCTGTGAGAATTTTATAAAGTAAAAGCCATCTGGGGCTTAGCACAGTGCGCAAGTATCAAGGAAGCTGTGGTGGCTGTTTGCTGGGGGCTTAGGAAGCCTCTGTTAATATCTCTCTGACACTCAAGTTCCTTACGCATAAAATCAGCGTTAAAATGTCTTTTCAAAAGGTGAGTGGAAGGATTTCCCTGGTGGCCCGGTGGGTAAGACGCTGTGCTCCCAATGCAGGGGGCCCAGGTTCAGTCTCTGGTCGGAGAACTAGATCCCACATGCGGCACCTGAGACCTGCCATAGCCAAGTAAAGAAACAAAGTAAACTTTATTAAGGGTTGAATGAGACCATAAATGTGGAAGATACTAGGGTCATAACTGACATAAGACAGAGGTTCAAAAGTGCCAGTATCCTCCACCTTCTCCCAGAGAGATAAGGAGTGGTGCATCGGTGACCCAGCCAAGGAGACGCAAGTGATGAGCAAATCAGCCCATCTCTAAAGACCCTTCGAGCCCTGGAACTTGAATAAGAGTCTGAAAGGAACAGCAAGAGGCAAAACAGTTTGTGCCTCTGGTCCCTACCCCAGCCCCGCGCCGCCTCCCCCGGTCTGTCTGGGGATCCAGTTCATCCTTCAGCAGCTCCCTAGGCCAATGGGAGCCACAGGTCGGGACCTCAGAGGACGGTGACAGGCCCCTCCTGCCGCAAGCTCCAAATGGAGCCTCTCTCTGTCCCCAAGCCCCTCACAGCCAGCAACGGCGGGAGCCCACCCCCCAGGCGCCAGTTTGCACCGGTCAGGCAGAACTTCTGAGAACCATAAAGGGGACAGAGGAGACGGTAGAGAACCCGGAACAGTAAGGGGAGCCTCGGCCAGCTCAGGGTACCAGGAATGACCGGCAGAGTGACGGCTGTGCAAACTTCCATCCAGGGGAAAACAAGATAATGTCCAGGTTGTGTACGGTCGGAGCCCAAATGCCTACCTCAGGGGGCACTTGGGCAAACAGCCCATCTGAGCATTTCAATTTCCTCCTCTATAAAATGGGGTGGTGAGTCCTACCCTGGGGGTCGCCTGAGAGAACTGAAGGATCTCCTGGTACACAGCAGGCGCTCAATAACCACAAAGCCCCTAGTACATGTCTAGGCCCTGCAAACATGCCCACTGGCCTCCGGTACCCACCCTTGGCTTTCATCTCTGCATCCCTGCCTCCAACGCAGGGGAGGGCTGGAGGGTCCCAGCCAAGGCCCAGAGACCTGGACGTGCAGCTGGTGCCAAGGACAGGGTCACATCTCAGGAGAGGGTCTCCAGCCAGCACTTTAAGAGCCCCCTGTGCCTCCCGCCCCATCCACAAATCTCTTCATGACGCCCTCCCCTCTCCTCTGGTCTGCTCCCACCCCGAGGAACAAGGGCTCAATCCCAGCCCTGCCTCATACTACTTAGGTGACCCTGGGCAAAATGACTCAACCGTTCCGAGCCTGGGTCCTTGGGTACAGAATCGCCAGATTATCTCCCAGGCCTACGAGAACTTGATACCGGTAAAAATCAGTTATGGAAAAACTCCAAGTGCTATAGCGTGGTTAGAAATGGTTTGCAATTAATCTCAAACGCTGAACTACAAGAGAACTACCAGAGGTTCAAAGATATATTTTATCCTTGCTAATCCCTTTCATTTTAATAAGGCTTTTTAAAAACGTCCTTTCGCCTCTCAAACATAAACAGAGGCATAAGACTGGAATGCTTGTGTTCCTTTCCCAGTTCAGACAATAAGCATCACCAGCTGGAAGAATTAATGAAATCCAGTCCACAGAGCACGTGGCCTGGCCCGTGAGACAGCTCCGGAATGGGCGTGGCCTCCTCCGGAAATGGGCGTGGCCTCCTCGTCCCAGGGGTGCTTCCGGCCTCACCTCCACCAGGGTATCTGCCCAATCACTCGCATCGTCTTCTAGGGACCCCGTCCTGAGAGCTTCCAGAACCCTCCGGAACACTCCTGGGTCAACCCCCCAGGACATCCGCAAGGGCTGAGGCCAGAGCAGGGGTGCTTAAGCCCAGGCACTGCCCATTCGCGCTGACTTCGCCGGCGGCCTCCCAGACGCCGTCCTGGTTCAGGGTCCCCATCTCCCCTATGGAACCACTGCACCGACTTCCTCAGTGCCTTCAACTCCCCATTATCCACGGAGACCACGTCACTCCCGACTGGGAGCCTTTCCGCAGCCCCCGTGCAATCTGACAGAAGTCAGGCCTCCTAAGCTTGGCCTCTAAGGCCCTCTGGGGCCCGGTGTCCACGTGCTCTCGTAGCCTCATCCCCGGGTGCCCCCCACGCTACCCCTGGGCAACGCCTCCCGCCTCTCTACATCCTCAGCCTCCTGCCGCCAGGAGAGCGGGGGTCTGGCCTCGGCCCTGCTTCTGACTGTGAGACCTCGGCCGGCTCTTCGGCTCTCTGAGCCGCAGTCTTCTCATCTGGCTCTTGGGAAGCTTGTGCAGATGAGACGAGATAAGGGAGTGAGCGTCAGATGCCGGGAGGGCTCCAGAAATGCACGCCTGTGAGCTGCAGCCGCCTCCCTGCACTCTGACAGCAGCTGGCAGGGCGGATCGGCTCCTCCACCTCCGTAGGGGCGGGGGCTCCCTCTCCCCTAAGCCCCGAACCAGAGTCTCACAGCCAGCAGCCGCAGCCAGGGGCGGGGGCGGCTTAGAGGAAAATTACTCAGCGCTGGTCCAGCCACCAGGGGCTCCCAGCTGCCTCTGACAGCGGGGATCTGGGGGCCTGGCAGGCTCTTCCAGAGCCAAGAACTTGGCCCCAAGCCTTGACCCCGGTCTGAGCTGGTGGGATGGGGGGAGGGGTGGGTTGCCCTGGGCCCCACTCCTCCGGGACACTCCCACTCTTTGGCAGAAGAGGAGGAGAGAAAAATAAAAACAACAGACAGGCCTTTGTGAGAGGAGAAAACCGGCTCCTGCCACTGCATGTGGGGCCCCGGGCGCTGACCTGAGAGAGGGACCCTCTGCGCCCTACTGCCAAGCGTCAAACCCCACACCCACCCTGCGGGCCTGGTCCTGGCGTCATACACCTGGCGCTGCACCCAGCGGCACATACCCCCACGTTCTCTGTGTCCCATGCCAGGCCTGTGGTCCTCACACGTGTCCCGCCTGTGCGCCCGGGGGCACGGTCCTCCTGCTGTGTCCCGTGTCACTCACACCTTGGATCATGCCCCCCGCATCATGTCACATCTGCCGTTATGAGGGGCTCTGCACAGGTGGTCCCCGACTGGCGACGGTCCAACTGCACGATTTCCTGACTTTAGGGTGGTGCAAAAGCGATACACGTTCAGTAGAAACCGCACTTGGAGTTTTCATCTTTCCTGGGCCAGCGATCTTTCCCAGTGGGCCACATGATCCCCAGGGCAACCACCGGTAGGCTTGCAACCATTCTACTGTTCATCGACAGTACAGCATTCAATACATTGTGTGAGACGACATTTAAAAAGAGTCTTCGTGTTAGATTTTGCCCAACTGCAGACTAGTGTAAGTGTTCTGAGCACATGTAAGGTAGGCAGGCGAGGCTAAGTTATGATGTGCAAAGCTAAGATAGGAAACGTGTATGATAGGAAAAGTGTATGAACTGCATTGATAAACTTGAGATTTTTTCAGCTTATTGGGATGTAACTGCATAGTGAGTCAAGAAAGATCTGTACCATCTACCTACGATCTTTTCAATGTCACACCCACTGTCCCGAGCCCCGTCCCCTGGAGAACTGTGTGCTGTAACCCTTGTCCTGGGCCCACGCGCTGTGTCCCTTGCTGCATGACCTCCACGTGTGAAGGTCCAGGAGGACAGGCTCCGGGACAGACTCCCAGCCCTTCCAACTGTTACCTCCATGACCACAAGCCACGCCCCTTCTCGGTGCCTCAGTTTCTCTGGCTATGAAATGGAAATGATATTAACACTCACCTGCTGGGTGCTGTGGGGACTGCAGGAGACAGAGCAATTCCAGGGCTGGGCCCAGTGTCTGACGCACAGCGAGTCTACCACGACCCCAGCACCTACCATGCATCAGACACTCTCTCACGTTAGTGAAATTCCAACAGCAGCTACAAGGAGGCTATACCTCCCCCTCTAACAGGGGAAAAAAAATCAAAGGCCAGAGAGGGGCGATGACCTGCCGGAGATCACAGAGCCAGGAACTGGTGAGGCTGGGAGTGGCATGCAAGTCCCTGCATCCCGAGAGACAGAAAGGAGACTGCTGAGGGATCAGGGGGTGGGTGTGCAGCTTGCCCGCCAGCAGGCACAGGCCCCTTTTGGGGAGATGAAGGGTAATGAAAATGTGCTTGAACTGGACGTCTTGTGATGACCTTGGCATAAGTCTGAAAGTTTACTAAAAATCACTGAATTAATTCAAACTGGTGAATTATATGTATATAAGTTATCTGTACACTTACTCCAGCAACTGATGTAAATCGCACTTCATGAAAGCCGGTTTGTTTGTTTAAATTCCATGTGCTTTCCGGGCACCATTCTGCCAAGACATTCAGCAAGAAAAGCGCTCTCTCTGTGATTGGAGACGGCCAAGCAGCGGCTGAGCAGCCCCTCTGAGACCCGGGGGCGAGCAGCCCTGGTTCCCAGACACCTCCGCAGAGCAGGTGTGCAAGCTGAATCCCCTGGGGAGCTCCGGAGAACTTGGATTCCCAGGCCCCACGCCCAGCGTCGGAGTCTACGGCTCCGGGTGGGGCCCGGGAACCTGGGATTTTGAGGCTCAGCCCACACTGGGAACCACTTGTCAAAGTCCAGCACCTCTCACGCTGGGGGAAACTGAGGCTGGGCACCCCCAGGAAGTTGCCAGCTCTGGCCATCGAGCGAGGGGAGGGCCTGGGTGGGAATGGAGGTCCCTTCCTGGCTCCTTTCTCCTTCCCTCCTCCGCCCACTCCATTCCTCCTGGCCCCCAGCCTCCTGGTGACTCAGGCCTCTGAGTCATCCAGTGGCACCGCAGAGGAAACTTCTTAGGCAAAACAAGCCCCAAACAAAGCCTCCCCGATCTGGGGAACAGAATAGGCCCAGGAGGCTAAGCCAGGGAGGGGAGGGGAACACAGGGAGGAGCCGGAAGCTCGGACCCCAAGCCCACGGAGCCCTAGAGAGGGCGCTTCCCTGCTCCCCTGAGTAAACAGCACTCACTGCACACCCAGGAGGCTCACAGTGGGCCAGACAGCACGGTAAGTCCTTCTCAGCTTCGTCTTCTTGACAATGCTTCCCAAGGCTAGCACATGCCCATTTTACAGATGCGGAAACAGAGGCTCAGAGAGGGTCAGCCCAAGGTGACACAGTTAAGAAGTGCAGAGCAGAGTCCGGAACCCAGGACTATCTGGTTCCAAAGTCTGGCTCTCACTCCCACGCGCCTTTTAAAAACACCTCCTGTGTGGCCCGGCATGGAGCCAGTGTCTCACCTAAAGGAGACAGGTGCATGGCCCGGGAGGGGCCTGACCACACAAGCCTTTCTCCCTCTTCTCCCCGTGTCAGGCTCTGCCTCAGGACTTCCCGGCCCGTGGGGTGCGCACATGAACTTGGGGGTTCCTCAGCAGCGGGAACACAAGGCAGGAAGCGCCCAGGGCCTGGTGAACCACCAGGAGCAGCCGGGAGCGGCAGGGCCCTGACGGATGGAGAGAGTGGGTGTTTGTCTTTGGGGAGCAGGGAGCCGGCAGGCAGGAGGAGGGAGCAGCAGAAGCAAAGGCTCAGAGGTGCGGCCCCCCACAGGAAAGTGTGAATACTGGCCAGGCGGGCCTGGGGTGAAGAGCTGTGGGCAAACACTGGATCGGCCTGACTGCGAGGAAGAACAGGCTTGGAGCTGGTTCCATCTCTGCACAGGGCCTGGCCAGCAGCTGAACGGGGAGTCAGCACCCCTGGAGTCCTTCTTTCAAGCAGGCTTTGGGGACAACCCTAGACCCGCGGCTACTCACCCACGGGTCAGAGTTGCCCCCGAGGGCCTCTTCCTTCACCATGGCTGGGCTGGGCAGAGGACAGGCAAGCCTCTCCCGACCACACCGACCTAATCGCATTAGCCTATAAATAGGGCCCTGTGGCTTGGTCTGAAATAGCTGTGCCAGGCCCAACTCCACAGGCATCACCCGGGCATGCACAGTTCCGGAAATGATCCTTCTCGCTGACACGATTAAAACCCCAAACTTCCTCGGGAAACCATTGTGCATGTTCTAACTCACTCTCTTAAACATGAGGCAGTGTGCTGAGGGGGAAGCCGGCCACCCACGGCAGATGATGGCAGTGGGCCTGTGACTGTTTTCTGCTTTCTGCTCTCGGGGACCCTGAGCAAGCCACTACCCTTCTTTGGGCCTCAGTTTCTCCAGATGTTCAACCTCCAAACTGGGAGGTTGAACATGATATCATTGGGGCCCTTCTAGCCTGGATGCTCCCCAGAATCGTCTCGGGGTAACCCCTACCCTCAAATGCTCATGCCCTTTCCCAGTTGACTTGGGGATTTTTTTAAGTTAATAATGACTGGTATTTAAAAATTAGAATTGCAATAAATATTTGAGTCAGGTCTACGCCCTGCCACTGAAAGGATGGGTGACCTTGGAAGGGTCACTGTCCCTCTCTGGGCCCCAAATTCCTCAGTCATAAGATGAAGGTGCTGGTAGGTTGATGCCCAAGGTTTATGACTATTTTTAATTAATTTTTTTGTGTGTTTGTTTAGTATTTGAGAGAACCAGGACAGGCCAGCCTGTGCTGAGCGCTGGGGCTAAAAGACAGCCAAGACCTGGTCCAGCCCTCAGAGCTAAGCCCTGTGCCAGACCCCAGTGGGGAAACGTAAAGGCATTTCCAAACCACTCGGCGTCCCACTAGAGGCCTCTTTCAGGGCTTCTGGGGACACCTTGCTTCCAGTTCAAATTACAGATTTACGGTCACAAAGGAGAACTCCCCAAGGGATGGAAGATGACATGGACTTGGCCACTACCTACCAACAGGGAAGGAAAGAGAACCAACCCATCACTAGGTACCAGGCATATGCTTAGGACTTCACGTCCCATTATTAACCCTCAACAACCCTACTGTCATCCCCATTTCACAGATGAGGAAACTGAGGCTGAGAGGCGTTAAAGGACATGTCAAGGGGCACAGAGCAAGTCAGAGTTAGAGTAATGCTCGGACCTGTTGGCCTCTGGAGTCCAGGTTGTAATCAAACCCCAGTGAAACATCTGAGGGCTGACCAAAGGGGTAACGAACGACAGGGGGCGGGAGAGAAACAGGCCCAGAGCGGTTCACTGCATGTGTCGGCGGGCGGGAGGGACGAGGCTGCGCCCAGTGACACTCTTTCTCTCCAACCAGTTTTCCATGATTCACCCCCTCTGCATCCCGCCAACTGATTGTTCTCACATCTCACTGCTCAAGCAACTCCTCAGCTCCAGACCTGCCTTGGGTCCCAGCATCCAGAGGGTCAGGACCCTGCCCTCAAAGCCTCCCCCCTGTCATCCCACCCTCCTGCGTTAGCCACTCTGCCCACCAGCTCCCAAACACAGAGGTACCCCCAGGGGGCCGAGCTTTTGCACGCACCCCTCCCTCAGCAGAGCGCTAGACTTGGGGGGACGCCCTCTGAGGCTCCGGGGGCCCCTGGGCCTGATTCATCTCTGCTCTCCAGTGCAGAAGCTTGACAATGAAAACACTCAAGGAGCCCAGAGAATGCTGGAAGACACATATTTGCAGGATGGCCCGACACCAAGCCTCGTCTTGAGGCACAGCGTCAGGACGCCACAGTGTGGAAGAGCCAAAAATTACAGCCTCGGGGCTCATCAGGGTGGGACTTGGCGACTGTCTCTTTCAAGGGTTCTGATACTGAAATTAGGGCAAAACTCTCCCCTACCTTAAAACCTCCAGTGCTTCCCCAGGGGTCCAGATAAAACCCCAGTCCCTAACCAAGGCCCCCCAGGGCCCGCACAGCGGAGGCGCTGCCTGGCCTCCAGGCCCTTCTCCCTTCGTCGTGTTCTTTTTTTTCCGGCTCCTCCAGGCCTGGCTCACACTGCTTCCTCTCCCTCACACTGTTCCCTCACTCACACTGTTCCTTCCATCTTCGGTCTGAGCGTTTTCGGGAAGGCCTCCCTCATCTGTCCAGACAAGAGCCCGTCACACCCGCCCAATGCCGCCCGCTCTCACAACACCGGTCCCTTCCTTCACAGCTGGAGAAGGGATGCGTCTGTTACGTGGGTAACGGCTTCTGTTCGGCTTCCCTGGTGGCTCAGCGGTAGGAATCCGCCTGCCAGTGCAGGAGACCTGGGTTCCATCCCTGGTTTGGGACGATCCCCTGGAGAAGGGCATGGCTATCCACTCCAGCATTCTTACCTCAAGGATTCCTTGGACAGAGGAGCCTGGCGGGCTACAGTCCTTGGAGTGGCAAAGAGTCGGACGTGACTTAGCGACTAAACAATAATAATAACTTATATAAGACCCAAGATGGTAAGACCCACAAGGGTTGGGAAAACCTCATTCTTTGCTGATTCTCCAACCCCCAGTCCAGGGCCTAAATAAATATCTGTCAAATGAAGGCACACACGCATGAATAAATGAATGAGTGAATGAACCTATGCGTTTAACTCCAGACGGAAAGTGGTCAGAATCCTGCTGAATGTTTGAGGGAGAAAAAACCAGAGCCCCAGTTAAGAAGGTCGCAGGAGGAGGAGACAAAGTGAACGGCGCAGCCTGCCAGAAGCAAAGAGGAGAGAGAACGTCCAGGAGGAGGAGGCACCCGGGCCCCAGAGAGGTGGGGCACGGAGAGCTGAAGATGGACACGGACGGGCTCACGGGGCAGTGGGCACGAGGCGGGGCCCCGCACCGGGGCGGCGGGACGGCGTGAGCGTGCAGAGAGCCCTCGGCTGACAGGCGCTCCGCGGCTGCGCGCCTCTGCAGAAGCGGGAAAGCGGAAGATGGTCCCTGTGTCACTTCGCCAAAGCATTCAGAGAGTACAGCCCTTTCTGGGCACAGAGCACTCAGGCCATCGGGCTCTGGGAGTTGTCAAGGCTCTGAGTCTCAGAGTCAAGAGCATCAGAGCCAGGACGGCCCCCGCCGGCCCACCTGGGCAGCTGGGGGAGGCCCCTTCGTGTCGTGCCCCTCTGTGGGAGTCCCAGCGTTGAGGACGCAGCATCGGAAGGCCCTGGCATCTGAGCTTGGGGAAAGAGGAACAGCACCAACTGTGGTAGGCTTGTCACGTCACCGCCTGGAAGCAGGCGGGCTGCAGGGATGAGTAAGCTCTGGAGGTACTCGGCCCCTTCTCCTTTCGGCAGCCAAGGGTGATGTCACAACCCCGAGGGGTGTTTTCCAGGCTTTCCGCACGGTTACTATCAGAAACTCACTTCTCTCTGTTTCAACAATGGAAGCTGGGTTATCCCCCCAATGGTGATCCTTCCCTTTTTTTCCAGCTCACGAAGCCCTTCGGCATCTGTGACCTCACGCAGTCCGCACGACAGCCTTGTTAGGTGGGTGGGGGAGACCAATGCACCCATTTCGCAGGCAGAGAAACTGAGGCCTGAGCTGGGAACTGAGCCAGGTCTCCTGCTTCTGGCCAGAGGACCCTGCACCCCGTGCCCTGCCTCTCCACCGCCTCCGGCGGGTCACCTGTGAATCTGACAGTCAGGTGGGCCCCGCCCTGCCAGCCGTCCCAAGTGAGTATGACTCATGCTCCTTCCCTGTGACTCACACCTCTCACTCCTCTGGTCAACAAGCCCCGAGCCTTGGCCGCTGCACCCCAGCTTTCCTCACCCTTCCGAACAATTCCTGCACCTCCTCCTCACAGGAGTCCACCCTCCTCCCGAGGCGCTCACAGAGGCCTGGAGGGGGCAAGCGCTTTCCTACCGCCACCCAGCACAGGAGCAGCACGGCCGGGGGTGGGGGCCCCAGAGTCCTGGCACCCAGCCCGCTTTTGCCTCTTCCCCAAGGGATCACCCTCGCCTGGCCTCCCTCTCCAAGGAGGGTGAGGAGCAAATGAAGCAAGGGCAGAGTGCTCTCTGAGCTTTCCTAGAAAAGCCCCAGGGGCTGCCTTTGCATCCACGTGTGGCGACCGGCGGCTGCTTCCCCAGGCCCATCCAGACCCCCGGGCAGGCAGGCTGGGTTTAGGGGGACCCGGGGTGCCTGCGCTGCTTTACCTACCTCGTGGGGCTGTGAGTGAAGAGGGCGGCTCCGTCGGAAGGGGTCGGCACCAAGGTGGAGGCGCAGCTCAGGGGGTTAGCAGCACCACCTGGAAAGAAAGGGCGAAGACTCCCAGGCTCAGGGGCTCAAGGTCATCTGGTCAGAGCCCATTTCATGCTTCAGCCCCTCCCCAGCCCCCACCACCCCCCAACCAGGATACATGCCCCTGCCTGCACACCACCGGCATTGGGGCACTCACTTCCCGCCGAGGCTGCAAACCTTCCCTTCGAGAGTCTGGCTGGTTAAAAGAACTGTCGGTGGGATGAGCTGGAATTCTCTCTCCCTATGCCCCACTACACGCTGGCCCGAACTCTACCCTCTGCGGTCACCCGAACAGCCTGTCACTCTGTTTCCCAACGGCTCCTTAGAGACTCGAAGACGGTAACCCTGGGTCCCTCAAGTCTCCTACAAATTGTACACCCCTTTTGCTGTAGCTCTTCCTGAGATCAAGGTGTCTGGTTCCCTCTCCCAGCTTCCCTGATCTACTTCAAATGAACCCTGTCCCTACTGACAGCACAAGACCCAGAATTAAACACTTGGATGAGCTCTCTTCAGGGCAGGGCAAGCGGAACTCTCACCTCCATCATTTTGGATACCATGCTTCTATTAATACAGCCGAAAATCCCATGAGCATTTAAGGTAACCCCATTGTCTGAGTGAATTCAGCTTATGATCAGTTTCAGAGCTGTGGCTTAAGATCCTGAAGTTAGACAAAAGGGCCCTTCATTTAACTAATATGTAACAACCAAGTTACATCACTTTTCTGAGCCTCCGTTTCCTTCTCTGTAAAACAGGAATTTTGGGGTAGGTACCCCATGAGATCATCAAATGAGTGAATGAGTGAAAGTCGCTCAATCGTGTCCAAACTCTTAGGACGATCAAATGAGATAAGATATGTCAAGGATTTTGAATAATGCATGTGCTTACTCTATCACTTAACTCTCTAAGTCTGTTTTAGAAAGTGTGTCTTTCTCATGCTGTACTTACGCAGACTGTGGAGCCAAGCTGCTTGCGTGCCATATTCCCGCCTCTACGCTAGCATTGCTCCACTATATTGCCACTGTATGCTGGCGAGTCTGTCTCTCCCATGAGACCCTGGGCTCCATTAGGTTGTTTGGCTGCTGAAGCTCCAGGCCTGGCAAGTGACCTGGCAAACAGCAGGACCCGAGGGTGTATGCTGGGTGACCAAACTCAGGGCCAGCCCACGTGCACCCAGAGTGGTTTGTGCAGCCCCATCTTTCAGCACCCACACTTTCAGAGACACCCTGGGTCTTCACCCTTCATGACTCCCAGACTCCCAGTCAGCCACATTCAGGGGACCTTGGAGCAAACAGGCTCCTGCCTGAACTGGAAAACGGCTCTGCCCAAACCAGCTTCTCCAAGCTAGGGGGAGAGAATCCAAGATCCCGAAGGCAGCGGGGCCCTGCAGGCTCCCTGGATCAAGGCGCAAGTGAACCCTATTCTTAGCTGACAGCAGACGGCCCAGACATTCCTGGGGATTTCCGCATCGTGAGTGGCACCGGTGCACAGCAAGAGATCTAGAAAGAGGCCGGGTGCTTATCTGGGCCCTAGGGCCTGGAGTTAAGTGCCACCTCCATGGGCTCCCTTCAAAGAGTCCCATAGAAACTTCCCAGGTCCGTGGGGTACATGAACACAGAGCTGGGCTCCTGCAAATAAGTTCCCACTTTCCGTTAACTCTGTGAGGATCAACCTTTCAAATCCAGACCCCTTCTCTTCGACACACCTCCACACCTCACCCTCACCGTCTCTGGCGGTGCTGTAACTGTTCCCAAGGGCACCCTGGTTTACGCTCAAGGCTCCCCAGCTCAGCATCAGGACCATCCCGCGTCCAGTCGGACACTGGGCACCCTCTCGCCTCCCAACACCGCCGGGTCTACCCGAGCGCATCCACTGCTCCTCACCCCGACGGTCCAGGCCCCTCAGCCTCTCACCTGGGAGGCTGCCGTGCCTCCAACCCCGTCCTCCCACTTCCTCCCTCCTCCCCTCCAGAGCAAGCAGACCACGTTGCTCCTCTGTGGAGACTCAGCCTTGATTCCCTGAGGGCCCCCAGGTAAAACCCAACGTCCTCAGCGGACTTTCAACCATCCGCGCCTTTTATGATCCGCCCTGATCAGAGTCTTGAGCCTCAGCTCTCCCCAGTTCCCGTCTTCCACCCACAGGCCTCCAAGCTCCAGCCAGATGCAGCTGCACCGTCCCTTAAACCTTCCTGTAATCTTTGCACAGACTGTCTCCTCTGTTCCCGAGCTCTCTTCCATCCCTATTCTTTTCTCCTTCCGCTCATGATGAAGCCCAGGTTTCCTTCAAGAACTCATCTCTCACCTCCCCTTCCCCGTGAGGCCGAGCTCCTCTGAGCCTCGGCCCTTCTCCCCGGCCACACTGTTACACTCTGCTCCCAAGTCTGCCTCCCCCGTCAGGCTTGACCCACTCCGGTGTATCCTAGCGCGAGCTTAGGGCCACCACAGCTCAAGATTCAACGAAGGCAGAAACTAATAAATCACATGCATGTACACGTGTGTGCACACGTGTGTAAACATTCATGCACAAACACGCCAGAGAGACGGCAAAGGGTGCACGTGCTGCCACCTATGGGCAAAAAGAGCATTACATGCTTTCCTGCGCTCTGGACACCGGGAGCCCTCGACTTTCAGATTCACTGGGTTCAGAACTGTTGTTGCTATTGCTTCATTGCTAAGTCGTGTCCAACTCTGCGACCCCATGGACGCCAGGCTCCTCTGTCCCTGGGATTTCCCAGGCAAGAATAGTTCACCCCAGCTAACTCCAAGTCGGTCTGTTTCCCGTTTTGGACCTTAAGGCTGCCACAACTTAGAAACAAGGTCTGTAAACCACTGGCTTTAGTCCGCTGCCCACATGCCCCGTGGAGCCCTAAAGAGGGGTGTCTCCTTCCAGTAATCCCCGTCCTTGCCTGGGGCTCCTGTTTGCTGGGCTAGATCTTAGAGCTGCCCGCCCATGGGAGGAGCGGGTAGAGAGCTTGCGTTAGTGAAGGCGTATAAGCACCAGGACCCCCATCTGTTTGGCTGGCTAAAGAGGCGCTTTCTGCCCTGTGGGGGTGAAGGGGTGACTGGGGGAAGCGGGAACAGAGGTATTTTTCTCCCAAAAGACTGTTCCCAGATCGCTGAGAGGACCCTCAGATTTGGCGTGTGTGTGTGTGTGTGTGTGTGTGTGTGTGAAGTCACTTCAATCTTGCTGATTCTCTGCGACCCCATGGACTGCAGCCCGCCAGGCTCCTCTGTCCAGGAGACTCTCCAGGCGAGACCACTGGAGTGGGTGGCCATGCCCTCCTCCAGCCAGATTTGGTGAGGGTGTGTGATCCGTCCGGTGACGCCAGAAGAGTTCAGATGACACCAGTTGTCACTTTCTCAGCACCTACCAAGTGTGAATTCCGCACAGACACCATGTCTCATCCCCACAGCCCAGCCAGCAGCTGTAGGTTCAGAGAGGCGGAGTAATGCGCTCAGGGTCACACGACCGCAGTGCCCAAGCAGCTGGCACCGCGCCAGCCCGCCTGCCCGGTACCCCGACCACACTAAGTGAAGCTGGGCCTCTTGCTCACTAGACAAAAGTATAAAGCTCCAGTTACTCTAGACCAGGGGTCAGCAAACTTTTACTGTAAAGTGCTAGGATTTCTCTGGGGGTCCAGTGGTTAGGACTTTGTACTCCCACTGCGGGGGGCACGGGTTCGATCCCTGGTCGGGGAACTAAGATCCCGCATGCCATGTGACATGGCCAACATTTTTAAAAGGGAGAGAGAGAAAGAGACAAAAGACAGAGAAAAAAGCCAGATAGGAAATATTTTAAGGTGTGCAGCCACATATTCCTCCTTGTTTGGTTTTGGATTTTCCTTTTTATAATCTTTTAAAAATGTAAAAACCATTCTTAGCTTGGAGGCATACAAAAACAGGCTGGGGCTTCCCCAGGGCTGTAGTTTGCAGCCTACAGCTGTGAGACGGTCATACTTATAACCTTAAGTATAAAAACTTCTGGTGGAAATGTTTTATGCCAAACACCAGGCCCTTCAGCTGTATTTCTCCCCCCTTCAGATGGCATCCTAATGAGTCACTCTCTTCTAAAGAAGAGCCCTGCTCTGCTCTGAAATTAGGCAGCAAAATAATTCAAGAGCTGTTCAGATTCTAGAAACATAACTGTGGACCAAATACAGTTCACCTCAGTGCTATGAGATGACAGAAGCAAATACAATGGGTAGAAAGAACCTCAAGGATAAGATTTCAAGAGTTCTGGGCTCCAGTCTGGGCCTTGAACAAAGGATTTAGACTCTTACTAGGTGTCCCTGGTAGCTCAGCTGGTAAAGAACCCACCTGTGACTGCAGGAGACACAAGAGACATGGGTTCGATCTCTGGGTCGGGAAGATTCCCGGGAGAAGGTAACGGCAACCCGGTCCAGTATTCCTGCCTGGAAAATTCCACTGACAGAGGAGTCTGGCGGGCTACAGTCCACGGGGTTGCAGAGTTGGGTATAACTGAGCGCATGCGCACTCACACGTTAGATGTGGTCCCTGGACCCGCAGCATCTGCATTAGCCGGGAGAGCATTAGAAGTGCAGACAGGGACTTCCCTGGTGGTTCACTGGTTAGAACTCTGTGCTCCCAATGTAGGGGGCACGGGTTCCATCCCTGGTTAGGGAAGATGCCATGTGTTGCAAGGCCAAAAAAAAAAAAAAAAAGCAGTGTGAGGCCCCACTCCAGACCTACTGAACCAGAATCTGCCTTTTCACAAAATTCCCAGGTGATTTGGGAGTACGGTAAATTTGAGATACTCTAAAACGTCTCTTATGTCCAATCGCAACACTGCTGATAAAACCCTTCCCCGAGAAGAGAAAGGGTCCAAAGGTGTCTTTTTTGGTGTTGTAAAAAATAAGTCTCTCCCGGTATTCTCCTGGCAAGAATACTAGAGTGGATTGCCATTTCCTCCTCCAAGGGGTCGTCCCGACCCAGGGATGGAACCTGGGTCTCTGATGTTTCCTGCATTGGCAGGCATATTCTTTAACACTAGCACCACCCATGACCTCAAAAAACACCCCACTTCAGGACGCACATTCAAGAGACCAAGACCTGCCACTGAGTCTTGAAATTAAGCCTACGACCAGTGGAAAAGTAGACCCAGGTGGACAAGAGAAGGTGCCAGCCCTCAATTCATGGTAGGGGAACCGGCTAAAAAGGGAAATAACTTTCCCAGGACCACGCTGCCAGGACTGACTTGGGGTCTGACCACGGCCCAGTCCTTAATCTTCCCAGGCCTTGGCTTTATGATCACTGAAATCATTTTGGTTTAGATGAGTACTTTTGAAATCTCACAAGTGGTGGAGCAGCAATCAGAGAAAGTACTTTGAGCTTTAGGAAATTCACTTGCTCTCTCTGGGTCTGAGTATTCCTGGCCATGAAGTGAGGAGGTGGGACCAGGCAGCTTCTGAGGAATAACTGTAAGGGTCAGAATCTGGAAAGGGCGTCTAGGCGAGGAGGCAGCAGAAGAGGGGCCTTCTGCAGAGGGTGACCTCAGCCACCTCGGTGTCTGGAAGGTAAGTACTTACATCCTAAGCGTGGAGGCAGCTCAGTGACCAGGCCGAAGCTTAGCTCTTGTGCAAGTGCAAGGCAGAAGCTAGGGTGCGAACCAGCTTCTCCCTGCCTCTCCTGCCCAGGATCTTAATCGTTAGCGCTTGCTGATGCCGACTGTGCAAATCTACAGGTAGACCTCATTTTGGATTTCCCTGGTGGCTCAGACGGTAAAGCATCTGCCTACGATGTGGGAGACTCAGGTTCGATCCCTGGGTCAGGAAGATCCTCTGGAAAAGGAAATGGCAACCCACTCCAGTATTCTTGCCTGAAAACTCCCATGGACAGAGATGCGTGGTAGGCCCATGGGGTTGCAAAGAGTCGGCATGACTGAGCAACTTCACTTTATACCTCATTTTATTGCACATCAGTTTACTGTGCTTCATAGATACTACTTTTTTTTTTTCACAAACTGAAGGTTTGTGGCAATCTTTGAGCAAACGGTCTTGTGACATCATTTTTCCAATAGATTTGCTTACTTTATTTTTCTGCATCACATTTTGGGAATTCTTGCCATACTTTAAACTTTTTCATGATTATCATATTTGTTATGGTGATTGGTCATCGGAAATCTATGCTGTTACTTCCACAACTCTCTGAAGGCTCAGATGATGGGCAGCATTTTTTAGCAATGAAGTTTTTGAATTAAGGTATGTACCTTGTTTTTTGAGACGAAATACTGTTGCACTGAATAGGCTACAGCACAGTGTCAACGTAACTTTTACACGTGCTGGAGAACCAAAAATTTTGTATGACTTGCTTTATCGTGATATTCACTTTATTGCAGTGATTCGGAATGGAAACCTCAGTATCTCTGAGTTATGCCTGTATTCGCTAAAGGAAGAAATGTTTCAGAAGAATGGTCCCTGAGCCTTCTAACAGCACAGTTAGGCTTTATATAACCAGCCTCAGATGTTCCCCAAGAAAGGCTGATGGAAATGCGAACTGCTTTTCACTGAACTGAACAACCTTTCAAGGGTGGAAATTTGGCAAAATGTAGCAAAAGCTGTAAATGTGTGATTTTTGACTCAACGACTCCATTTCTTGGGCTCTCTTCTAGAAAACAATGAGAGAGGAATAGTTTATGCACTAGAATATTCACTGCAACACTGTTTACCAGCAGTCTGAATGCCTAATAACAGAAGATGTGAAGTGAATCACTCACATCATAGATATAATAACAGAGAATAACAAAAAAATCAGTCAGCATTTATCATTTTAATAATAAAAATGTGAAAAATTTTTTACAAATAAAATTCATTATTTTCTTTAATCACCCAGTCTATTAGAATTAAAGATTTTAAATAAACATGCATTTATCCACTTAGAGTATATTTTTAAAGTTCTTTAAAAAATTAAATTTAGAGTACTAAATAACATGAAAAAATATTTATGTTATAGCATTTGGGGGAAAAAAAAACGCAGAAAGTCGGAATAGAAGATTACAAATGTGGTATGACCACAGTCCTGTCGGGGGTAAAAGAAAATGTGCCGAAAATATTAGGAAGGAAATGCACCCAAATGTTAACACTGATTATCTTGTGTTGGCAGAATTATGGACAGTTCTTATCTTTAAATACTATTTTTATTTTCTACACTTTCTATCACAGTTATTATATTTATAAAAAGGAAAAAAAGCCATTGGAGAAGGGGAGAAAAAAGACATATGCTACGGGTATCCCACCCACACCACTCCGCCACGCCTCCGAAAGTAACCAGCATTTACTGAGTACCCACCAAGGGCCCAGCCCTGCCACAGCCACTAAAGAGGGAAAACTAAGGGCCGAGCCCCGCCCTGAAGGCCCACATATACTGTATATATATTCTTTGTTTGACAAATAAGCTGGGATCAAATGATATCCTTGCTGAAGTTGGAAAGAAAGAAGGCTGTTTGCTTAACCAGTTCAGCAGAATAAATAAATCCCCGCCCACTGGTGTGGCAGCTTCATCCCAGTTCCCTGAGAAGCTCCATGGCTCAAACTGCCTCTGGAGTCCCCCTTGGGAAGAGCACGTTTCAGGGATACGTTACAGCCTGGGAAAAAAACTGTTCATCCTGAGTCCAAGCATTGAAATCAAGAGGTGCAGAGGCTTGCCCTGAGACAGAACCAGGAAGGCACCAGAAAGCAGCAGGATGGGGGGCCTGGGAAAGAACCTCTCTGGCTACGTGGTCCCTGGGGACCCTGGGCAGGAACACTCACATCTCCAGACCTCAGTTTCCTCATCTGTAAAATGGGGCCTATAACAACCTCAGGGCTACTGTGAGGCTCAAAAAAGAGAAAGTAAGGCATTTCATTTCTCTGGGCTGAGCCAGAGTTTCCTTATCTGTAAGTAAGTGTTAGTCGCTCAGTGGTGCCCGACTCTTTGTGACCCCATGGACTGCAGCCCTCTGTCCATGAGCTTTTCCAGGCAAGGATATTGGAGTGGGTTGCCATTTTCTTCTCCGGGGGATCTTCCCAACCTAGGGATTGAACCCAGGTCTCCTGCATTGCAGGCAGGTTCTTTACTGACTGAGCTACAAGCTAAGTTCCTTATCTGTAAAACTGAGTAAATTATCTCCTCCCTAGAGAGCTGTTAAAAAGATTAAACAAGGTGGAAAAATGAAAAGTGAACACAGACAGTAAGAATGCCACAGACAGGGGTCCTCACCCTTACTGCTTGTAGGACAGGAGAATGGGACACATGCATGAATCCTAGGCCTCAACTGCCTTATCTGTAAAATGGGCAACCAACTGGATGAGCAAAGACCCAGTTTATAAACAGTAGCCGAATCTCCAGCCGACGCTGGTGCAAGTCACTCAAACAAGGGTGACTGCTGTGGGCTCACTTTATGCCTAGAGAGGTGCAGGTCCCATGTCCCTGCAGTGAGCACAAAGCCCTCCGACTCAGAGGCCCCCAGAGCTGGGAAAGCGTGACATTATTCTGCCCGCCCGCCGAACGCCAGGTGGACGCTGGGGCCCAGCGGAAGCACGGACTAGCTCAGGTCCCAGTATTTTGTCAAGTGGAAAAACCAGGCCTCAAGCCCAGGCCTTCTGCTGGCCAGCCTTGCCCATCACACCCCCCGCTGCCCCCTGCCCTGCCCTTAAACTGCTGGCGCGGCCCGGGGCGGGGCAGGGGAGGGCGGTCCGTGCCGGCAGCGGCGGGGTGGGAGGGAAAGCCCGAGAGCGGCAGGAACCCGGCCTGCCTGCGGTCTCCGAACTCACAAACCACATCAGGCCGAAATATGACACAGGCTCACTCGGTTGGAAGGGAGGAGATATTTTTACTTAACATCCCCCAGCTGCCTGAACACTGGCCTCTTTCTTTCCCTCCCGCACAAAATGCATAGCTCCTGGGACCAGGTTCTCCCTGCTTCTGCGGCATTTTCTCAGGAAATAACCATGGGGAGGGGCGGGTGGGGGGAGATGCTGCCCATTCTCCCGGCTTCCTCAGAAAGCTTTCCTGAGCAGGGACTCCAAGGGCGAAAGGAGGCTGGGCCCCCAGCCACCTCTCTGAGTGAACCTGGGCAAGTCTGTTCTCTCAGAGCCTGGATTTCCTGAAATGGAGGAAAGATGGACCTACACTCTGAAGTCCTGTAGACAGTACAGCAAAGCGTGAGTTTACCAGCAGTCCCGAGAGGCCCTCCAGGCCTAGGCTCCCCACGCCACGCACACTGATTAGCATCCCTCATCGCGGCCCCAGCAAAACTCGACCTTCAGTTCTCATAATGTCAGGACTAGATGGCTCCTCCAGTAGAACATTTAAGGCAGTGATTAAGAGCTATAGCCCTCCAGTCAGACCTCCAGAATCCTAGCACTGACACCTAACTGCCTCACAAGCCAAAGTACATTCCTCAGCCTCTCTGAGCCTCAGTTACCTCCTCCATAAAAGCGAATAACAGGACCTAACTCAGAGACGTGATAGTGAAGAACCAACAAAGTAATTAAGGCCCCAGCGCTTGGTTTACTAAAAGGTAGCTTTTTATCATGGAGACCAATATCATGGAGACATCCCCCCATTTTACAGATGAGGACACTGAGGCCCCGTGAGCCGGGACTTGCCCAAAGTCACTCAGAAGAACTCAAACTACAGCTCCACTCCTACGTCAGTGCATCTAACTTCTCTCAGTTCTGCCATCTCTAATAACTAATACGCACGCTCAGAGAGTAGATACGGGCTGTAAAGCTCTCTTGAAGAAAACCAGAGACCAGCGCCCCAGCAGGGGATGACAGACTGCAGAAACCGTCTCTATGACCTGACGACGTCTCACCAGAGGCCAAACTGCCCACACGGCGTGGGGAGAAGGGACCCTCTGGCACTGGATGGCTAAGAAGTGTGACGGCATCCAGTCTTCAGCTCTTGCTTGTGGCAGTTCCGCAGAACTGCACACACAGGGGTCAGCAGGGGCCACCTCTGGGGCAAGAAGGGGGTTAGAGGGATGAGGCGTACTCTATACTCTTCTCTAGGCTTGAATCTTCTTTTTTTAAGAGTTTATTTTCAATTGGAGGATAACCGCTTTACAGTACTGTGTTGTTTTTTGCCAGACATCAACATGTATCGCCCACAGGTGCACGCATGCCCCTCCCTCCCGAGCCTCCCCCCCACCTCCCGCCCCAGCCCCCTCCTCCAGGCTGTCACAGAGCCCCGGATTTGACCTCCCTGGTCACACCGCAAGGCTTGACTCTCTAACAATATTTCTTTGCTTTAAAAGTAAAACTCAATACTGAAAATCTCAGAATAACTTGGCAACCTTGTACAATAGCTATAAGCCCACTGCTTGTTTTTAAATAAAATTTACTGCCAGTTCTGACGGGTTCTCCAGCTGGGATTCCACTCTGGTCCATCCCGTGGCCATTGGTCTGGTCCAGACCTGCGCTCTCTTTCACTTGACCATCCAACAGCTCTCTAAGGAGTCACTGAACCTGCAGTGTACCCCTTCCAAAGCATCTGCTACATCAGCCACCAGATTGCTGAGAGCTGTGATCACTGCCGTCAGGCTAAAGTCCAAGCCCTTAGCTGACAATCTAGTTCCCTCTTGATTTACAGCCTCAACTCCCACCACTCCATCTTTCCCTCATCTGCCATCCTCGCCGTGTGGATTGCTCAGAAAACCCCAGCGTCTTTGCAGGAGCTGTTCCTGCCTCTTAGCATGTCTTACCGCCCATCGCTTTATCTTCTGGGCAACTATTACTCATTTCTGAGGTCTGGGTGGCCCAAACAGACTTAGTCACCCCTTTATAGGCTGAAGTTAATTCTCAGTATTGCAGCTTGTTCCGACCTCTATAGATGAGAAGCATCTTGAGGACAAATATCTTTGCCTTCCTCAAGGCTCTTGGGCCCTCACAGGGCAAGACACTGAACACAGGCCCTGAAGAGTGCTGAATCAAGGAAGAAGGGAAAGAAGGAAACCCCTCCTGGGTGATGCCTGCTTTTCCAAATTCATGTCCGTCCCCAGTAAAAAAAGACTATGGAAAATTCTGGAGTAAAGTTCCTTTCCCAGATTCACACGGAAACCTTTTTTGCTGCGAAACTCACCCGGGTGCCAATTCAAGCTCCCCCGGCTGTTTACGATTGCCCCGGGATTTATAAACAGTGAGGCCCCAAGAAGGAAAATGGAGTTTCAAGGGAACTGGAAGCTGACGGTCCCCGCTCCCAACCTTCCTCCTCCGCTCCAAGCCTCTTCCCCTTAATTAACATCCCCAAGAAACATCAAGCAGCACTCCAGAGTGTGAGTGTATCTTGGAGGTGTGTGTGCGTGTGTGTGTGTGTGCGCGCGTGCACGCAGTGCTCAGGGTCTTAGTGAATGGAACTCGAGACTCCAGAAGAGTCTGAAGCCCCAGAAGCTAAAAGCCAGCCAGGTGCAGATGGCCCTGGGGCCCAGGCCTGCCCCTTCCTCACTGTGAGTATCAGCCGCTCACCCACTCTCAGGGCCCTGCAGTTTTCTCAACTGTGGAACCAGGCTGGTGAGATTCCATCACGCTGTGGTCACTGTAATCGCAGTGCAGCGAGTTCATAGGGCTCCAGGAGAGCCCACCGGTCCTGGGAGAGCAGGACCCGAGGCTCACGCCTCAGAAAAGTCCCTGGAGGCCCTGGCTTCCACCACAAGCAGTCACCCCCAGGGCACCCTGACTGTCCTCGGCTCTCCGGAGTTCTGGGTGTCGTAAAGCTGTCCTCTCTGTTTTGAGTTATATGTGAGGGCGGGATAAAGGGCGGATGTCTGGGTGTCTGAGGCCGACGCTCCCTGCAGCCCTGCCAGCCTCCTCGGCCCGGGGCCTTGCCTTTGGCCACTGCCGAGAGCAGGCGGGCTGCGCCCGGCCAGGGGACACGCTGTATTCTGATTCCGAGGCTTCTGGACCCAAGCAGAGACGGGGCCCCAGGGAGAAAGGCTGGTTCCAATCCCTGTCCTCAGCTCTGAGTTTCAGTGTGAGTCAGGGAAGGGCCCGCGCTCCGCAGGGCGGAGGGACGGACAGCGCCGACAGGTAGCAGAAGCAAGCCGATTCCAGACCAGCAAGAGGAAGAACTTTCTAACAGTCCTGGGCCCAGAAAGCGGAAGGAGGTTGGGGCGGGGAGTGGGGGGGGCTCATCGCCAGGGGAGCGCAGGCCAAGGCATTAATTCTGGAGATGCGCGAGGCAGACTCCCCGGCGGAGCCGCCGCCCAGACCGCGGCAAGCTGGAGACCACCTGCCGGCGAGTGCGGGGCTGCCCCGGGCCCACGCACCGCACCGGCGCGAAGCGGGTCAGAGTCAGCTGGAGCGCACCGCGGGGCCTGTGCGTGGAGGCCTGGATCCCCTCACTCCCTCCCGAGCCCCCCCAACTCTCCCCGGCCCCCGGAAGACCGCAAGGTGAGGCGGCTGGGGAGCCCTTTTTCCGCGATGCTGCGGCTGCTGGGCCGAGCTCCAGGCGCGGGCGAGCTCGGCCCGCGCGAGGAGGGACAGAGGGCCCAGAAGCCCGGATCCCCGGGTGCCCCGGGGCGCGGTCGCTCCCCTCGCCTACCTGCGGCTGCGGCGCTGGCGACGGCGGCGGCTGGGTCCAGCTGCGCTCCGCTGGCTCCGGGCGCGGGGCCGGGAGGGCAGGGCGCGGGCGGGGGCCGCCCTCGGGGCGGGGCCGCCGGGCGCGGGGCGAGGGGGGGAGCGCCGGCCCCGCCCACAGGCGGCCGGGAGAACGGCGACTGCGGCTCCGGACCCGCCCGGACGTGCCCTTTGCCTAAGGAAAGGATCGGGCTACCTGCTTCACCCGGGAGGAAACTGAGGCCCGGAGCCGGGGGGAGATCGACAGGAGCCTGGGAAGAGGGGAGGAGACTCGGGGGGCGCCTGGAGCTGCGCTGGGGCCAAAGAGCTCAGTTGGGATGGGCAGCCTGCGGGATGAGATTCAGCGCCGGGAGCGGGTGGGCTCCAGGAGGCAAAGCCCTCAGGGGATGACCTGGGCAGTCCACAAAAGCAGAAGAGGAGGGTGGGCATCAGGGAGACACCCTGAAGGGAGCAAAGGAGCAGAATGAGTCCCGGTTGCCTTCAGAAACGAGAAATACACGAAATGCCAAAGCGCAGGCCTGTCCTTAAAATGTTAAGCTGGGGCTTTGGAGTCAGACCACCTGGGCTTGACCCCTTGACACCTACTAGTCCTGAAACGTTGGGCAAGTGACCTAAGGTATCAAAGTGTCAATTTCCTTATCTGTAAAATGGGCGTCAAAGTTTCCTCTTCATGTGTCTGTTGGGAAGACGTAATGAAAGAAAGTCTCTTAACACCGTATCAGGCACTGTGAGTTCTCTGTAAATGGAAGGTTTTATTAGTGTGATGGCAGATATTATTTTAGGTGACAGAGCAAATCCACATTGTCAAAAAGATGAATGCAAGATCACTTCTGAACAAATGTAGTATTTTATTTATCGCAATAGCATCTCTTGCATTTGAGAGAGAGCCAGTATGATGGATAAGGGATTCCCAGGTGGTTCAGTGGTAAAGAATCCACCTGTCAATGCAGGAGACATAAGAGACACAGGTTTGATCCCTGGGTGGGGAAGATCCCCTGGAGAAGGGAATGACAACCCACTCTAGTATTCTTGCGGGGAAAATCCCATGGACAGAGGAGCCAGGCAGGCCCCAGTCCGTGGAGTCACAAGAGTTGAAACGACTGAGCAGGCACGCATTTACAATGGAACAGGGTGTAGAACAGCCTCTGACAGTCTTGCTGCACGTGTGAACTCCCTGTCTCTTGAGCTGCCCTGTGACTCCAAGTTGGGAGACCCACATTACAGGAGATGAGACCAGAGGACTGAGGTGTCCATTCCCAGCCTAGGTGCTGGGAGCAGCCCCGTGTTCAGCTGGGCAAATCTCCCTCCAGCACAAGAGAAAACACACAAAGTCAATAACTGCTGGGTGCTGGGAATCAGACAGAGAATCTGGTGTTATTTAAGTAGCAGAGAGGCTAAGGGCACAGCACTCACTTCCTGGTTTTTCCATTAAGTAGCAGCCAGGGAAGCCACAGGACCTGGAGGTACCCAGCCTGGTTCTTCCCCTGCCGCAGCGGCTTTCTACATCTCTAGTGATGACAGGAACCATTTCTTGAACGCTTGGGCCATGCTCTGGGGTTCCCGAATGCTCCCAATCTTCATCCTCACCTCCTTGCCTGCTTGATCCTCCCCCTCCCCCGCACACTCCCCGCACACTCCGCCGCCGAGGTGGGCATCCCCGTGTGCAGTTTTCAGACGAGGAGACCCAGGCACCGGGAGGGTTAAGCAGCTCTCCTGAGCTCACACCAGTGACACTGGACGCATCTGGGGGCTTGGCCCCCTCTCCTTTGCTCAGCGTCCTCTGTCACACTGCTGCTCCTCCCAGCTGGCTTGGGAAACTGTCCAGTTCCACTTCCTCTGAGAAGTGAAGCAAGGTGCCTCCGCTCACCCGCAGGACGTCTCCTGCTCTCTCTCTCCCCACCGCCTGCTTTTTCTGGAGGCAGCCTGTGGGACAGGTGGGGAGAAAGGCATAAACACAGACTGTTCGGCTCTCAGCTCTCTGATTACAGCCCCTGGCACACACATGACCTGGAATTATCGAACGTGCCATTTCCACCCCCAGCAACTTCTCTCGGGCAAAGAGAGGGAAACCTCTGAGTCTGAGTGTCCAGAGAACTGGGAAGTACGATGTTGGGAGGGAGGCGACGTTGGGAACATCTAGTCCCACCCCTCATTGTAGAAGTGGGGAAACTGAGGCCAAGAATGCAGAGAGGCTTGCCCACAGAACCCTCTGGTGACTCCATTTGGTACTGGAGAAACCCATACGTCTAGGTTCTCACGGGAAATAATTTAAAATAAGGATTATGACAACAATAGTGACAGTATGACATCGGAGGGCCAAGCAAATCCCTAGCACTTTACTCTTTGTGCATCAACAGGACAGTGTGTGTCTCACAGCTAATCAGGATGCATCTTGGCCTGACCCTTTAATCAGGGTCAGGTCTGCCTGGCATGGATGTGTAGATATCCTCTCTTGTTGCCTTTTTCTCATTTCTTTCTGGACTCCTTTTGTACTCCTTTTTGTACACTACCCCATAGGTCTAGGGGTCAGTAAAGGTTATTTGCCCCATATCTCACCTTCAGAGTGAATGTCTTCTTGTTCTTGCTGACATGATTCTCCTCTCACGGAAGCACTTTGACGTCTTTTGTCAGAAGACCACTTCTTTCCTGGGAGTGAGGATGGGGGAGACAAAAGCCACACCCAGGCCATGCAATAGACAACTTGGGGGCACCCATTCCCTCTTCTGAGACTGCCTTTCCCCACCCACAGGGGTGGCCCTCACTTGGCCCCCATGATTTCATTTTAACTCCTAGCCCACTCCAAACACATTGACACCATTAGGAGCGACACCACCACCAAGCTAGACTATCAGAATGTGGAATTACAGTTTGGAACAGAACAATCCTGGTTAATTAACTGGGCCTGTGAGGACCAGCCATCTGTGAAGGCCAGCTTATTAAGACAAGACTTTTTAAATATAATTTTATTTATTTATTTTTGGTGTGCTGGGTCTTCCACTGCTGTTTGGGCTTTTCTCTAGTTGCAGTGTGAGGGCTTCTCATTGTGGAGGCTTCTCTTGCTGCGGAGCACGGACTCGAGGGTGCTCCCGCCTCAGGACTTGCGGCTCCTCGGCTCTGAGAGCTCAGGCTCAGTAGCTATGGCACACGGGCTTAGTTGTTCTGCAGCATGAGGGATCTTCCCGGACCAGGGATCGAACCTGTGTCTCTTTCATTGGCAGGCAGATTCTTAACCACTGAACCACCAGGGAAGCCCAACACAACTGTTTTTTGAGCAGTGAATGCCTTGTATCAGGTTCCTAGAAGCTAAGCCCAAGTGGAGATTTTGTGCAAAGGGAGAATTGAAGAAGTGCTCCCAGGAGATCCGGGAACGCCCCAAAGGCCCCAGAGCTGGGATGCAACTGGGCCTCGGGGTCAGACTGGAAGCAAGGCCTGAGCACTAAGGAAACCCAGCAAGGACTGTCACTCCATCCTTCGTATCTCCCCATCTGCTTCGCTGCTGTGCCTCACGTCAGAAAGGAACCTCTGCTTTCCACAAAGTGACTTTTACCAGCAGTGAGCGGGACTCACTGTCTGTGGCCCACACGCCAGCTTTGTCAGATGCCTACCGTTTATCCAGCTGACTCTAGCCGAGTGGTGGGATCAGACTGCCCCAAACTGGCCGTTCCCTCTGTAACCAGTGGGTGGACAGAAAAGGGGAAAGGAAGCCAGGCAGAGTGAACAGCTTCCCTCGGGGGAAGGCCATGAAGAGTAAGAATGGGGGTAGAAATGGGATGGCATCTTTCGCTGAGGGCGCAGACTAAGTGAAGACGTGGAGGCTGGGGGAAACCAAGCCTGTGGAAAGGAAGGAGCCTATTATTTGCTTCGGCCTGGGCGCCTTTGGTGGTGTGCCGGAGCCAACTTGAACTGGCTTACAAGAGCTGCTTGTTAAGTTTCCAGGAATTTTTACAGCTAGCTGTTAAACACAGTCTTCAATAAAAATTAATGTTTATATGACTATTATTAAAAAATCATAAAGGTGATAATGTCTCAGAACCTGTCACTTGCTAATTATTTTACTCTCTTATGATCTGTAGGCTTCCTTGATAGCTCAGTGGTAAAGAATCTGCTTGCCCTGCAGGAGACCAGGGTTCCATCCTCTACTGGTTCGATCCCTGGGCCGGGAAGATCCCCTAGAGAAGGAACTGGCAACCCACTCCAGTGTTCTTGCCCGAGGAACCCCTTGGTCAGAGGAGCATGGGGGGCTGCGGTCCATGGCGTCGGGAAAGAGTCAGATACAAGTTAGCAAGTAAGCAACAGCTATGATCTCTCTATGCGCTCCAGGATTTTGTTTTTAGCTATTTATCTATATGGTAAGCATACTACGATAAGTAGTGTGCTGTTCCCCATTACTTCCCAGCTTCACATTCAGTGATGTCATACTGGCAACCTGAAATCAACCTTGGTGGGGTTATTTACACCAGGGAAATCAGCAGAGGCTGCAGAGATCAGAGCTTCCCTTCTTCCTGACTTACCCCACCCTCCAATCCTACCCAAGAGCCTGTTTAGCATTTAGCAGCACCCTGGGTTTCCCCATCCAAATCTCTGCGTTGAGACTGCCTGTTTATGCGCCTCTCCTACTCACCGATTGGGCTCTCGGTAGAAGGAAGAAGTGTGTTTGCTTGGTTTGTTAATATATACTTAGTGTCAAACAGTGCCTGGCACAGAGCTGGTGCTTAGCAAGTTTTTACTAAATTAATTAATCAATAAAAGAGGGAAACGAGATAAGTTTGGTCAGCAGAGTGAGTTGGGATGCGTCAGAAGGACTCAGGAGACGGCTGCACTTTGAATTTCAAGAGCTGCCAATCCTAGTGTCTTCTGAATGCCCGGAGGAGGAAGCTGTGTGTCTTACTATTTTAATGTGAAGTTAGAAGGACGGGTGCCGTACGGTCACTGTCAGCTCAGTCCTAAGCTATAGTTTATACATTTGCACATCACTGGAATTCCTAAAAGGCCTGATTCTGTAATTGTGCCCCACACATGCCGATAAGATGCTGAACACCATGAGCTTCAGAGAGGATTCTGATTCTGATTCCCTCGCCATCCAGCCTCCCAGGTTGGATTTTTAAGGAAATTTCAAAAGCATCCAGACGCCCTTCTTCCGTCTGCCGTGCATGTCACTGCCATCTGCAGCTACACATGGCAGGTCCTAAGACAGTAAATAGCACTTTCAGCAACAAAACTAGAATTGTAATTATAAGCACCACTTCGGGAATGCTTTTTGGTCACTTTACTATTTCAAGTAAGTCTTGCAGCTACCTCCAAGTTAGGTATCAACTTCAGTATTACAAATAAATAAACAGGCTCATGAATAATCCCAAGGAGATCAAACCAGTCCATCCTAAAGTAAATCAACCCTGAATATTCATTGGAAGGCCTGATGCTGAGGCTGAAGCTCCAATACTTTGGCCACCTGATGCGAAGAGCTGACTCATTAGAAAAGACCCTGATGCTGGGAAAGATTGAAGGCAGAAGTCTCGAGAAGGGGACAACAGAGGATGAGATGGTTGGATGGCATCACCGACTCGATGGACACGAGTTTGAGCACGCTCTGGGAGTTGGTGATGGACAGGGAGGCCTGGCGTGCTGCAGTCCATGGGGTCGCAAAGAGTCAGACACGACTGAGTGGCTGAACAACAAACAGGCTCAGAAAAGGGAAGGAACCTGACTGAGGTGGGTGAGTGGCTGTCTGGGATTTGAACATTGGTCTGTCTCCAAAGGCCAGGCTCTTTCTACAGCCAAAGTGAAAGTCAAGGGGAAGATAAAAACCTTTTCCATGCCTCCTATTCATGGTCAGGAATTTTGCTTCTCTTCATCTTGACAGTATTAGACTGAGGTTGGGCCCTTTCCTGTACATTTTATATAATGTTTCATGAACACTCACTATTTCTTTATGTGGAAAGTACCTGGAGTTGTTTAAGAAATGTTAGCCTGTTTTAAGAAAAATTGTAAACTGCTGTGCTATACAAATAAAAAGTAATTCATAAAACCCCTTACACACACACACACCAAAAATAAAACCCTTTGATACAGTGCTATTTTTGTATTCTTTTATTCTGTACCCACACAGGAAGTTCATGCTTTTGGTTTTTTCCTTATTTATTATTTACTTACTGTTTTTCTGCGTACAAGCCCTGTGCCTTGGGCAATGGGCATGGAGATGAATCAGTCATAGACTCAACCTCTGCAGGGCCTGTGGCCAAGGAAACGGACAATTCCAGTAGGGTGTTATAGGAACTAAGAAAGAGGAAGCTCAGGGTGAGGATGTGAGGAGAGGTTGGGGAAGAGGATCCGAGAAGACTGCAGAGAAGGAGATGAGCTGGACCTTGGAATGTCCCTCTTTGTGCCTCGGTTTCTTTATTTGATAACTGTCCGCCTCAAAGAGTGGTGGGAAAAATGAAGTGAAATTATCCATGTTAACTGCTAGCTGCAAGGCCTGGGGCGTAGCAGGGGCTTTATAAACAGAAGCTGGTATCATTATGGGAAGCCTGCAGGTAATGACGTGGAGGAGTTAAGATGGGTGAGCTTGTGCCAACGTGTCTGGAATGCAAGGTACCAGACTGAATTATGAAAGATGACGCCGGATAGCAAGAGGACAAATCGTCATAGTTTCCTGTTCTGGGCAATATCTCCTTCAAATCTGACAGCAGTTCCTCCGACTGGCACTATTTTCACTCCCAGTTCACAGATGGAGAAACTGAGGCTCAGAGAAGTGAAGTTCCTCATTTACATTGCACCGCTGGGAAATGGCAGGACAGGACGAAAATCCAGATTTCACTCCCAAGCCCCTGCCTCCCGGGGGGGTCTGAGAGCAGCCCAGGCTGAAAGGACGGGGCAGCGGGCAACTGGCTCTCCTGCCGTGGAGCCACGCGGCAGTAGCCGGATGAAGGAGTTTCTGCGGAGGGGCGCAGGGGCCTGCTGGCCTCGCCGCCCTTGACGGCCAGGGATTTAGCAGGAAGAGCTGGCTTTTGTTCTCGATGAATCAGCCCTGCTGTTTCTGAAAGCCCAGCCCCACTCCTCTGGGCTCAGCGGACCAGAAGGCATTCAGCTGTCCCTGCAGGTCACCAGTGGGGTGGAGCGGGCCGCGCTGGGCGCCCTGGACCGCCCCGTTTGCAGAGTTATAACATCGCTGTGTGGAACAATGGGCTTTTCAGTGGCTGGGCTGCATCTTGGGTTGCAAGTCGTGGTAGAAACACAATCACGCCATCAATGCATTACCTTCTTTGGGCTTTGAGGAAGTAAAAAAACAAACAACAAAAAGTCACCCATAACAGCTGATTCGGTTGCAGTCATCCCCAACCTTTTTGGCATTGAGGATGGATTTCGTGGAAGACAATTTTCCCACAGACCAGGGTGAGGGAGGATGGCTTGGGGATGATTCAAGCACATTAGATTTATTGTGCAATTTATTTCTATCATTATTCCATCAATGTCACCTCAGATTAGATCTAATTAGGCACTAGATCCTGGAGACTGGGGCCCCCTAGGTTAAGGTTTTCGTCAAAAGTTGATCTCGTGCCTCCACCTTCCGGCTCCCCCACCTTCCCTTTCCCTTCCCCCTATTCCTCTGGGCCTCTCTCTTTCTTTCCCTCTTACTTCTTCTCCTCTTCTTTCTCACTGCTGTTTCAGCAGTGGCAGTGCTTTGCTGAAGTCCAAATAGCCTTGCCCAGGGAATTAGAACACCTGAGTTCACTCCCAGCCCCACCTCTAGCTTGCAGGTTGATTCTGGGCAAGTCAGCACTCCTTTGAGCCTCCATCGTCTCCGTGGCAAATTGGGACAATAGAACGAATCACCTCTGAGAAAGTTTACATTCCTGTTGCTGTTTAGTCTTGAAGTTGTGTCCGACTCTTTGCGACCCCATGGACTGTAGCCCGCCAGGCTCTTCTGTCCATAGGACTTCCCAGGCAAGAATACTGGAGTGGGTTGCCATTTCCTTCTCCAAGGGATCTTCCCGACCCAGGGATTGAGCTGGAGGGGGATCGAACCCATGGGTGATCGAACCCTCGTCTCCTGCTTGGCAAGTGGATTCTTCACCACTGATTGCACCTGACTCATAAACCCTGGCGCTTTTCCAGCCCTGTCTTCTACGGCACTGGCCCCAGGGAGAGCCAGAGGGCCTCTGTCTTGTAAGATCTATTCAACTGTCCTTCAAAACGTTAGAAACTTCAGGTGAAATTACTCTAGGTTGTTTTAATTTATAGTTGTGATTTGTAAGACTGTCTTCAAAAATTCAAATGTGCAAATGTGACCACTTCTTTTTTTCTCAAATCAAAACCACCAACTTGAAAAGGGCCATACCTGATTAACAAGAAACACCATCCTTCATCGATGGAACCTTCCTCCCCAGCATGTTCCCTGGAGCTCCAAGGCTGAAGCAACCCCAGCAGGGGAGGTTCCGTAACCCCCACCACAAGCAGGCAACCTGGAGTTTGCTTTCTCCCTGGTGCGGGCGTGCTGTATTGACCTTGACCTTGGACAGGTGGTCCTGCAGGTCCAGGTCCCCGGGCGGGTGCCAGGGGTCTCCAGGAGCAGTCCAGCTCTCTCGCTGGACATCCCACACCCCATGTTCAATTTCTCATACAGCCATTCTTCAAGGTTGTAGCCTGCCGGGAGTCCATATCAAAATCTGTGTGCATTTCTGCCCTTTGGGGCTCCAAACCTCTTTTTATTTTTGGTCTCCAGGTGTCTTACCTGTCCCCCTTAAGGGGGAGCAAACTTTAAGCAGTTAAAGGTGAGTTACCCAGAGGGGACCTTTAAGCTCATCTTTCCCTAGAGACGAAAAAGAAAAACACAAATCTTCAGTGGGCAACCCGTAACACTCTTTTAAAGTATACAACTTGACCATGGCATAAAATACAATCAGTACCGTCTGGTTTTATGAGACCCATGGAAAGCTGTGCGAACCTTATGTGCCGAGGGCCATAGGTTGGTAAGCTCTATATTTTATCACCATCTAAATTCCAAGCGTTTTCAGCCAGGCTTTGGTGGCCGCACATGATCTGGCCTTGCTTTATCGCTGCAGCTCCATCTCGTCCCCTCCCACCTGAACCCCTCCCGCCTGAACGCTGTACTCCTTTGCCACTGAATCATCTGTTGATCTTCCAGCAGACCCTGATTTTCCGTCACCTCGACACCTTCAAACTTTTCTACCCCAGTTCTCTCTCTCTTAGGATTGCCCATCTTGACGTCTCCCCCTGTTTAACTCTCCCCTATTTTTTCAGATTTAACTTGGGGGGAGCTCTCTAGCAAAGCCCTCCCCAACTCCTCCAGCATACATTATACCGCCTGCCCCTCCCTGCTCCCACAGGCCCCTCCAGTGCCTCCATCGTAATACTTCCTGGACCGTTCTGTGAAAACAGGGTACCCCGTCCTTATTATTTTTCATCCCCAAACCTTGCTTAATTCCCTTACAAATGACAGTTATTTGTAATGAATTAGTTACTGGTGTTTTGCTGAAGCTGAAGCTCCAATACTTTGGCCCCCTGATGCAAAGAACCGACTCATTGAAAAAGACCTTGATGCTGGGAAAGATCAAAGGCAAAAGGAGAAGAGGGCAAGAAGATGAGATGGTAGATAGCCTCACTGACTCAACGGACATGAATTTGAGCAAACTCCAGGAGACAGTGGAGGGCCGAGGAGCCTGGTGTGCTGCAGTCCATGGGGCTGCAAAGAGTCAGGCGCGATTTAGCAGCTGAACAACAACAGCAGCAATTGCTTACTGTCTTTCTCACTAGACTGTGAGCTCCTTGAGGGCAAGGCCAAATCTCTAATTCTCTACTGTCCGTGACAGTGGCCAACCCAGCATCCTGGGTTGTGTAGACCGTCTGCACGCACGTTACACTGCATTGAAATGACACTAATCGGACTGTGTTATAATCATCTCTTTATGTTTCTAGTTCTACCAGCAAACCCCTCATGGGCAGGCACCATGTGTTGCTCACTATTACGCTTCCAGCGTCCAACACAGAGCTAGGCATACAACAGAAGACTAGGAAATGTGAAATGAATAAACAAACGAATGAATTAAATGAATAAGAAGCAGAACTAATGTGAAGGCAGGATGAACAGATGATCAAATAAAGGTATTCAAACAACCTTTCTGAAACAAACAATTGATAGCTGTTACTTTTACTATTTGAAGTAAATATAAGCCTCCTCTCTTGATTCTGTCTGCTTATACTACTGGAAAAAAATTATAATGGAGCTGGTCAAGGCTAACCTTTAAAAAACAATCACCACAGAAATCCAATGACGGGAGTAATGAATAGGTAAGACATTGATATCAATTTACATCAATTAGTAAGGTTAAGCTACTGGCTCAAACTGTCTGCTTCCTTAGCAACTTCTAGATTTGTATCGAATGTCACCTGTTGGCTTTTTCCAAGTTTCATACTTAAAACAGTTTGAGTCATTGTAACAACCCTGAAATGCGTGTGTGTGTGTGTGTGTGTGTGTGTGTGTGTGTGTGTGTGTGTGTGTGTAAAGGGGATACACTCTTTCTTCTCTACTACTCACAAAGAACTTTCTTTTGTCACCAGATGTGGAGGTTTTTTCTCCACACTGACAAGTCTGTGACACCAGCTGGGGTTCTACAATTCAGTCCGACTCTGACATTATCTACTTGGAATTAGGGTCAGATCCCACACGTTCAAGACAGGCCCACAGGACTGCCCACGGTCCCACCTCAGAGGCCAAACACAAGCCCTAGGCTCCAGGACCTCTGGCCGACCAGCTGTAAGTCAGGGGTTCTCATGACCCTCTCCTCTGATTTGATCATTTGACTGCAGTTTAGATCCTTGCGTGCTCAGTCGTGTCCGACTCTTTGTGACCCCACAGACTGTAGCCCACCAGGCTCTTCTGTCAATGGGATTTTCTGGGCAAGAATACTGGAGTGAGCGGCCATGCCCTTCTCTAGGGGATCTTCCCGACCCGGGGATTGAACCCGAGTCTTCTGCACTGCAGGCAGATTCTTTACCACCGAACCACCGTGGAAACCCGATTTACTTACTAGGTGACCAGTTTATAACAAGGAATACAGGGGAAAGACTGAAGGCAAAAGGAGAAGGGAGTGGCAGAGGATGAAATGGTTAGGTAGCATCACCAGCTCACTGGACGCGATGTTGCACAAACTCCAGGAGACAGTGGAGACAAAAGAGGCTGGCGTGCCACAGTCGATGGAGTCTCAAAGGGTCGGACACAACTCAGTGACTGAACATCCACACCAGTCAGGAACAGCCAGATGGAAGAGAGACACTGGGCAAGACATGGAAGAAGAGGTGCCAGGCGCCCACGCCCTCTCTGGGGCCCCCACGCTCCCAGCAGCTGTATGTCTTCGGCAACCTGGAAGCTCTCAGAACCTCAGAGTTCAGGAATTTTTATGGAGGCTTCATTACGTAGGACGATCAAGTGTTAACTCAGGTTCCAGCCCTTCTCCAAGGATGAAAGTTCCAAACTTCTAATCACAGCTTAGTTTTTTCTGGTGACCCACTCCCATGCCGAAGCATCCATGAGTTTACCAAGAGTCTCCTCATTAGAAAAATAGGCACAGCTACCCACCCAAATTCTCCTCCTGAAAACAACAGACACTCCTATCACCCAGGACATTCCTAAAGATTTAGGAGCTCTCTGTTGGGAACCAGTATCAAAGACCAAACATTAGCACAAAAGATGCGCGTAGGGACTTCCCTGGTGGTCAGTGGCTGCCACCCCATCCCCCCAATGCAAGGGGCCTGGGTTCAATTTCTGGTCAGGAGACTAGATCCCGCATGTTACAACTGTGTGTGTGTATATATATATATATACACAGGCATATATATAAGCAAGGTGTATATGTGTGTGTATATATATGTGCTCCTAACAACTTTATCACCTAGGAAGGTTTTAGGAGCTCTATTTGTTCCACAATACTTACATATTTAAATGTTCAACGGTATTGAAAATACTTAAATGCCTTCAGTATAGTCTCTAGTTTTAAGAACGGTAGCCAAATTTCCCCAGCTTCCCTAAAGTCAGAGCATTGCACCTGATATAGGGCTGCCAGCAATCAGAAACGTAAACCCAGGACGGCCCGAGACTACTCCGGATGGGTAATCAGCAAACCCACAGGTATTTCTATTTCTGCACAGTTGTGATCATCTTGTTTACACAACTTTGCACACAGTTCCCCACCCCCCCACCGCCAACTCTGTTATTTAGCAAACATTCTCCCCGGTTGCAATATATTCTTTATATTTTCTCTGAAAAAGCCACAACTTCTTGAGTCTCTGTGTTTTCAACTTAATCATTTCATCTCTGCCTACTCCTTCTCCAGAGCTCTGGAGGATTGGGCAAGCTAGTGGGGAGGAGGCTATTCTAGTGCTAAGAGTGCATGCAGGCTTTGGGGTCACACTAGTTTTCGGAATCCTGGTTCTGCCACTTCCTTGCTAAGTTACCTTCAGCAAGTTACTTGTCATCTTTGATTCTCAGTTTCCTCATCTGTAAATTGGAAATAACTGTGCCTAATGCAGAGAGTTAGTATAAAAATTAAATAAGCTTAAAGAACTGCATGTGTAATAATGCAGTGTAATAATAATGCAGCTGATAGCTCAGCTGATAAAGAACCTGCCTGCAATGCAGGAGACCTGGGTTCAGTCCCTGGGTTGGGAAGAGCCCCCGGAGAAGGGCATGACAACCCACTCCAGTGCACTGTCCTGAAGAATCCCCATGGACAGAGGAGCCTGGTGGGCTACAGTCCATGGGGTCACAAAGGGTCAGCCGCGACTGAGCAGCTAAGCGCAGCAATGTATAATCCAGTGCCTGACAGGTTCTTTAAGAAACAATAGCTGCAATTAATGCAAAATCAAAAAGCTTGAATTGCTTAACCCAACCTAATTCTTTTTCTTAGTCTTATTTTCATATATTATGCTAGTTTTACCAAGATATGGTACTAAACTTAAAGCTTATATGCATGTGTATAGTTTTCAGATACAACTTTATCATGTGATTGCGAATCAGGAAAAAATAAATGTCTTAGCAAGTATAGAGAACAATAGGTGTTACTACTATTGATATTATTGTTATTATTTCTTTTCCATTAAGTTCATATATCATCATTACTTAACCCTCACCACATGATTTCTTGCTCCTTATTCTTATAGGTTAAGTCTGAGGTATGTCCTTTAGTGTACAACATTTTTATCCCCCCAAAATTATCTTTTCAGATCAAACTACCAGGAAGAGCCAGCCAGCATGGTCACACAGGGTTTTCCTCTCTCTGTCTGGGCAGACTCTGATTCTTCAAGAGCCTCACTTTCAGAAAGCCTTCTCTGACCTGCCAAGAGCAAATCTCCCCTGGACCACTTTACCTAGAACACAGCATCTCCCTCAGGGGCACTTAGGTCTTCTTCCAATACAATTTCCACATGGCCCCAGAAGCATTTTTTCTGGAAATACATGTAAAAGACTCTGGGAAAACACATCTTTTAATGGACAGTGAGAGTGTGAACTGGTACAAGGTGGGCAGTTGGTATACTTGTCATCTGATCCAGCCATTCCACCTCCAGGAATTTTTTTTCTACAGATGTACTCAAAAGTGTGCAAATGGGGACATCTACAAGGTAATCAGCTCTGCATTGCTTATAGTACCACTAGCAAAAATTAGAAACCACCAAAATGTCCACCAACCGGGGATTATTTAAATAAATTATGTAATATACATGCACTAGAATACCGTAGGTTGGTGACACTCCGGAGCGAAATAGGATCATTCCCAAACTATATTTGTCAGTGAAAAAAAGCAAGGTGGAGGAACTTCCCTGGTGGTCCAGTGGTTGGGAAATCACCTTCCAATGCAAAGAATGCGGGTTCGATCTCTTATGGGGAAATAAGATCTCACATGCCTCAGGGCAACTAAGCCCGCACACCACAACTACTGAGGCCACATGCTGCAACCCAGACTCAGAACAGCTAACCTCTCCTCCTCATATCTCTGACCTCTGACAAATCTTTTAAAAAACCAAGTGCAGAGCACCATATGCAATGCTAGCATAGGTGAGAGGACTAACGAGAGAGAGAGAACAGATGTGTGTCTGTTTACTTGCACAAAGTACTTTGTGAAGATACGTAAAAAACTCTAGTAATGTTGCTCACCTCTGGGGAGCATCTGGGGCGTAGCTAGATCGGGGCAAAAAGATTTTTCTGTGTAGATCCATTGTTGCCTTTGAATTTTAAATCAGAATGTATCATCTATTCAGAATAGTAATAATAGAAAACACATGTCGCACAGACAAAAGAACTACTATATGTGCTTGTTCCTAAAGAGATGGCAGAAGGATTCATGTTCTGGAGAAAATTGCTCTCGTATTGGGGAGAAAACTTTCTAACGGCCTTTCGGTTGTGCAAAGCTAAAGCCCAGCTAAAATCATCAGAAAACAAAGGGTGACCTCTCTGGGTGAGAAGTAGTTCTGATTTTAGCTAATTCTTTGCCTCTTCTGGGGTGGATCCAAGAGCCAGGAGTTTGTGGCACTGAGAATTACGGAAACAGAATGAACTACCTAAGAATAAGAAATAGAATTAAACTCCCAGGGCTGAAATGACTCCCCATAATGGTGTTAAAACCAGTAACTGTTGAGTTAAGGGAAGCCAGATCTTGCCACTATGAATGTGGCGGGATGTCAGGGGTCAAACCTTTTCAGTATCAAAGTAGCCTGCAGTTGTCTCCCTTTTTCCACCTACTTACCACAGTTATTCGCCCTTATTGTGTGCTTTGAATGGTGAGTCCTCTCTGTCCTTAAGAAAAGGGAAAGCTTTTTCTTTTTTGGTTTGTTTGTATTAACTGATGATGATCCAGATTTAACAGGTCATCAGCTCTTCTGTTAGTGAGCTAAAGAAGAACAAAGAGGGACTTTGCTGGTGGTCCGGTGGTTGGGAATTCTCCTGCCAGTGCAGGGAGCACGGGTCCCATCCCTGGTCCAGGAAGCTCCCGCCTGGCGCAGAGCAACTAAGCCCATCTCCCTAGAGCCTGTGCTCCCCGACGAGGGAAGCTACTGCAGCAAGGAGCCCGACTGGAGAGCAGCGCCCACTCACCACAACCCGAGAAAGCCCGCACGCCACCGAGAAGGCCCAGTGCAGCCAAAAATAAATGAATAAAGTTTTTAAAAGAAGAGAGGGACTGGAATAGAGAGAGAAGGAACTGCCATGTGCGTGCATGGGTGCGTGCTAAGTTGCTTCCGTCGTGGTGCGTCTCTGCGACCCTATGGACCGTAGCCTGCCAGGCCCCTCTGTCCATGGGATTCTCCAGGCAGGAATACTGGAGTGCGTTGCCATGCCCTCCTCCAAGGGGTCTTCATGACCCAGGGATCGAACCCTCATCTGGCAAGCAGGTTCTTAACTGCTAGCGACAGCTGGGAAGAGCCATGGTGGAGGTCCAGAGCAGAAGGAAAGGTTTTCTCGAAAGTAGAAGGAGGTCAGAGATGTGAGGAGGAGAGGAAGGTGACCGGGAGGCATTGATGCAAGGACGCCTCTGGCCTGGGAGCTGAGTCGGGGCAGGTGATCAAAAAGGAGCAGGACCCAAAGCACAGCTGAGTCAGGTGGACGGAATTAGCAAAGAAGGCTTCAAGGGGGACAGTCTGAGCAACCAGGAGCAAGGGCTGGGTCACTGCAACAGGTCGCTCAGGCATGACCCGAGAACCTCCTGTTGCCTGCCCCAAAGTCACCCAGACATATTGTTCCTCTGTGGGCAGCTGGGGAACAGATCACTCCATTAGCATCGGTAACTCGCTGGATGCCTGCCCAGCTGGACAGATGGCCGTCCACACCACACAGCAACATGAGCCTGCTCCATTACTGCAGGGGACATAGGGCCGGGGAAAAACCTGTAAGCCCAAAGCGAGGGAATGGGTCCTGGACCCGGCGGAATGGTGACAGGAAAACTGGGCATCTGTACTCGGTGCAGGAAGGGGAATGAGAAAAGCGGGGTTTGAACTGAACAAGCTCAAAGCCTCCTGAGATGGGACAGTGGTTAGTGACACCGCTGTTACACACAGACAAGGACAGTCTGGATGGCAGCGTCTGGCAAATCTGCAGTTACTTTCAAGGGACGCAGGTGACACCACCCTTATGGCAGAAGGTGAAGAGGAACTAAAGAGCCTCTTGAGGAAGGTAAGGTGAAAGAGGAAAGTGAAAAAACTGACTTAAAACTCAGCATTCAAAAACTAAGATCATGGCATCCAGTCCCATCACTTCATGGCAAATAGATGGGGAAACAATGGAAACAGTGACAGACTCTATTGTCTTGGGCTCCAAAATCACTGCAGATGGTGACTGCACCCAGGAAATTAAAAGACACTTGCTCCTTGGAAGAAAAACTAAGACAAACCTACACAGAGTATTAAAAAAAAAGCAGACATCACTTTGCCGACTAAGGTCCATCTAGTCAAAGCTATGGTTTTTCCAGTAGTCGTGTATGGATGTGAGATTTGGACCATAACAAAAGCTGAGTGCTGAAGAATTGATGGTTTTGAACTCTGGTGTTAGAGAAGATTCTTGAGAGTCTTGGATTGCAAGGAGATCCAACCAGTCCATCCTAAAGGAGATCAGTCCTGAATATTCATTGGAAGGACTGATGCTGAAGCTGAAACTCCAATACTTTGGCCAACTGATGTGAAGAAGCTGACTCATTGAAAAAGACCCTGATGCTGGGAAAGATTGAGGGTGGGAGGAGAAGGGATGACAGAGGATGGGATGATTGGATGGCATCACCAACTTGATGGACATGGGTTTGGGTGTACTCTGGGAGTTGGTGATGGACAGGGAGGCCTGGCGTGCTGCGGTCCATGGGGTCACAAAGAGTCGGATACAACTGAGCAATGAACTCACTAATACCTCATCTTGCATGGACCACCACTGCCAAATCCTATCTATTCTGTCTCCTAAATCTCATGTGAAATATCTCCCCCCAACTCTGCGTGGCAACCCACTCCAGTATTCTTGCCTGGAGAATCCCATGGGCAGAGGAGCCTGGTGGGCTATGCTCCATCGGGTCACAAAAAGTTGGACACATTTGAAGCGACTTACCAGCACTCCACCTCCAGGGCCTTCGATATTATCATCTTTGGTCTGGAGTGTTGCAACAGCCTCTCGGCTGGGCCCAGTGTCTGCTATTTAACCTCATTCTAATCATCCACCACAAGGTCTCCAAAGGATCTTTCTGACAAACACATGATCCTAACATTTCCCTGCTTAAAACTCTTCGATGGCCCCCATGACCTCCCAAGCTTTGTAGCACAACCTTCAAGGTCCCTTTTGACCCACAGCAGCTTCATTGACTTTCCTTCTTTCCTAAAAACCGGGACTTCCCCCCACATCCTCCCTACCAGCAGTCTACGCGTCCACGTCTTCTCAAGCTTTGCTCTCTCTGTTCTCCCTGCCTATTATAACTTTCCCATTTCCATGATCTCTGTCTGAAGATGCTACTTTCCCTTCAAGGTTTAGTTAAATGTTCTCCCTCCTGGAGTGGTGCCTCCACGTGGTGTTCATTCTTAGCTATGGTTACACCTGACTTCAGCCTTGCACACTCATGATCACAAGGCGGCTACAGCAGCTCCAAGCATCACATCCTCACACAATGTCCACAGGTTTTCCCCGTTGTTTCTCTTTTTAAGAAAAATACTGGTTTTTTATTTTGAAAAACTTTTAAATCATTTAAAAATAAAATGGAATAGTGGTCCCAATATACTCATCACCCAGGTCTCACAACTATCACTACACAATTATCCTGTATCTTCTACATTTTCACACACCTTTCGCCTCCCCTCAGATTATTTTGAAGCAAATCCTAAACATTTACTTATTTTGTAAATCTTTCATAATATATCGTTGAAAGGTACGAATCCTTTTTTAAAAAATTTCCACAATACCATGGAGAAGGAAATGGCAACCCACTCCAGTACTCTTGCCTGGAAAATCCCAAGGACAGAGGAGCCTGGTAGGCTACAGTCCATGGGGTCGTGAAGAGTCAGGCATGACTGAGTGACTTCACTTTCACTTTTCACTTTCATGAATTGGAGAAGGAAATGGCAACCCACTCCAGTGTTCTTGCCTGGAGAGTCCCAGGGACGGGGGAGCCTGGTGGGCTGCCGTCTATGGGGTCGCACAGAGTCAGACACGACTGAGGTGACTTAGCAGCAGCAACAGTCACAATATCATGATCACAAATAAAATAGTCAACCATTTTCTAATGTCATCAAATCTGCAAAACTGTTCAATTGCCCCTACTAGTCTAAAAAAAGTATTTTCCTTTTCACTGTTTACTTTACTTTGAGTTCTTTTTAGTGGTTATAGCTAGAAAATATATATTATTTTCTAAAGTAAAAGTTATAGCATGTTCATACTAATAATTTCAATTGAAATAGAGAATTACAGTTTTCAGTTAACCTCAACAATCCTAATCTGTATCTCTGTGCCAAATAAATCAGTTCTCAAGGATGCCAACATGAATATATATTTTTATCCCATAATACCCAGTCATTTTGTCCTTGGACACATCCCTCTAGGGACACAGAATCAAATGATGATGATTTAAAGTCACTCAAAGTCTTCTCTGTATGGTTATATCATCCATTGATTCCACATTTAGGAACACTTGTATTTTATTTTACTTTCTATTTCTAAGGATTGCTTTCTATTTTTTTGTAATTATATAAAAATTTTTTGGTAATTAAACAAAAATTTTTTTAATTAAAATATTTGCTTGGCTCCAAAGTTAAATCTACAAAACAAGGTATATTTTTTGAAGTGTAGATTCTACCCCATTCCTTTATTCTATAGTCCCTCCCTCTGCTATAGTAATATTTATTAAATTTTTATAGCTTTTTTAAATTTGTGAGTAAATGATAGCACACTCTACACATTTTTCTCTTCCATTAATTTAATTTTATTTTTTTGCTTTAAAAATATATCTTGGGACTTCCCTGGTGGTCCTGTGGTTAAGAATTCACCTGTCAGTGCAGGGGACATGGGTTCAATCTCTGATCCAGGAACTAAGATTCCACATCCCCAGGGGCAACTAAGCCTGCAGGCCACAACTAGAGGACACCCCAGGGCCACAATGACGACACAGTGTAGCTAGGGGGAAAAATGTGTTCTGGAGTTCATGCCATAGTAATAAAGAATTTGCTTATTCTTTGCCAGACTTCATTTCGGGGATGTACCGTAATTTATTCTATTAGTCTTCTGTTGATAGGCATTTGGGTCATTTCCAGTCTCTGGCCCTTACAAAGGCTGGGTAGGCTTGGACATGCATCTTTTCATCTTTTTGCCACTGCACCTGTCATAGATCTCCAGAAGTAGGATTGCTACATCACTGTACACCTATCAGAATGGCTAAAATTAAGAGAAGAAAAAGTAATAATACCAAACGATGATGAGAACACAGAGCAACTGGAACCCTCACACATTACTGGCGGGAAAGCAAAATGGTGCAGCACTTTGGAAAACAGTCTGGCAGTCCCTTATAAAGTTTAACACCCTATTACAGTATAAGCCAGCAATCTCTTTCCTATATTTACTCAAGACAAATGAAAAGCTGTATTCACATAAAAATTGTGTATCTCTGAACACTTGGAGAGGCTTTATTCATAACTGCCCCAAATTGGAAACAGTTCAAGTGTCCTTCAACTGATGGATAAAGTGTGACACATCTCTATAATTGAATGCTACCCAACAATTATAAGGAACAAGCTACTGATACAGTACAACATGGATGAATTTCTAAAGCATTCCTCTAAGATAAAGAAGTCAGACTTAAAATGCTACATACTCCATGGTTCCATGTATATGACATTCCCCAAAAGGCAAAACCACAGGGACAGAGAACACATCAGTGGTTGCCAAGGGCGGAGGTGAGGGCACAGTTTGATGCCTAAAGGGCTACATGTTGGAATCTGGGAGGGGGCAATGGAATTGTTGTACATCTTGACTATGGAAGTAATTATGCAATTATATGTGCTCCTTGAAATTCATAGAGTTGTACACTCAAAAGAGTGAATTTTACTATATGTAAATTATATCTCAATAAACCTGATTCCCCTCCAAAAAAAGACAAATCACAGGTAGTTTTCCTAATTAGTGCCAAATCCCCTGCGTGGTAGGGTGATTAATGGCTCCCACAGATATCTAGGTCCTAATTCCTGGAACCCGTGGATATTGCCTTTTCATGGGAAAAGGGATTTTGTAGATGAGATTCAATTAGGAATCTTTTTTATTTCTTTGTATTTATTTATTTGGCTAGACCATGTTTAGCTGGGGCATGTGGGATCTAGTTCCATGACCAGGAATTGAACCTGGGCCCCCTATGTTGGGAGCATGGAGTCTTAGCCACTGGACCACCTGGGAAGTTCCCTAAATTAGGAATTCTGAGATAGGGAGGGTATCCTGGATTATCTAGGTAAACCCTAAACACAACCATAAGTGTTCCTTTTATAAGGGACATAAAAGGGGAGGCAGAAGATGATTCTACTATGGAGGAGACGGCCATGTGAAAACTGAACAGAGGGAGTTTTAAAGATGCTGCATTGCTAGCCCTGAAGATGGAGGAAGGAGCCCAGGAACCGAAGGAATGAGGCTCTAGAAGAACAAAGAGAGGAAATAGGTTCTCTCCTGGAGCCTCCAGAGGAAGCACAGCCCTGCCAAACACCTTGGTTACAGCTAAATGAGACTTCAGGCCTCTGGAACTTTAAGAGAGTTATTTGTGGGGTTTTTTTTTTTTTAATAATTTTTTATTTTTTATTTTTTCAGTGGGTTTTGTCATACATTGATATGAATCAGCCATAGAGTTACACGTACTTCCATTTGTGTTGTTTTAAGTCACCCAGCTGGAGGTACTTTGTTACCATAGCAATTGGAAACTAATGTGCCCTCCATATGAGCTGTGCAGTTTTTGCAGTCCCACCAATGTGCAGGACATGCCCTTTTTTTAAGACTGAGGAAAATTTTCCCAGAAGCCCCGGAGCAGACATCTTCTTCCTATCTCATTGGCCAGAATTGAGTCACTTGGTCTTCTCTAAACCAATCGCCGGCAAGAATAAGCAGACTTCCTCCCAAGGCTAGCCCTGATTGGCCTGATCCTGGCCGCATCAGCGTTCTGCCCTCAAGGAAGGAAAAGAACATAGCTTTGGGTTAACTGCCAATGGCGCCTACCTCAAAAATTATTTGCAGAAAAAGAAAAACCCTCAGCTCAATATATATTTTATATAAGTTAAAAACCCTTAGGCTAAACTTTCTAAGGGGCCATCGGTTGCAGCCTCCCAGGCCAAGGCTTTTCCGTGTCCATCTGGCTTTGCCGTGTCCATCTGGCTTTGCCCTCCTCTCTCTCTCTTTTTCCTCTCTCTCTCTTTTTCCACAGGAGATAGGGCCTAGCTGAGCTCTATTTGTGAGTCACCAAGGTTAAATAAGGCCCCATGAACACACTGACCCGCCTTCCAGAAAAATGTCCCACTTGCAATACTGACTCAAGGCCTATTAAGGGAATGTTTTCTGTTCTCTCTCTGTTTCGGCTTTTCTCTGATTATTATCCTAGAATGTCAGGTCCCTTAAAGGTGACAATAATAATAATAATAAAATACAATAGCAATAGTGTTTTTTAGTATTGTGGTAATTACAACAGCTATCATCTATTGAGCACTTATTATATTCCAAGCACTTTGTATTTGTTATCACATTTAATCCTCAAGTCTTCCTGATGAAGTAGACATTATTATCAGCTCCATCTAATAGATTTTGCAGCGCAAGAAAAGAGAGAATGAGTTAGCCAAGGTAAGTGATGGCACCAGGGTTCAAATGGAGATCTGTGAAAGTTCCAGAGTTTTTGCTCTCAAACCCCATTAAGTCCAGAACCTTCTTTCTAAGAGTGGGAAACAATACGTTGGGGTGTGGGAGCGGAGGAGACAGGGGAACTAGGAGGTACACGCCTCCTGCTCAGGTCAGGGGTCCACTGAGTGGGCAAGTGAATGACTGCCCCTCTAGGGTAGCCAGTAGCTCGCAGAACTTTTCTCTCTTCTAGAAGAATCAAATATTTACAAATCGGCGTTTCCATGGTGGCTCGGTGGTAAAGAATCCACCTGCCAGTGCAAGAGACATGGGTTCGATCCCTGGTCCGGGAAGATCCCGCACGCCGCAGAGCAGCTAAACCCTTGTGCCACATCTACTGAGCCTGAGATCGAGAGCCCGCGAGATGTGATTGCTGAGCCCCCGCGCCACAACTACTGAAGCCTGCATGCCTGGAGCCCATGCTCCTAAGAGCGTCAACTTAGACAGGTTACCAAGGCCCTCCAAGGAGGAGGTGACCTCCAGGCCCCTCTAAGAAGGAGCTGAACATTCTTTTTCACATTCTTTTGCTTTGGACACATAGGCCTCACAGGCCGCGGTATCGCTTGCTCAAGGACATGCTTTTTTTTGAGCTCAGAACATTTGCTATGGGAGAAGGTCCGGGTAAAGCTTCCACAGCCTTGAGCTTTGGGTTAACCGGTTCCTTCTGGCTAGTCTTGTGCTGATGTCACCCCAGGATGTATGTTATGGGAAAGGCTCTGGGCAACATTTTCACAGCCTAGAGGGATTTTTTTCTATTCCCAGCAGCTAGCAGAAAAGTATATAATACTCTGCTTACGCTAGTGAGGCATATAATCTTTCTCCCCCCTTCCGAGTTCTGTGTCGGAAGCTTTTTCTGCCACTATCACTTTAATAGAATTTCTGCTGCATGAAGCTCTGAGTGACGGAGACTGCCTTTGGTCCCAGAGTTAAATCTTCTCCTTCGGAGACCACGAATCCAGTGGAACACCATAAGCTTTCATCTATCATCTTGGGGGCTCGTCTGAGACCCCCAAACAAGTTGTAAGCTATCACTCGGCAGTAAGAGAAACTCTTGCAACGAGAGCCCTGTGAACTGCAGTGAAGAGTCGCCCCCCTTGCTGAACGCAAGCCAGCGCGCAGCCACAAGACCCAACGCAGCCAGAAATAAACAAGTCCTTTAAAAAAACTGTGAAAAATTATTTACAAATCAACTTTTGAGTTTAATAAGAGAAAATGTGTTTGTCTTTTTGGCAAAATGAGAGTAGTGAAATAGAGACTTTCTCGTGATTTTGTCACATTTATCTGGCTTCTTTGAGAGATTTAAAAAATTGTAGTTATAACATGAAGCCTGCCTTACAGCTTATAAAGCACTTTCAAATAATTTCTCTTACATGATCCTTGCAACAGTCCTTGAAGCAGGAAGATATGCTTATCCCACTTCACGGATGGAGAAAGTAAGTCTAAAGGGTACGTTATTTGCCCGAGGTCTCACAAATCAGGAGGTGACAGGCAGAATCAAGCCCTGGACCCTGTCCCCTGCAAGGAAACTTGCTGGCTATGAAGTCTTGATGTCCAAGGACTAGGACTTCTCCTGTGAATTTTAGACTCATATTTTCAAGTTTAAAGGTCAAGTCTGCCGTCCTTCATCTTTTATGCCTCCAAAACAAATCTGATGGTTTTTGGCTATGTTATTTTTTGCCGTGCTGGTGATAGGGACAGAGAAAAGGGACAGAGTAAAGGGACGAAGTAAGTGATTAAATAATTAATCCCACTAAAGGATTCTAAGTAGGAAAATATGGGAAACCCCCGCAAGTTAATGGTTGCTCAAGAAAGCAGGTTTGCATAACCCACAAAACCAAGCAGGCCTGCTTAGCAACAATCATGTAACATCAGACATGCCCCAAAGCAATAAAACGATGATGGCAGGAGACCCACAGCCCGCCCAGTGAGCTCCGTAAGTTAATGATCCCCAGGACATACTCTGTACACGGACACACAAGACAGTAACTTGTGGACCTAGCTTGACCGTCTAGGGCCAAGAAAACTCGCCTGCTCAACCTAGAGGAGGAACTGATGGTGGAAGCCTGATGTCTACTCAAGAAAGAAAAGGAAGTTCTTTCCGCCTTCCTCTCTTTTTGTTTGATTTTAAAACAGTAGCCTGATACGGTCTCAGGGTGCAGCGTGTCTCGCCCGCCCACCTGTAAGCCTCACAAGTGTGCTGTTCCACTGAAGCACTTCTTATGTATCACTGCGTCTATCCTGAATGCTTTCCTACGCTGAGACATAGAGGACTGTGTACCGGAGCTCTTCAGCGCGCTCCTGAAGTGACTCGGGGCCCCCTAAAATGACCCCGAGTGGTCTCACTGGGTCTTGGTCGCTGCACTGGGCCTTCTCTAGTGCGGTGAGCAGGGTCACTCTCTTGGTTCGGTACATGTCTTACTGCGCTGGCATCTCTTGTGGAGCCTGGGCTCTGGCCAGCGGGCTTCAGGAGTTTGGCGCCCAGGCTTAGCTGTTCCAAGGCATGTGGGATTTTCCGGGACCGGGGATTGAACCTGTGTTCCTTACATTTGCAGTCAGATGCTTAACCACTGGACCCCCAGGGACGTCTCTGATGCTTTTTCTTTACTAAGAAAAAACATTTTCTTAAACTTTGCATTTTTTGCTGAGTTGACTCCTTTATAAATTGCCTTGATAGATAATCTGAACACCACCTTTGGTTCTGTTATGCTTTGCTTCCCGTTGATTTATAATGAGTTTTTTTTCCCCCCAGTTAGTGATAACCTTCCTGTTGTTTCCAAGAGCTCTTCAGTGGATTCTCTTCAGTTTCCAAGGTAGAATTATACCATCTGCAAATGTTTTTAAAAAATAAAACCTGCTCCCCTGATTCCACCATGAGAGCTCCTTTTACCACATGACAAACCGTTTTTCCACAACTCTGCATTTTCCAGATGACTAAATGGCTTCTTTAAGTGCCAAAATATTTAGAAATATAACTGTCTGAGCTGAAAATCTTTCTCAGATGAATTACAATGTGTAGCAAACAGTTTGTGGTTTTGCCTGCAAAACACATTCCTCTCCCATCTTTTGTAGCAGCCCCTTCGCTGTTTCTTTTGAGTATCTGCCTGTCTCCTCAATCCCCATGAGGTCCCAGCAGGACTGTCTGTCCCATTCACAAACCCCTAAAGAGGCCCTAGCTCCACCACAGGCTGGCCCCACTGACTCTTCCGAGAATTCGTAACGTATCTTGAGAGAAGGGATACTTGGCTAGTAGGATGCTGGAGTTGAGCCCCGCAGAAGGCAGACCCCAAGATGTCCATGAGGTTTTGCCTGGGGCTGCCCTGACTTCTGATTCTGCCCAGACTTTCTCTACCAAAGCCTAGTTAAGTGTCTCTTTGATGCCAGAAGCTACCCACTAGCCTTCCAATACACTCTCTTTGTTTGTTTAGGTTTGCTTTTGTTGCGAATGAGACAGAATATTATCAGTGCCCAAGAGCTGGCTGCAGATAATATGTCTTTTTCTTGAACTGTATTTGCTGTGGCCTCTCTGGTCTGGGTTGCTGCGTGCGGGCTTTCTCTAGCTGTGACGGCGGCGGGGGGCCTGTTAGCTAGCTGCGGTGCTCCGGCGTCTCACCGCAGTGGGTCTCCTGTTGAGGAGCACAGGCCCTAGGCGTGCAGACTTCAGTAGTTGTGATCAGGCTCAGTAGTTGAGGTACTTGGGCTCTAGAGCACAGGCTCAGGAGTGTGGTTCATGGGCCTAGTTGCTCCGAGGAATGTGAAATCTTCCCCAGGCAGGGACTGAACCCACGCATTGGCAGGCGGATTCCCAACCCCTGGACCACTAGGGAAGTCCCCATATATCTTGTTATGGATTGAGTTGTGCCTTCCCACCAAAAAAGATATGTTGGAGTCCCAATCCCTAATACTTCTGAAAGTTTACCTTATTTGGAAATAGGATCTTCACGGAGATAATTGAGTTAAAATGAGGTCACTAGGGTGAGCCCTAGTCCAATATGATTAGAGTTCTTAAAAAGAAGAAATGTGGTCACAGAGACACACACACAAAGGGAAGACAGTGTGCAGACACAGAGAGACGGCCACGTTACGGAGGAGAATCGCAACCACACATCTACGAGCTTAGAATGCAGGCAATGTCTGGAAGCAGCCAGCAGCTAGAACAGAGACAGGAAGAACAGCTCCTTCCCTAGAGAGTTCAGAGACAGCATGGCCCTGCTGACACCTCGATTCCAGAGTCTTGCCTCCAGAATGTGAGACCATGAATTTCTACTGTGTTAAGGCACCTAGTTTGTGGTACTTTGTTATGTAGCCCTAGGAAGCTAACACAGACCCTCAAGGAAATGTGGACTGTTGGAATGATGCATGGAAGAAATTGATAGCTCTTCAACAAAACCCTACTTCCTTTATTTATTTATTTATTTATTTATTTTGCCTACAAGTGGACTTGTAGCCAGTAATGAAAGTAAATTTGTATTTTATGGAAAGACCAGAAAAATTCAAACACAAAACTTTTCTCTGCTTGACTGGGTCTCCTTCCTCTCCTTTAGAGTGTAATTATGCATATGCATTAACCAGATCTTCTTAGAAGATAAGATTCTTTCTGCATTTTGTAAGGGGCCACAACTTACTACTTACTCACTTTGTAAGGTCTGGATTGTGTCAACTGTCAATTCATCGTCTGATGTAAACCCTCTGTTTCAAAAACTTCAGTAAATGTGCTCTGACCTCCAGTGGGTGGCACGGTCCTCAGCATTTTCTGAAAGACTGTCCCCAGGTTATAATCCTTTCAAGTTGGCTCAAACAAAATTTTCCATTTCTTTCTTAGATCAACTCTTAATTTTTTCATCGATACACGAATGGCACAGTCAGCAGGACATCAGTGATCCCAGAGGACACTTGGGGTCTACCCTGAACCAGCGCTTGGTACCAACACAGACCGCCTTGAGCCCCACCAGCTTCTCACTGTTCCTCGGGCGTTCCAGGGATGTCTCCTGATGTCTAGATTTCACTGCTTTAAAGTGATGATCCTAAACATTTCATCTGAGCTGTCTTTACTGGAGACTCGGAGTCTTAAAGGGCACCAGTGCATCTCCCAGAGACATGGGAGGATACGGGCAGGAGGCCCAGGGAAACATGAGTGGCTGAGTTTTTGCTAAATTTGTCTTAAATGGAAAAGCAAAACAAAACAAGCTGCTCTACGGTCTGAACAAAACTTTTGCTGGTGAAACGAGAGACTGAATGTTTCAACTCCAGAAAACAAGGGACACTTGCTCCTTCTGGCCACAAGGTGTCCTCAGGCAAATGAGTGTCTGAGGATTGACCCCTGAGATGATGCAGCGGCTCTGCAGGGAGACCCCCGGGCAGCCCTTCAGTAAACAGTGCTCTTCCCGGGATGCAAGAGAGAAGAACCGATCCAGTGCTCTGAGCACCACGGTGGTTTTAGACTTTCCCAGGGAGAAGCCGAGACGTGAGTTAAACAGACCCACGGGTGTTGTCCTGGGGAGCTAGCCCCAGAAGCGGCACACATTCCACCCACCGCACTGTCTTCAGCAAGTCGTTCATGGGTTCAGACCCCGGTTAGGAAACTAAGAGGGCCCCTGAAGCATCTCAGAGAAAGAAATATTAAACTAATTAGGTTTCTTTGCTACGTTAAATTATAGGGGAAGCATTGCCAAGTGAGTGGTAATAAACCTTCAGTTCAGTTCAGTTCAGTTGTTCAGTCGTGTCCGACTCTTTGCGACCCCATGGACCGCAGCGCTCCAGGCCTCCCTGTCCATCACCAACTCCCGGAGTTTACCCAAACCCGTTTCCATTGAGTCGGTGATGCCATCCAACCATCTCATCCTCTGTCATCCCCTTCTCCTCCTGCCTTCAATCTTTCCCAGCATCAGGGTCTTTTCAAATGAGTCAGTTCTTCACATCAGTTGGCCAAAAGTATTGGAGTTTCAGCTTCAGCATCAGTCCTTCCAATGAATATTCAGGACTGATTTCCTTTAGGATGGACTGGTTGGATCACCTTGCTGTCCAAGGGGCTCTCAAGAGTCTTCTCCTTGGGTTATATTGTATGGGTTAATGTTACTAATATCAATGTTCTAGAAATTATATGAAATTTCTAAAAGTTGATCATACCCTGATAAAATGTTATCAGTCATAATTATAGTTATTATCTTAAAATGCTGTAAGTTACAGTAGTAACATTTCTTTGTCAGTTGTGTTGTAGTCACATCTTTAATCATGATTTTGAAGTCTTTTGTTGTCTGTAAACTGTTATTGTTTGGGAATTCCCTGATGGCCCAGTGGTTTGGACTCTGATTTCGCTGCTGAGAGCAAGGGCTTGATCCCTGGTCGGGGCACTGAGAGCCCGCCAGCTGCCGGCAGGGCCGAAACAAACAAACAAAAACAGCTATTGTTTGATGCTTCTGCAAAAAATGCTTCATCTTCTAGAAGATTCACAAAAAAGACTTTGTCAAGCACAGGTTTATGATAACTTTCAGATCACACTGCTGAATCGGGGAAGAAATTAAAGAATTTGAATGGAAAATCTGATGGCTTCACAAAACCGTTTTCAAAATTAAAATCACGAATTGGTAACATAGGCCTGAGTGGCAAACAAGTGAATATGGTTATCCTCTTTATAGGATTTGTCAGAAATATTGCTGGATTTTTTTTTTCTTTTGACTGTGCTGAGGGGCTTTTGGGATTTTAGCTCCCTGAAAAGGGATTGAACGGGGGTCACAGCAGCGAAAGCACTGAGTTCTAACCACTGGATTACCACGGAATTCCCATTTTTAGCTTTTAATCTGTGTCTTCCAAGTAATTCTCTGCTGCCTTGAAAACAGTTTAGTCAAATTTGTCACACTTACCTTTATGACTTGTTTCATAAATCACAGAACTAATTTACTCATATTTTTCTTATAATCTACATTTTTAGCATTAATTTATTTGCATTTAAGTGCTTGGTACACTGGTGATGAGGTAGGAATTCAATCTTATTTTATTTTTTTCAAAAGGCGTAGCTAATTGTCTAATCCTCCCCATTGATTGCCTAACACAGAGAAGAGCTTGCTTTTTTCCTGTGCCACCCGGCAAGCAGGGTCTTGCTTCCCCCACCGAGGATGGAACCTTGCCCCTTGCAGTGGAAGCTCGGAATCCTAATCTCTAGACCACCAGGGAATTCCAAGAAGAGCTACTTCTGAGGGGTGAGAATACCCACTTGTATTCAGACTAAAAGCAACACTAGTGGCAGGGAGGCTCAGGTAAGACTCTTCCAAAAAGGAGTCAGACCCTGAGGAGAGTCCCGGCTCTGCCCTTAAGTCACAGGATGGCTTGGACAGACCCCTCTCCCTCTGGGCGCCTCGCTGTCAATCACAGCTCTGCTAAGACGTGGGGGTGGGGGACGGCGGTGCGGAAGTGGAGCAGCATAATCTCTGGCTCTGATAATTGCCCTTCTAAAAACGTTCTGAAGCATTCTTGCCATAAAAAGAAATGTAAATTTTAATAACACCAAGAAAAAATTTTTTTCACCTAAGTGAAAAGTGAAGTCGCTCAGTCCTGTCCGACTCTTAGTGACCCCAAGGACTGTAGCCTACCAGGCTCCTCTCTCCAGGGGGTTTTCCAGGCAAGAGTACTGGAGTGGGCTGCCATTTCCTTCTCCAGGATTAGCTCTTATAACTACAGTATATGTTCAGATGAAAAACTGTGAAAGTTTATCAGCTGTCCTTTCAATGGAATGTTGGGTTTTACCGTTGGGGGCTCCCTAATACCATAGAAGCCTGAATCTTTCACTGTCTTGGACTAGGCCATTTCTTAACTCTGTATATTATAGAAAAATGTTTCTATTCTCACTCACAGAAATGCAAATTGACTTTGTCCTGTAAATTTAAAAATTAAGAGATAATTTCAAATATCACATTATTGTACTAAAGATAATAGTCAACTTTATACTTATTAGCAAATTTATTTCTACATTACTGATTGCCTATACCTGTACGATATATATATGTATGTATATATATATATACACTACAAATATACTAATATACTAATTAATATATTGATATATAAAGAGATAGGAATACCAGACCAGGTAAGGTGTACCTGCCTCTGGAGAAATCTGTATGCAGGTCAGGAAGCAACAGTTAAAACCAGACATGGAAAAACACATTGGTTCCAAATTGGGAAAGGAGTACCTCAAGGCTGTATATTGTCACTCTGCTTATTTAACTTATATGCAGAGTACATCATGAGAAATGGCAGGCTGGATGAAGCACAAGCTGGAATCAAGATTGCCGGGAGAAATATCAATAACCTCAGATATGCAGATGACACCACCCTTATGGCAGAAAGCAAAGAGGAACTAAAAAGTCTCTTGATGAAAGTGAAAGAGGAGAGTGAAAAAGTTGACTTAAAACTCAACATTCAAAAAACTAAGATCATGGCATCCAGTCCCATCACTTCATGGCAAACAGATGGGGAAACAATGGAAACAGTGACAGACTATTAAAATCACTGCAGATGGTGACTGTAGCCATGAAATTAAAAGACATTTGTTCCTTGGAAGAAAAGCTATGACCAACCTAGACAGCATATTAAAAAGCAGAGACATTACTTTGCCGACAAAGGTCTGTCTAGTCACAGCTATGGGTTTTCCAGTAGTCATGTATGGATGTGAGAGTTGGACTATAAAGAGAGCTGAGCACCGAAGAATTGATGCTTTTGAACTGTGGTGTTGGAGAAGACTCTTGAGAGTCCCTTGGACTGCAAGGAGATCCAACCAGTCCATCCTGAAGGAAATCAGTCCTGAACAGTCAATGGAAGGACTGATGCTGAAGTTGAAACTCTTCGGTACCTGATGCAAAGAACCAGCTCATTTAAAGACCCTGATGCTGGGAAAGAATGAAGGCGGGAGGAGAAGGGGACGACAGAGGATAAGATGGTTGGATGGCATCACTGACTTAATGGTCATGAGTTTGAGCAAGCTCCAGGAGATGGTGGAAGACAGGGAAACCTGGCATGCTGCAGCCCACGGGGTCGCAAAGAGTCAGACTCGACCGAGGGACTGAGCAACAACGGCAACCAGGCCTTCACAGGCTGCGGGCGTTCGGCTGCTCTGGAGGGGAAATGCTGCTCTTTTCTGTTGGCTTGAGGAAAGACAATGTCTAGGGGACCTTTGTTATGCAGAGAGAGTTGGAAATCCCCCTTGAAATGGAGAAGTTGGGACCCTAAGCCCCAGAAAGGGAAGCTGTGCTCCGCGTGGGTCTGGAATATTAAGATGTTAACTGGTTAACTGGTTCTGCTTGGGGCTGGATGGGCTGGGTCGAGGGGCCTCTTCTCGGGGTTCCTCCAGCCACGGAGGAGAGAGGCGGCCCCTTGGGACTGAAGAGGCCAGGCCATTCTTAAGTTCCTCGTTATTAACATGCACTGTTCCCCAAACTTGAGGTCGTAAATCTCAAGGTTTTTGTTGTTTCACTGAACTTACCACACTATGGTGAACTCAACATTTTTCTGTAAATCTACTCACTTACAATAATTTAAATATATAAAGAGCATTTCTATAGCTACCTCCATGGGAAATCGATATTCTTTTCCTAAAAATAAACACAAGGAAAGCAAAGTAGTGTCATAAAATTCCAGCTCGATTCTGTTGCTTGTGCTGTGGGAGTTTGGCACGTGTTAGAGAACTTTTTAAAGGCTATTAGATGCAACCCGAGGCTTTCCTTGATTTAATCAGAAGGAAATGAAAGGTACCTGAAAATAGAATAACTATCTCACTGTGCGGTTCAGTTACTTAATGCCTTTGTGAAACAGCTTAAATGTGCTCTGGTGCTACCAGTGATCCCAGCCAAACTCTGGACAATGCTTTGAGACCTGCCCCCTGACCCATTAGCTGAATATCCTTGGGAAAGTTTCTCAACCTCTCTGAAACTCAGAGTCCTCATTTGCAAAAGGGATATATTGACAGGATGTATTACCTCCTTTGAAAGGTAATAATGGCGATAAAGGTGAGGATGATAGTGATGCTATTAGGGAAAAAAACTGAAAATAAAGTGCTACTTGCTCAGGCATGTCCGATTCATTGCACCCCGTGGACTGTAGCCCGCCAGGCTCCTCTGTCCATGGAATTCTCCAGTCAAGAATACTGGAGTGGGTAGCCATTCCCTCCTCCAGGGGATCTTCCAGACCCAGGGATTGAACCCAACTCTTCTGCAGTGCTGGCAAATTCTTTACCATCTGAGCTACTGAGGAAGTCTGATGCTATTAGGAACACTTTGGTAAAATTCGTTAAGCTGAACCTTCAGATATTAGGTTTGCTTTGGGGAACTGAATGAACAGTCTAGGTCTTTGCTTTAGTGAAGAGAGGGAGAGCAATCAGCAGAAGACTGCGTGGTCAACAGAATTAACTTCTGGATTTGTGGAAAATGGAAGCATTCCTCAGACTCTCAGAATTATCAAGGAAGTGAAACTGAATAAAGATGTTGGACTTCCATGGTCACGCATGACAGATGCTCAGACAGGACTGGTTGAGCATTGAAGTGTGAGTCGCTCAGCTGTGTCTGACTCTTTGTAACCTCACCAGGCTCCTTTGTCCGTGGGATTCTCCTGGCAAGAATGCTGGAGTGGGTAGCTATTCCCTTCCTGACCCAGGGATTGAACCCAGGTCTCCTGCATTGCAGGCAGATTCTTTATCATCTGAGTCACTAGGAAAGCCCATTAAAGTGAACGGTAACCTCTACATGACATAACAAATTACCTACCCCATCCAGGGGAACTGCCATGAAGCAACAAGAAAGGATCAGTAAACTCCAGTCATTGCTACAAAGAGATGCCTTCACACAACCTTCAGAAAATATGCTCCCAGGAGATAAAGAGCAATTATTTCTCTCTCTCTCTCTCTTTTTTAACCCCTGGCAGCTAATTTACTAGACAGTACCTAATGAATTTTGTGGAATATACTTTGCTTTATGGACAGATAACTAAAAACCATTTTAAAAGATCACTTCAACCTTATTGATGGGAAATATTTTATTGGCAAAAATTTTCAGAAAACTTTTAAAATGAAATTAAGCCATCTGAATCTGTCATTCTGGTCCTGCCAACACTGAGGTATCTTGATGGTTATATGTGGTATTATGAACCTAAGGAGATGAGTGTTATAATCACTGCTTTCTAGTAATGAGAAAATGACACTATAACATCAGATGATTGCCAGAAAATACAGAACAGACCCGTTCTCCACGCCTTCATTCTTTCCAGTATTTCAACAAATCTTCTGAATATGCTTAACCACCACAGGTAAACTCTGGGTCTGGGCAGGAGGTGGGGTGGCTATATACATGAAAAAAATAGTAAGATGAAGATTTACAAAACAATATAGAAGATGTGATCTTATTTAGATGAAAGAAAACAAAAACCAGCAAAGCTACTCTTTATGTACATATGCACCCGTATTTGTAAAAGCTTACAAACAGCTCGGGTAGCTGTGTTCACAGTTGGGTGAAGTGGAATGGAAAGGACTTTAGCTTTACCTGTAATTGTTTGAGATACTAATACTTACACATTTCTGTATTCTTTAGATTTTGAAAATTTTAAGCAGATGACTGTTAACCGGCTGAACTCTGCTGCTGCTGCTGCGTCACTTCAGTCTTGTCTGAGTCTTTGTGCCCCCGTGGACTGCAGCCCGCCAGGCTCCTCTGACCATGGGATTCTCCAGGCAGGAGTACTGGAGTGAGTTGCCCTCCTCCAGGGGACCTTCCCGACCCAGGGATCGAACCCGAGTCTCACTATGATCTTTACCACCAGCACCACCTGAATCGTGTCCCCTTCACAAATTCCTGCGCTGGTGTCCTATACCCCAGCACCTCAGAAAGTGGCTATCTTTGGAAACAGAGTCTTTAAAGGGGTAATTAAACTAAAAGAAAGTCATTAGGGTGGGCCGTAGTCCAACACGGGGCTTCCCAGGTAGCTCAGCAGTAAAGAATCTGCCTGCCAATGGAGGAGATGCGAGAGACGCAGATTCGATCCCTGGGTCAGGAAGATCCCCTGGAGGAGGAAATGGCAACCCACGCCAGTCTTCTTGCCCGAAGAATCCCATGAACAGAGTAGCCTGGCGGGCTACAGTTCATGGGGTCGCAAAGAGTCGGACACCACTGAGCACCCACATGCACGCTCATCTGAACGGTGTCCTTATAGGAAGAGGAAATTTAGGATACAGACACACACAGAGGACCGTGTGAAGACATCCATCCATCCACAAGCCAAGGAGAGAGTTCTCAGAAGGAATCGGCTCTTGATTTCAGGCTTCTAGTCTCTAGAATTGTGAGGAAAACAAATTTCTGCTGTTTAAGCTACCCAGTCTGTGATCTTTGTTATGGAAGATGTTAAAGAAAAAAAAAAATTCAATGGTATTTGTTAAAGACAGCAAGGCAGACTTTATTCAGGCCCATAGTGACAGGTATGGGGATTACACTGGGGTTTCACAATGTGGGAGAGAGACTGGGCTAAACTCAAATGCAGCATGGACAAGTGGGAATTTATAGTCAGGGAGCAGGGTGGGGTCAGTGGACGGAAAATTACTGGGAGGAAATATCAAGGCTAAGAGGAATTCTGGCTAGATCAGCCTAACAGGATTTTTGCTGAAGGCAGGCTAGGATAATCAGACATCACTTGAGAGATGGTAGAGGATAAGGATCCTGATCAGATATCGAGGGCCAGGGATTTGGGTTAAACTGACTTAGCAGGGTTCTGGTTAAAAGTAGATTTTAGAGGGAAGTGCAGAGATGCACCGGGGAGAAGGTGCAGAAGGCTGACTACGGTTTGGTCAAGCAAGGAATCTTTGTCACAGGCCTGGTAAATGGATACAATGACCAAGGCGATGTTCCTGACTTCTGGGAGCTCCTACCGTAGTGGGAGAAGAAGTTGACAGTAAACCTCACTGTGATACCAGGAAAAGTGGGAGAAGTCCTTCAAAATGCAGAAGCAAGATACCATGGAACTACGGGTGGGAGAGTGTCACGCCTGGCAGGCTTCATAGAGGAAGTGGCCCCTGAGCTGGGCCTTGAGTGATGAGCAATGGGGAAAACGGGGAGCGGGGGCGGGGAGGGTGTGGGTGGTGGGTGGCTTGGGGGGGTGGGGAATGGGGAGATGGGATTGTTCTTGGAGGAGACACAGAAGCTGGCCGTGAAGGTCTGTTTTGGGTCAGATTAAGACCAGGCAGCTACACCTGAGCACAGCTGCCGCACCGGGGAACTTGGGAGGGCTAACTGAAGCTATGGGTGATAGCTGTAGGCCATCACAGTGGGAGTGACAGCATCATCCTGCTTAGGAGAAAGACCACCCTGAAGTCCACGAGGCCAGGGTTGAAAAGGCATGGCCCGTGGGCCTTCTGGCTTCCCAGGTGGCACTCGTGGAAAAAAACCCCCCTGCCAATGCAGGGGACATAAGAGACGTGGGGTCAGTCCCTGGGTCGGGAAGATCCTCTGGGGGAGGGCATGGCAAGCCACTCTAGTCTTCTTGCCTGGAGAATCCGCGGACGGGGGAGCCTGGCGGGCTGCAGTCTGTGCTCAGGCACAGCGGCCTGGCCTTAACAGGGTCGCGAAGAGCCAGACGCGACTGAAGCAGCTTAGCACGCACACAGGCGCAGGCAGGCACGCCCACGGGCATGTTTTCCTTGGCTTGCCTAGTTATTTAAAAAATTAACTGTTCTAACAGTTCAGAAATTATAAATAATTTAGATACATAATATAATCAATAATTTATTGATATGATTTGAATCTAGATGATATTGTTTATAGCTTATAATATATTAATTTCCCAGAAACTAATAAAAGAAAATTATGCTGACATACTTTATATATAAAGTATATAAGCTAGAAGAGCTTATATAAAGCTTATATAAGAGCTTATATAAAGTATATAAGCTAGAAGAGCTCACAAAATTTCAAAGTTTTTGAACAATCTTTTAACAAGTGTTGCTGGTTGATTGCATCCCCCCAACAAGATATGATGAAGTGCAAACTTGTGGTGCCTGACTTCAGCTTACTTGGAAAGAGGTCTTTGCAGATGCAATTAAGACGTAAATTAAGATGAAGTCTTATTGGAATAGGATGGGCCCTGAATCAAATATGACTGATCTTCTGATAAGAAAAGAAGTGATCCAGATACACAATAGGGAAAATGCCCTGTGGCGGGTGATGGAGGTGGAGATGGGAGTGATGCCGCTGTCAGCCGAGGAGCAGCAAGGATTGGCCACCAGAAGCCGGAAGAGTCGAGGAAGGATCTGACCCAATGTCAGAGGGTACAGGGCCCCGCGACACCTTGATATCAGGCTTCTAACTTCCAACACCGCAGGAGAACACATTTCTGTTGTTTTAAGCGCCAGCTTGGGGTACTTGGTTACAGCAACTACAGGAAGCAGATTCAGCCAGGAACCTCTGTCCTCCCGGCCGTCGTCTGGAGCTGGGGAAGGGTGCCCCCTGGAGGCGAGTCTCCAGCTAGCGGGCATCCCTCCTTCCTCTCAAGGTGGAGACTGCGGCAACAGTCCAGGGGAGATGGGAGGTCTCAACTAACGAAGTAAGAAGGGTGTGTGTGTGCGTGGAAAGCTTTGTTCTTAGAAACAATTATTCGTGACTTCATGGATGGGAATAAAGTGAGAAGAATAATAACAGTAATTAATCGGCTGCCCTGAGTCTCAGTGGCGGGATGCGGGATCTTCAGCCGTGGTGTGTGAACACTTAGCTGCAGCATGTGGGATCTAGTTCCCTCACCAGGGGCTGAACCCAGGCCCCTGCATTGGGGTCGCAGAGTCTGAGCCACTGGACCACCAGGGAAGTCTCTATTATTACAAACTGCATTTTATATCACTACCCTGAGCCGGCTCCTATGTTGAGGGCTTTTTTATAAGGTGCCATTTAATCCTCCCCGCAATGCTGTGTAAAATTCTCACTCTGGAGGTGAGAACAAGGAGGCTCAGAAAGGTTACATGACTGAGACTTGGATTATAAATAAGATAGAACATCAGCCAGGTGCCAGGCACCTGGCTGAGTCCGTTATGTCTGAGCTTGCTGAATCCTCACAACACCCGATGAAGTAGGTACTGTTACGACCCCTGATTATCTCTCCCCTTGCCCACTGAGGTGAGGAAAGAGGGCAGCGCAAGAGGCACAAGAGGTCAGCAGCTTGGTCATGCTCGTCACCAGCGGAGCTACATGATTGGTACACAAGTTTGCGCTTTTGTCTGGGTCCAAAGTCCTTGCTGGCTTATCTTTTCATTCATCGATTCATTCATTCATTGACGAACCCTCTTATGTAATTTTTTTTTTTTTTTTGGCTATGATGCACGGCATGTGGGATCTTAGTTCCCCAACCAGGGATTGAACCAGCATCCCCTGCAGTGGAAGTATGGAGTCTTAGCCACTGGGCCACCGGGGAAGCCCCCTGCCTTATGTATTTTTGGAGGCAGCTGTGCTCGGGTGTAGCCTGGACCTCAGGGTCCCCATCTGTGAAATGTGGGGGCTCTGCTGGCCAATACTGAAGGGCCCTCCTTGCCCTATAATTCAGGGATCCCCTGGCCTTGGGAAGGATTGGGCAATTATGAATAATACAACAGCTCACAATGCCAACTCATCTGCCAGCGTCTCAGCAAGTGACAGAGTCAGGATTTTAATCCAAGTCCACCCGATTCCAAAAGCTTCTTCACTTCCTCCTGGGCCAGGAAAAGAGAAGAACTGAAAAAGAAGAGATTGATGGAGTACTGTCAAGCCAGGCGCGTGTGAGCGACCCGGAGGCCCCGAAGGCCGGAGCTCGGAGCAGGGAGCTGGACCGGCGCGCGCCGTGACGCCCTCTGGTGGACCAGGTCCGAAACGCGCTGCTTGGCCAGCTCCTTCCTTTGCTACCAGAATAGAAGTCGGCACTGGGGGAAGCAGGAAGCGGTTTTCCCAGTGGTTTCTGCAAACCAGTGGCCCGGGTTCTTGTTCTAAGATGGAGACTTATTGAAGGCGTGACCCACTGAGAGCTGCCCTGTGTTCATCTATTGATGAAACAAGTTACTTTTTGTTTCCACAACTTGTACATACTTGTATTGGGTATAAAGCAGTGAACCCAACAGAAATAGCACGTTTCCTCCTTTGCTCTCAGAGAGAAAGGCCAGACATTAAACCTGTAAAACCCAGAGCAAATAAACAGGTGGGAAAGGCTTCTTCCTCCTTCGTATTCCCTTTTCTCCTTAGCTCTTTTTCCAACATCTGGAAGGGGAAAGGATCTTTGGCAAAACCCAAGAAGAGAGAGACTTTTAAGAATAATGTAGACTTTTAAGAATAACAAAATGTCTGTCTGCTCTCAAAAGCTTCATTTGTTTCACAGATACCCTGGGAATTCAAAAATAACTAAATCTTCCTCTGTACTGAGGCACCAGGAGGGAGGGGATCCCCGTACCTGCAGCGAAGCCAGGAGCTGTGCCCAGAGTCAGCCTTGGAGGCTGCAGGGGTCTCTTTCGGGAACTGATACCTGGAAGGGGGATAGAGGGGTGGAAACGCGGGGTGGGGTGGAGGGTTTTGGGGAAGAGGGATTGTATATGCGTGTGTAACCTGCACAACAATTCAACAAACCCAGGGCCACCAGACCTATTTGACAGATGAGGAAACTGAGGTCCAGAGATGAAGGTACCCACCCACATCTCAGAGCTAGTAGGCTGTGCTGCTGGAATCTGAGTCTTGCAAAAGCTGTGGATTAGGAATCCCAAGCCTGGCTTCTAGTCCCAGCTCTGAACACACCTGTCGAGTTGGGCAAGTCAGTTAACAACTTGGATCTCTATATTTTCTCTTGTGCATACCAGGGGCTCGGTTAGAAAGGCATCCACTGATCTTTCCTTTTAAGGCCCTGAACAGAAAAATAGGAAGGAAGCTCTGAGGCGCTGCAGCAGTCGGAAGGAGACAGGAGCCCAAGTCTGAACCTCAGTTACTGCTGAGTGAATCCCTGATGGGTGAGTGCTCAGTTATCCGTGATGTGTGGTCACCTGGCAGCCTCTTCTGAGTGGGTCTCACAGCTGTCTCAGTAAGAGGACCTCAGAGATGTCAGAGACTCCTTTATGCAGTTGATTTTTAAGAGGCACTATTATCTGTCCTATTAGACTCATACTAGCAATAAAACCGCTTTATGGAAGGGCAGGACTCGACTCTAAAGGGCAGGACTTTACAAAGCACACTCATATCTGTGATCTCATTTGAATTCTTACCCCTTTTCCGTGAGGTTTACAGGACACATATTGCTGTTTCCATCTCACAGAGGATGAAACTGAGACTCGGAGAAGGCCCAGGGTCAGCCGATCAGCAACACTTAGTCGCTGTCTACCCCTCGGGCGCTTGAGTGTGGTCGGATAGGGAGGTAGTCCTCTGTGGCAGACTGGATTACTCCTCACCTAGGTAACCTCCCTGGAGGAGAATTATGTGCCCCAGATCTGTCATCACGAGGCCACAAGACTTGCTCTGGCCAATGAAACGTGAGAAGAAGTGATGCACATCGCTTTGGAACAGAAGCTCGAAGATCCAGCACGTTGTTCACCATGTCTCTTTTCCTTCTGCTATGAAATCTGGCAGTGTTCCAGAGGAAGAGAGCAAGACCTTCCTCCATCTGGGTCCTGGAGTAAAGACAACATGAACAGGACCCATTATG